>NC_088995.1:14261829-14586410 GCF_963932015.1 Anas acuta
ATTAGCAGCACAGGCTTCCCTTGCTTCAGATAGCTTTAGTAGTAAGGTAGCAGAGACTGTAACCACCCTAGATAGGAACAAAGTCCCCAGGGTTTAATCAGTGTTAAAAGAATCTGAAGCTGAATGAAGGAGGGCTGTGTTAGGTGAGCTTAGGTAGCCTGAAAGACAATGGGTGAGTAATGCAGGAGCATCACTGAGGCTTCTTCTGGATCCCTCTGACATATAGCCCAGCTCTTCTGTGGCACAACTCTCCCAGGGCTGGGATGGATTTCTGCTGATGTCTGAGAGCATGACTCAGACAAAACAGGTTGAAACACTAGGAAATAAGGAATGTTTGGATTCTATCCCAGAACACAGCATCTAGGAGAAAGTGCAGTGGTTTTAAAGTCAACGTTGTGGATACAGGATATCAACCATTTCCCACTTCTGACACTATAGCCTCTGGGACTGGCACAGGCCAAAGCTCAGCTTGTGACAGAGAGTTCCCATGTATCAGCCATTAGACGATCCAGAGGTCACCAGAGCAACTTACAGTACATTTGTGCTACAAACGGGTAATTAATCAAATCAATATTTTACCCAGAAATTGGTTGAAACAGGAGGGACAAATGAGTTCAGTGCATTTGGTATTTTAAACCTGAACATCAAGTAGATGAATAATGGCCAATATCTCCACTACATGCCTTAGAAGAGGAAGAAATTACTGAGGTGATTTCTACCCACATCAGGAAATCTAATACAGAGCAAAAAGAAAGACAGATGAATGTGGAAACTGGTTACAGAAGAGACTAGTGGGAAGGCAGTCCTACAAAGATTTTGAAGGTTAATTTTACAGATTTTTAGAAAGCTTTGGAAAAGTCTGCAGGTTCAGGGCTTGCCAAGATATATTTTCCAGAATCATCAAAATGTATTTCAGTTTCAATGGAAACAGATTTGGGTTTGATTATATGCATTCCCTTGTACAAGTGTCAAAAAAGAGAGCCAACACCAGAAGTGGTATACAGTAAATGATAAAGTTATATATTTAAAGTATATATTTCTTCCTAACAGCTTACCTCCCCATTCTTAGCACTATGCTATTTTCAATACAAAAGATTTGATGGTACTGGCCCCAGGGAGAAGGGTTGTTTCTCTTAAAAAAAGAACAACCATTATAGTTTTGGATTCTCTTCCAAGAGTAGTAATTTTAATACCTTCTTGTAAAATTTAAATTACATCTAGTTAGCAAAGTGACAATGACTTTTGGCATATTTTTTCTGCATCTAATTATCACTTCCATTCACTTAAACTCTCTTTTTCCCTACAAAGGATAATTGTCATTAAGCTATTTAGAGTGTGACAATAATTGAGAGGTTTTGGCTATCACAGTCAGAAGCATTAAGATCTGAGAAAGAGTAATAAAGAGACAAGGGAGACAGAAGTTGAAATGCTCACATAATCTGCCCTTGATTTTAATTAGGGACAGAAAACTCTTAAGGTCTCAAGAGAGGTTTGGTCTGGATGAGTATCTCTTCATTTCTATCATGCTCACACAGAGTGCTTCTCCCTTCAGCCCTGCCAAGCCTGACCATTTGGTGACCCAGCTAATTAGCTGACTCTTTTTTTTTTCTTCTTCAAGTCCTCACTGAAGAGACAGGGTACACAAGATTTGGTGAGTTAGTGTGTAGGTCAGAACGAAGCTGTAGAGCATCTTAGGCTTCTGAACTGTGGAGAAGCCTTGGAACATGAAAAGCACATCTCTTTTCCTGCTAAAGATGAAAAGCTAGAAGCAACTATGAAATTTAAGGGTTTACCTACTTTCTCGAGTCTGTCTTCAGTGACAGACTCGAGAAAGTGACTATCTGGAATAGTTCTAATAACTTCTTGTATTGCCAACTGCAGAGACTTCATTTTAAAACCAGCACTCAAAACAAAGCCAGTGAAATCAGCATTCCTCTGAGAGTGGACAATGGTGAAGAAAGGTCACACTTCGCAAACATTTATAAAGTCGGAGCCTGTTTACATACAGTGTGGTTGGCCAGGTCTGTGAAAAACACTGCCCTCAAATGTCCTAGGTTCTGCTCTAAATGGAAGTCTGTTCTGTGACTGTGGATATATTCTTAGGTGTTTTGTTTTTTAATAAATTCATACAGTGGTTCAGATCCAGAACAAATCTCTGCTGATTTCCACTACTGAAGGATGTGGCAATTATATGATGTTTGATGACTATGTTTCATCTCACCTCAGCAATTCTGCCAGTCCCAGGAATACTGAAAAGAACAGGAGAGGCTGCCTGTCAAAATAATATGTACAGCTTTGGTAACAAAACATGGCAACAATCCCTTCTTGAATGGTTCTGGGAGAAATGTTAAAAAAAGCTGAGTTACTAGCCAATTCTTTGTTATCAAGTCCCCTACACTAACCATCATGCTTCTAGGTTAACTTTTGTACATAAAGATTACTGTTAGGAACTGTTTGTATTTACTACTGCTTGTATTTAAATATCATTCATCTGAAATGTGTAGGAGCTTACTAGTTCATTGTGAGGAAATCAGAACAGGTAAAACCAAACTGTGCAAGTAAGCAACTACAGATAGCGAAACAGATTTGAAGCAATGAACAAGATCTGTCTGTAAATATTCCTTCTCAGTCAGTCTCATTAAATTTCTGAGCATTTCTACAGACGAAAAATGAGAAATAGCATCTCCAAGTGGAGAGCCTCACCATCCTATTACACTTTTTCACAGATGACAAAAATGCCATAAGAAATTATAATAAAATACAATTAAAACCTCTAAATCTAGCTGAACAATTGCTAAACTAACCAGACAGATTATATTCCTTCAGAGACTGTCAGTGGTACTTGCTGAGCTCTGGTTTGGTTGAAATGTTGTAGCTGTAACAGAATATTTCATGGAGATTATATACATCAGAAATGTCTTTTGCCTTGTGCATTAAAATGAACGTTGCCACACAGGAGCTGTAAACTATTTCGGGTAAGAGCACAGATACAAACATTACAATTCTTGTTAGTTGACTTATCAGCAATGCTTTGGTTGACAGAGCACTTAGCTTTCAAGCCATCTGATGGCATTGTTAAATATGCCAGTCTCATTAAAAGTAGCTGAAATCGGAATGAATTCAGTGGCTGAGGTCACTCAAGAACTCTGGCAGAGTCATTATTGAATTTCTACTAGTGTGATTACAAAGAGTGCATGCTCAGTCCATTAATTTACAGCATGGAAACAAAAAATCAATGGGGTGCTACTTAAAATTCCTTTTGTAATAATTACGATCATGTATGCAAATATACATGTGGTAGGGTAGTAGGCAAGCTGCTGTTCACAGCCTTGAACAGGAAAGACATTATCTAGTTTTCTGAGCTGCAAACCAGAGAGAAGGAAGGAAAGAACAGTAAGAATTCAGTCTAAACTTGGGGTGAAATTCAGACCGCAAAGAAAATGTTGCTGTTTACTTCAATGAAGCTAAGGTTTCTTCCCTATAAATTTAACTGGAACTGAAATTCCTGGAATTCAGCAATCTGGAATTCAGCACTGATCTATCAAAAAAAAAAACTCTGCTACAACAAGTATCTCAGTTTTCTTTAATAAATTTGCTTCCCAGTGAAATTACTAGCATGTCAGTAAAGTAATGATGGGAAAGATCTATGAGTTCTTTGTGAATGATAGTGGGACAAACTGGCATACATCATTTCAGTAGCCTACACTGATTTATACCATCTGTGGACACTCCTCATTCAGACCATTCAAAGTAATACAGATGCATCACAGATTTCTTCAGGAAAAAGCACTGGATTTCCCTGCTTAAGGAAAAAGTGCATTCAAAACACATCGGCAATTTTTGTATAACATTGTTACTCCAATTTAATTTTTCATTCTTAATTGTGAAAGTGTTACAGAAGAATATGATTGCTGATCTTGATCATCCAATACTGTTTGCTGAAACTAACAGAACACCATGGGTCTTATTTAGTCAAGATTTCATGGATCCTAATGAAGTTTTTGAGAACTCACAGACATTTCCCACCTTCCAAAAGAGCAGCCTACTTCTCCCTTGTTCAATTGCCAGGAAATATACAGTATTCTCCAAACACTTCCTATGTCCCTTCAGACATGCCAATGTATGTAACCAAACCCAACTCAAGCCAGGTGATTTGTACAAGCACTTGACACAACAAGACAAATTCTACACTGATTTAGACTTAAGGGGCTGTGGTTGCACAGCTCAGGAAAAAAAAAAAAGCTGCCTTTTAAAACATATTTTTTGATTATCACCTGATCACCATGAAGTGATAGCGAAGAAAAACCCTCTTCATACCTAGAATGTGAAACGCCAGAGGTCTCCCTGCAGCTTGAATTATAGATAAACTACAATTTGCAAATGATGACCTATAGAAGCCAAGTTACACTCTCTTGTGTGACAGTTATGTGGCGAGAACTGCAATGATCTCTAATACAATTATTATTTTTTTTTAATTAAAGGAGTTGTATTGTCTACAACAAAGATTTTTACTTTCTAAGCATGTAAAAGCATATGTTATCTCTACTATGCAAAATGTGCAGGGAGAATTAAATGAAATCCATCATAACAGAATGTGAGAAGTCCTTAGTTTTGCCGAGTTGTGTTACATCCAGCTTGAATTACACAAACTGTTGTTTGCTAGCAGTGCTCATATGCTCTAAAGTGTTTGCAGAACAATAATGCTGCTGCTACATTCAGCCTCAAGCACTGGTAATGTGGCTTATTAGTAGTTATGTTACAAGTCAATATTCTCCCCATATCAGCCTTGAAAGGTTTCACACACGCTTCACACAAGGAAATGGATCCATTCAACTATTTTCAGGCAGAGACACAGAATTAACCAGATAAAGGAGGTGACTATTTATCAGTATAGTAGGATCCTTGTCACAGGCTTGGACCTCTCTTGCTGAATATTGCCCAAATAACAAACACACAGCCTGCTTCAGCAAGCCTACCAGTATAAGCAGGAAAAAAGACAGAGGACAGAGAGAGATAGACAAGAGTGCATATAAATATTGAAAAAATAATACAAAGCTGTAGGAAGAGAGCTGTATCTATTAGATGCCCCGTCATTGCTATAACTTTTCTAAGATAACTGAAGGAGAGGAAGGTTTTCCAAGCACTGATGTAAATGTAATGTTGCTGAAGCACTGCACATGGGGACAACATTTCAGTAGGGGACAGTAAGAAAGGCAGCCTGAGACACGACTGTCTGAAGGAACCAAACACACATGGACTGATGCACTAATCACAGCTGTCAGACCAGGTCTCCAAAATTGTTTGAGTTCAGGACCTTATGCTGGTTTGGTATTCAAACTGATACATTTGCAATCACAGAACAGGATACTGCAAATGAGTTTAAACAAACATCCTGCAAGGCTTGATCTTGTTTTAAATTACAAAACTGAGAATCAGTAGATTCATATAATTCAACTCAGTGGAGCTAAACCAATGTAAAAATGGTATTAATGAGACAACAGTTAGGTCTGCCAAGTGTTTATGAAAACCAAACTTCCTTTACAAACCCCGCACATAAGTGATTTTAAGTGATAAAATTATCACTTAAATATATCACTATAAATATATATGCCTATGTGCTTATATGCCTTATATGCCTATAAAATTATTTTTATATTACAATTATCTCCAACTGGAAGATATGTGATGGGTGTAATGGCAGAGGCTAATGAAATGCACTTAAACTCATGTTGAATTTTTAAAAAGAGAAAAAATGCAGTGTATAAAAACACAAATATTCAATCTTTCTATTATTTAGGCCCTGTGAGACATACAATGCTGAAAGACAGATGATGAATAAAGAGGCAGTAGTTCAGCAGGAGTTCTAGAGGTAGCAGGAGCAGTGTTTAGCCATCACTTGCCACAGGTACACAAGTAACATCACATATTTGATTACATATACTTGCAACTGGGAATAGCGGTTAACGACTTGAACTGCAGGGACAGCCAGGAGTGGTGACTAGAGGGACAGCCCTACACAGCACCACCAACACACCGTGAAATCACAGAATCACAGAATTTCTAGGTTGGAAGAGACCTCAAGATCATCGAGTCCAACCTCTAACCTAACACAAAGAGTCCCCACTAAACCATATCCCTAAGCTCTACATCTAAACGTCTTTTAAAGACTTCCAGGGATGGTGACTCCACCACTTCCCTGGGCAGCCTGTTCCAGTGTCTAACAACCCTTTCAGTAAAGAAGTTCTTCCTAACATCTAACGTAAAACTCCCCTGGAGTAACGAGTCTCTGAGTCAGCACTTACCATAATCTGCTGATTTCCCTACCAACCTTGCTTAACTTGTAAGGCTTACAACAGACATCTATATAGTAATTTTCTGCCTGTCTCATACCGCAATCACCATTATTATATAATAACAAAATAAAGAAACAGAAAAGAGATTTTTTCTGTGCTTAAAATAGGTAGTAACTCATAAAACTGAAGCATCTTTGAGTGGAAAAGTAAATCTCAGTAAGACAGTGCTGAAACAAGTGGTTCACCTGACATAATACAGCATGCTCTGTCCAAGGCAAGGCAAAGGTCTCAAACAATTGGTGATACTTTCCCCTCATCATCTGGTTAGCTGCTGCTTCTTTCTGACAGAGGTGTGAGATGGGGAAAACATTCAAAATCATCTAATTCTCTTGAGATTGTAGTGTATTTTTCCAGAGGTCCCTCTTGACCAGTTTTAAGCACCTTGAAAACAAGATGCTCATCAGCGTTTTGGAGGAGAAAAATTAACATAGTACTTGCATGCTTAGGATTGCTGCATACTATCCCTACAATAAAACTCAGATCAAATGAGTTCAGAGGAATTTTGTGAAAACACAAGTATCAATGATAGAGAGGATTTACATGTGTATGAAATATTTCAATTTACTCTGCTGAATACTAAAAAAGATCGTATTCACTATATTCTAGAAAGGTTTGGCTTTTGGTGCTTTCTCCTGAATTTTCTTCATTCTTTTTTTCCCTGACTGATTTATTTCCTCTGCTATGAAAGTTACAGAGGAAAGCAGAGTTGCTTGGCATCATGATGTGGTATTGCTGAACTCAGCTGTTTATGGCTTTCAGCAGATGTTTCTGCTTCAAAGAGAGTGTGAGGAAAAATACACACGCACAAATTCCTTCCCTCCTCCCCAGTTCTGCATCTTTTGTCTCCTATCTTCCACTGTCTCCAAATCACAAGGAAGGCTGCATGACAATAGCTATTAAAACATCCTACCCATGCCAAATCTCACAGATAAATGAGAGCTGACCTTGTCCAAAATTAGAACTCATGATTTAAAACGCAAAGAAAAAAATATTAACAAAAGTGTCAGTCCATGAACAAGTTGCATCGGAAAGATTTTCACAGACAACCTGGCTAAGAATTACATCTTATTAAAATGGAAGGTGATGAGGATTGCTGTGTGCAAGAGGTGAGAAGACAGCAGTTATTCTGCAGAGGATGCAAAGGGGACGGCCAGCCTGTCCTACTATAAAATCCAGGAGCTCTACAAAGCACATACTCTGACATAAGCCAAAGACTGAGAAGGAGACTATGTTTTCTAGTCAGTCTGTGAGAAATTACTGTTTTGTCAGAAGTCAAACAATAATCTCACCCTGGACATCAGGAATTATAGTTATTATTGAATCTGTCCATCAATTTGAAATGGATATAAAACTCTCCCATTATTCCATGATTGCACATCCTATTCAATTTAATACGTGAGGGGCTCTGCTGTATTTATATAGTAATGAAATAAAACAATACCTCCAACCTGAGGGAAGGAACTGGTGGCAAGTGAGACAACTTTCTCAGTAAGGCTAGATTACTGCATGCATTGGTTAAGTGTCCAGCATTTGGTTTTGATAAGCATTGTAAAGAGCATTTCCAAACTGCCCAGATTTGCTGAGCAAACAAAATCTGATGCTTTCATTAGTGCAAGAAATATTTGGAGAATGACCTTTCTCTTCATGCTTTAGTTTTTCTTCCCAACATACACAGAAACTCCAAAGTAGACACACAAATACACACCAAAATAAAACAAAGAAACAATTAATTTATTGGAACTGGGCTGGAACTCCTATGAAGATCATGGATGGGCCTAATTTTGTGCATCTTGCTGTCTCATCTCACTTAATTTATTTTCTTGGACAGAAAACTCATGGGATTGCCTCATGCAGATCCTGTTGGTTTTGGCCTTTTTCTGTCATAAAGCAGCTATTTATGCCCATACAACAAATTTGTTAAACACGCATTTCAAGCAAAACTATTTACTGTTAGTAGTTATTTATTGTTATTTATTTACATATTGGCAGGACCAAGACACGCCAGCTATGGAGCAAGGCCTTGCAGTGGTAGGTGCGAGATGAAAACTAGACAGATGCTGTTGTCATGACGATTGCTATAGTTATCTCAAATTCGTTATTTCTGAACTTGCACTACTGAGTGCATGGAAAAGAAAGGACCCTTCAGCTTCAGCAAGAGTCCTTGTTCATGAGAGCACCCATGAAATTTGCTTTCCCTTAATGCAGCTGAGAGCTGCCCATTAAGTCAAAACCACTCAGGACTCATAAGGTTCAACCAGTGGCCCTGCTCCCCACAAGTACCCAATAAGACAGCAAGGCACAAGAAACAAGTATTTCCCCTCAAGACAGTTTGTGCAGATGCTGCAGCAACCAGACAGAGTGAGGCAATGGTAACTGCATCTGCCTCCATCCTGCAGACAGCTTCCTCTTGAAAGAGATATGAAAGGCATCCTTCATCCCTCCTCTGTCCCCAGGTCAGTGCTTTGATAAACACTTCTGACGTTCAAAGCAGCAAAAGAGGAGCTGTATGAAGAGCTCTTTTGGGAAGCAACCTTTTAACCCAAGTCTTCTGTGCCCTAGAAAAGACACTGTTACAAGGCACAGCTGGCTGATCCTCTGCCATATGTGCAGATGTCCAGTATATCTTTGGCACCTACATCATATGCTTGAAGACATCTGTGACCTAATTTGACCTGAAGCAGGCATCCTAACATAAAGGGAAATCTCAGAATGCTAAGACAGCAGGCAAAGATAATTTATTGGGTAAATCAGACAAGAAAGGGTGGAAGGAAAGGATCTTTAAAGCAGTAGGTAAAGGCTAAGCTGTATTATTCCTGAAACTGTTGCTGCAAGCTATGTGCATAAATTCCCCCATGTCATTTTAAGCAGAATGATGCACATCACAGGAGTGACTGGCCTTGCAAGCTCTGAGGGTTGCACTGGTAACTTGCCAGCAGACTAAAAGACTGCACCTAATTTGCACCGAAATATGCATAATGCTTAAAGCACGATACTCAGGAGGCCATAACACTTGTTCGCATGTGACTTTTATATAAATTAAAGGAAATTGTTTCCCTCTTGGGCTTCAATGGAAAAAGATATCCACTGCTGACTTCTTCCTTCTAAAGCATCTCTCTGGCTTGGACAAATCAGTTTCTGCAGATGCAGATATGACCACATACGACTTCCCAAGCAGCTAATACTACAGTAGTGGCATGTGTCATGCCAGCTTGGATCCTGCATAAATTAACAGTCAGAAGAACAAACGACTCTATGGAAAAAATCCTGATCCATGAGCACCAAACCTCCAAGTCCTTGTGAAGACAGATGTCCTCTGCTCAGACTGCAAGGTTTTGTGGTCAGCAGGCACCACTGTCACCTTGCTGAGCTTTGCAAACCACACTGACCCCAAACTGTGCAAGGGAAAGGTGACCCAGATTTCAAATAATTAATATCTTCAACCCTGTTTATAATGTCTGCATGCTCTTCTGTGTACCCATACATTGGGAATGCACTGCCTGTCTTCAAATATAGCCAGACACACACACTGCGCGGCTTGTGGTTTTTCAAGTTTGAGACCTGTTGTTCACATTTTTTATTTTTATTTTTTCCCAGCACAAGATAATTTCACTTTGCTGAAACCCCTTGGCAACACATGGTGCTGCCAGACAGAGGAAGGACCTGCACAAAACTGTAATGGCTTTGTTGCTTTCCTCTGTGCCCTGATGATATGAAACACAACCTGGTAACATCATTAGCTTTTCCCATGTGAATGCAATGATACCCAGCCAGTGAAAAAAAAAAAAAAAAAAAAGTAAAAAAAAAAAAGTGTGTGCTTGTGGCAGGGGAAGTGATTGTGACACAGTCTGAAACATAAACATAACATCTGGAAGCACTCTTCCTGAGTCTGCCTCTTTATCAGACAGATGGCTGGAGAGCTGTAAGCCCATGGGCCTCTCAAAAGGTTCAAGGCCAAGAGGATGAAGTGCTACATCACAGCAGTTTTCCATTATGTCAGTTTTTCTAAATGTCTCTCTGTTCTACCACGCTCTGTTTCTCTGCCCAGTTAGGGAGACAGGCACTGCTGTGTTGGCAGAAATCAAAAGCACTGGTGACTCTTCCTGTGCAAACAAAATAAAACATCTACAGGCAGAAACATAAGCCCAAGAACAGAATGAAGGCAGCTTGTAGAAGTCTTTGAAGAAGCAGGAAGGGGAGCTGGGTCTAGATTAGCCCCTGTTGCTGCTACTTAGTGCTTGACATAGCAGATACAGGATAGTCCTGCTTTGGCAGAGAAGGCAGCTTCAGAAATTCCCCTAAACCTTCTTGTTCCTACCCTTAATCCATTGTTTTCATCCCCACGTCTGGCAGCATACCAGCTGGTAGAGGTATGCTATTAAAAAAAAAGTCTGTGAAAATTACTTAGGTTAAAAATAACCTTTGCTCTGTCTTGGAACAGACTTTATATGCTGTGGTGACAGTCCAGAATAAGCTATACAGCAAATACAAGACTTTTCAGTGAAGCTGCTCTCAGGGTAGATGTGGTACATCATAAATCAACCATACTTGCCTGGAACCAAACAGAAGCAAGGCTAAGATATGGAACTGGTTGTGATAGTAACCAGAAATATCTCTTCATCTGTCCTGAGGACACATTTCAAATCTACCAGCTGTCCTCCAGACATGAGAAACAACAAGGGAAAACAACTGACCAAGCAGTAGTCTAGCCTTGTTTTCACTAATCAACACACTGTTGCTATCCTCATCAGTAGTTACTTGAATCTCAGCACAAATTGCATTATGAGGCATACAAACATTGCTGATTTCAAGCTGTTTTCAGCTACTTGCTGCAGTGGTAAAGTTTTTCTGAATAAATCAAAGTTAAGAAGCTATGTCTCTTTGCTTTAGTGGCACACACTTAAATAGAAGAAATACTACTTAAAAAGTAAAAAAACATGGCTCACATATTCTCAAAATGTAAGCGTAAACAATTATTCCTGTGAGGTACCTAAAACATGTCCCTTGGTTTTTATTACTTATATAATGTGAAAGCTGTTAGCTGCTGAGTGGTGTTGGATACAAACTGCTTGCTTCAAAATTCTTATAAAGTAATTACAGCCATACACTTACAATAGTAGAAAGATGAAAGAAAAGAAAAGCAACATGGCAAGAAAAATTAGTTGTTTTATGTAGCCTGGGGGTTTGTTTCCAGGGATGTGAAGGGGAAGGAGTGCAAAGGTTCACCATGGTGTGTCAAGAAGACTCCCAAGTAAATCAGAGTGTGCAGAGAAAGGCCAGGAGTTCCTATTCACATGCTTAACTACCTAACACATCACTTTCTTCATTATGATCAGAAGGAGCTCTGGGATGAGGTTTTATCTTGTTTCCACAAAACAGTTTGCAGGAGGCAGCACACCAATACACTGAGAATTTACTATTAATTTAAGAAATATTGTGACTTTTCACAACCAACTGGGCACATGTGACAACACAAAGGGAAAGCCAAATTACTCCTGCTAGTTTCAGTACAGAGGAATAAGGCACAACTGCGGAAGACCTTTCATTTTCCTTTCCTGTTAGCTCATTCTCTGAGCTGTGATAGAAATAGCTGGTCACTCAAAGAAAAGGAACATACTATCATCCTCACGAAAGGCTGTGTCAATGTTCATAAAACACTCAAGAAATATAAATGTTTACTTACTTTTCGGAAGCTCTTTGGTGAAGGCCATGGAAAATAACACTCCCTGCTTAAATTAACCAATGTATCTATGAAATCACTGAGTTTACTGCAGAAGAAAATTAGTAGGTGTTGATGCTGGAGCTCCAGAGTGGTAGCTCACATGTACACTGACCTTGCTACAGAACTGCATGTTGCCCAGATGCACTACACTGCTAAATCACTCTGAAAACGCTGGAGGCAGCACAGAAAGATCCCATTAGGGGCTTGCAATTCTTGACCAAATTAAATCAGTTTAATAGAATATTTGTACTCTGCACAGAGGGCTCCAAATGATGCTCAGTAATTGTAATGCCCACTACACCATGTGCTTTCCCATTGGGATCTCAGTACACACACCCCTAAGTTTCTCCATCAAGTTCATCCTTGTATATTAAAATTTCATTCAAACCTAGGCTTGTCATACTTTCAGAAGACAGGGACTATTTACATACACAAGGAGAGAAAGGTGTTGATTAAAACATTGACTTTTATTTGCAAAATCAGTGCTAAAAATATTTTTATAGGTTAATTAGACTTTATGCAAATTGGATTAAGAAGATTTAATTTGGGATTTGATAACCTGAGTATTATAGTCCTGCAGTTGTAAATACGTTCAGAATCACATTCTGTTCTATAGCCATGTTTTTCCTTTTAAACTTTTTGTTTGTTTGTTTGTTTTTCCCTTACTTCTGGTAGGCTTAAATGAGTTATTTTTCCTTTCCTCACTCCATACCACCCCTGCCCTCACCCCCCCCTAATCTCCACTAAAAATCACACTAGCTGCAATGATACTATGAATGAATGAGCTGCTCATGACAAGAGAAACTTCCACACTTTATGGAAGTCTAATTTTCCCAGGCACTCAAGCTGGGCACAGAATATAAGTGTTAAAACCTGCTCAAGTTTTCTATGCTTTAAGGTAGTAAAGATCCACCACATGGGAAAGCAAAAGCCTACACAGAATCCACTGAAGGGTATATGATACTCTTCAATGAGCCTGGGATTGAGGCTAATAATAAGTGTAGAGCTTGTGAAACATTGTTTGGATCTGTACAATGGAAATCCTCTACGTGGACTAATGAACAACAGTGTTGTTAGACTTCAAAAGATGACACCCAGCATGAGCCAAATGATTTCCACTGAAACCAACAGTGTATGAATTCACTGTATGATGTGGAAGACAATCAGAGTTCCTGAAAAAGCACCACTTTTATGGCTGTGGAACAGCTAGACTAACTCTCAGTACAAGCATATCAAACAGGAAAGCAGGCACTGGCAGGCCAGTTCATACCAGTGCTTCCTGGAGTGTGTGGCTGCCTCTGACAGTTACCGGTGCATAGCCTAGCAAAGGAAACTCTAGTTCTGGAAGAAGAAATGCTTTGCAGAAGGGGATTCTGCCATATTACACACAGGACACTAAATACTGAAAGCTTAAAATTACCCTGTACCAATGCCTGAAAGTTACAGTGGCTCATCCTGGAAGAATTAATTACTTGCTTGGTGAGCCAACCATGGAGGCTGTGATATGTTCAGAGAAACAAGGTCAAAACTATCTAGCCGAAAAATTACGTTCAAGAGAAACCTTTAAAATTAAGGATATTTATATCCATGCCAAAATGATCCCCTCTCCCAATCTTAGGCCTTTTTTTTTTTTTTTCTCTCATTTAAACTGATTAATTTCATTACCTGGAAACTGAGATATCCTGTTATAGATCAGCAGATGGTAACATAGTTAACATAAGTGTCTCCAGATTTCCAGGCTACAGTTTTAATTGCTATGAGTAGTGGTAATGTGAGCCCTATGTCTTTCAACCAATGAATGGTATCATGGATATAAATGAGTTTAATGTGCCACGAAGATGAGGTTTCATACCTGTTCCTTGAACTTGGTGCTATCCTCTGACAAATAACCGTTGCAGTCGAATGCTTTCCACCATTCCCCACTTCTTGTTTCACATCCCATTGCTGGGGATCACTTGTCTTTGCACTGAGAATATTTACACCTTTCTTCACCTTTGCCCTGTTGGAAACAGCAGTTGTAAAAAGTTTATAGGAGTCCTTCAGGACTGTGATCTTCCTAATATAGCTCAGGCATGGAAATCTCAATGTATCAAAACTAAGCTAAGTATAAAAGACATTTCCAATCCATAAGTAAATATAGACTGATATAGTGAGTGCAGATCTAAGGCCACCTATTACTCTTTTTTTTAGACAGAATCAAATTCCTGTGTGCCTTTATATGTTCTGCCAACAGTAGGCTGGAGTTATGACAAAGACTAAACTTGTAGGACAATCTGCACTCGATATTTATTTCTTTATTCTGGTAACAGTTTCATTCAAAGGTAAATTTGTCCCAACAGAGAAGACTTCATAAGGTTCTGTTCATCTGTATCAAGACAAGCTTGTGCTTGATCATTGCACAGATGAATATTTCACTTGAGAATTTTAAATAATCCATCTATATGTATAATATTCTTCTAGCTATTAGTGGACAGGTTGCTATTCTGCCTTCCCTGTGACAGATTTACAAGGAAATTTCTGTTTCTATTTGGAATCTCCAGCCTGGAGAGAATGCAGCCATTGTCTAATACAAGGCTTTTTAATTCAGTGATATTCTTCGAGGATGCAAATTTCTGCCACTGTTACTTGTTATGCCCAGTAAAAAGTTAACGGTATTTATCCAGTGATGGATATCAGCAATAACTGAATGGAGGGTTAATTAATGAATATTTGCTCAATTAAGGAGCATTTGTATGAAGAACACCCAGCAAAGATGCTATTTAAGTGCAGAACATTTAACTTCTGTCCTCTAGTTCTATTACAAAACATCAAGAATAAGCAGTACTTATACAGTCTTTCTCTTCAAAAAGACAGAGGCACAAAATTCCACCAGCCCAGAGGACTGATGCGAAAAGATGCATATGCATATCTTTAGACATTAAAACACTTTAAAAATGTAATCATGAATAATTTGAGCAAATATAATTGCATTTCTGAAGATTATTTTTTTAACACGGAGACAAAAACAATTAATTTAAGACACTGAAAAAGAAAACATTTTTTTTTCTTTGTATAAAAGCAAAGCACTTAATTCTTTCATTTGCAACAAGAAACACAATGGAGCTTCACAAATTACAGTCTTGTTCTAGTAAAACTAGCACAAACTTGATGTACCTCTAATGCCTTCAGCTGAATTACCCAGAAATAAAACCAAGAAAAAGTAAGTGGAGAATCAAATCTGATACTGAAGGTTCATTAAAGCCTTAAGCCCCATTAAATTTTCCAGCATGCAGTTCAAATGAATGAACAATAAATAAATAAACATTTCATTAATAAGAAAACACTACTGCCAATCTTGAAATGCATACAAATCCATCTGCATGCTTTTGGTAGTATGCATTTTAGGAGACATTTGGACATATTTTAGGATACTGTTATTTAGCTACCAGGGAGAAGCTGCTCTTTGAGATGGACTTTGAAATGGCATAATGTCAGTCAAAATGAAGTTCCTCATGTTTGGATTTTCAACACAATTACAACTTCCTTAGCAGCTGTAAATTGCTCTTTCCATCATGTAGCTTGACATAGTCAATACCTGGTCTCCTGTTAATTAGGATAGACATTTTGTGTGGTCAAGGTTAGCAGTAAAATACATTGCCAGAGGACAAAAGACTATGGCTAAAATGCCATTTTTTTTAATTAACTACAATATGGAGCATTAAGTTGAGTGGTTTTCACATATGCCATTATATAAAGCCCATTAAAAAAAAAAAAAAAAATCCATCCCAGGGTAAAGTGGGTTATGTTTAGTGAGAAAAATCAATGTTGTGATTGCACTTAGCACTGGAATTAGGGTATGAACACCCAGAAGACTGAACTTCCTAAATAAATATGCAGAAGCACAATTTGCAACTCTCCCTCTAAAAAGGGCATTGAGTTTTATATAACAAGGTCAATGGATGAATCAGAATTAAGTCAGACAGTACTGAGCCCCATGCATTTTTAAATGCAGTCTGTACCCATATGCCACAAATGTTTTCACTTAATTTTGTATTTACTTAGTGTTTGAGTGCTAGCAAGGAAAAGTCTATTTAATTCCTTAACAAAAATCCATTGACCTTGTTGTATGCCTGTGATTAAATATTAGTTTTTTAAAATCAATAGTGCCAACTTTGTATATAAAAATTTGCAAGTTATAGTACCTCAATAAACCTTGAGACAGAGGACCTGAAGGCCAAATTGCTTGACAGTCTCCTGTATTTATCCACCTGATCTATGCAGTACATATACACTAAGCATGTTTACTTAAGGGAAGCAGGCGCAGCAACAATAAACGGAGGTGACAAACGGCTGAAGTACTCCAGGTTCCCTCAGTGCATGCTTCCCCACCTACTCATACCGCAAAATTCTCCCATCTGCCATGGCTGCTTGTGCTCACAGAAAGGTGGTTTTGCACAACTCTTCAGCCTGGAAGTATCCACTAGCACAGCCAGAAGTTGTCACTTTGGACTTCCACCCAAGTGCAGTCAAAATCTCACACCCCAACTTTTTTCTAGCTAATTACAGCATTTCCTGTGGGTGTCAGTAAATGTCCTCTCTCACTATGCCTATGTGCTCTCCATGACAGTAGGATAAACTAAAGCAAAGCTCCAGGTCTTCTGACCAGTAACAAAAATCACCCTCCCCTTCCTCTGGATCTAAACACATACCCTGCTAAGCAAGCCACCTACATATGCACAAAACTTCAAGGGCAGCTAATTTATTTGGGTTTGATGAAAAGTTAAGCACATTTTTTGATCTTTTGACGAAAGCAGACCTTGCAATGGAAAGATGAAAGAACGACCAGGAACAGAACAGAATACCAGAGGTCGGCTTCAATCCCATTCTAAACAGGAGACTCCATCTGAAGGAGATTTTGAAGCTTTATGAACACATGGTAGCCAGAATGGGGCTTCTTGCTTCAACTTCTAAGGTTATTAACCCACAGCACAGGAAATCTCTTCCTCAACTTTGTCTCAAAATAACTGGGTAACATATTTCTCTTTAATTCCCTCAAAGGGAAAATTAAAACATTTCACTTGGCATGCTGAGCAAGCTGCATCTTAAAGACATTACTGAAGAAGTCTCCAGCAGCTCACCTACATATCGTTACATAACTGTCATCCAGACCAAGTAAAAATATTTACTGACACAATCTCACACTGAATGTATTTGTATAAGTTTGCAATTTCCAAGCAAATATTGTTTCCAATTGAAGCTATTAGTTGTACACAAAGATTTTCATTTTGCACCTTACCTTCCTAATGTGTTAAACTTAGAAATAACGCTTCTAATTAATACAGGCTGATCAGAGCTGCAGATGAAAATCTTGCCATTCCATTTCACTGTCCTCAAATTACAAGAAACCTCAGCAGTGTTTAGACATAATACTATACAGCTGATAAAGACAGTAACTGAAAGGCAATTGAATCAGCAACAGCCAGAGCTAAAGATGTGACTTAAAACTGCAGGAGCTCAAATTATAATTCCCTATTTAAATTTAAATTTTAATCTTGCATAAGTGCTTATAGTCATGGGAGGGTTCTACCACCTGCAGCAGGGCCTAGACAGGACAGGCTGCTGAGTGCTGCACACGTTTCTTCAAGCGCTCTGATTTTGCTGATGTTTGTTAATCCTAGAGAGCATCACCTCTGTCACTTCAGAGAAATAAGGAAGAGTCCTTGCTTCATGCTTCCACGCTTCCCTGGTACAGCCAGGGCACAGCCTGTTAGCAGGGTTAGCAGTACTGGCAGGCTGCACTCCAACAGAAAGTTTGCAGAGCAGCTGGGGTACACAAGTCTCCCCTTGAGAAGAAAAAGCTAAATCAATAGTAAATTCCTATAGGCTCCATAATACCTGGAATAGTTTTCCAGTTACTAAACTTTCTGGTTTCTGCACTGTTTCTTTTCAGAGGGTTATACTTAGCTCTGCATCTTCTGCATTATGCTCCTCATAAATGCCGTGCTATTCCCAGCGCACTGTACTTCGATCTGAGCGCAGGCCAGCTTCAGATCAGTGACCACTGAGTTGTACAGTCTTTTCAGCTCACATCTGTTGTCCAAGCTGCTGTGCTGGAAGACCTTTCTTTAGGAAGTATTTAAAACGTAACTATTAAAAACAGATGCAGATTCAGCCTAAGTGGGGGGACCAGCTCATCTGTGAGGTAGGCCTTAGGTCTCGTGTGCTGAGTGCAGGCACACCATACCACACCACACAGGGTGAGGGAATGTTGGCGCTAAACCCACTGTACTTCCACAGGTAAATCCCCATCTATTTGTATTTGCCAAACTGGTGTTTCAACTTAACAAATACTGACCCCTTTTGGTCAGTCCTCTCTGGAGCTTCAGTGTTTCTTGCAGCTCTGCTACTCCTCCCTTAGCTGCCCAGACTAGGAGAAACCCTTGACATTACTGACTCTTAAGGTCACATTGTGAGAAATGATTTTACCTTACCACCTCAGACCCAGGGAGCTGGTGGCCTGTTTCTGGGCTGTGCCGTACAGTAAGTCCCCGACCTTTCTGGGTTTTGCCAAAAAATTTTCAACTTCTTCCTGCCATGATTTAACTTCACTCCTTTCTTTCTTTGTTTCCAGCATAAATCAGGAGATCAAAGCCAGCTGCAGGAACCCATAAAACCAGGCAGGAGACTAACCACTGCAATTAAGCAAGATTTGTTTTATTAAGAAAGTCTTTTCCCTTTCATCTATGTGAAATGAGTTGATAGATCTCACCACAGCTCTGAATGGACAGCCTTGCAAAATAATATTCATTAGAGGCCTCGTTGCTGGTCTTAGTTGAGAAGCCACAAGCAGAACATAAGACTCTGGCCTGGTTAGCCGTGTCAACCTTTCAAATATGCTTCTTTGATTTGCAGAGTACATAGCCAGTACATGGAATGTGATTAAGTGGCTATGGCTCTGCTCGGGGAATAATGGGGATCAGATGTCAGCTCCAGGCTTCCTGCATGACTCTACACAAGCCTCAGGAGCCCTGTTTGCCTCCGTCCTACCCCAGCAAGCAGATTTCCACCTGCACTTCGCATGGCCACCCCTTTGCTACGGAGGTTTTCATTTACAAGCCAAATGCACAGGTAAGTAGTAAAAGAGAACCCCATCTCATCTGTGGCATTTAGGTACAAAATTTATTAGGTAATACACTGCTGCTAACAGCAGTATTTCAGACTTGGTTCCCATTAAATAGGCTAGTATGAAGGGCCATCCATGCAAGAATTTTGTTTTCTTTGATTTCTAGATTTACAGTGTGGGCTGATCATAGCTATAATGGAAAATCTTGATCCTCAGAGCATCTGTTTTCCTTTAGGCACTTTCTCTTTCACATAGTATCCAGAAAAGGCCTTCAGGAAATGTTTTTATTATTATTATTATTTTTTAATTAAAAAAAAAAGTAAATATCCCTGAAAATGTAGGTATTTAGCTCACATTTCTGGCTTCTTCCCATTTTCTTTTCACTTTTTAGAATGTTGGTCTATTTGAAACAACTTTGAAAAAATGCCATGTCAATACCAAAAATTGAAATATTTTACTACAAAAATACAGTAATCTAATCCTTAAGAACCTCTAAACCAGAATGCCTAAGCTTCTTGAATACAGGTTTAGTTCTGTAAGCAGCTGACGCTGCTTACATACAATGCTTACAATATTGCAGTATTTCTGAAACTTCCTCTTGTCAGCTGAATTGCACTAAATTCAGCTCCCCAAAATTGCATATTTTGTTGACTTCACTGTCCATCAAAATTATATAAATTCCTTCCACTTCCAGTGAGGAATCCTGGGATTCAAAATCGCTCAGGGGCTGTTCTTTTATAGTGCTTCTTACATAACTGAAATTCACTGAGACACTAGGAAAATCAGCTGTCTTTTATTTCAATGGAATAGGTGCTTCAAATCCTTTAGGAAGCTTTGAAGAGCTCAGCTGCAAGGCACGAGGTGGATGCAGTCAGCTGTATTTTATTTTTTTTCCTAAGAAGAAATTAAATGGGTTTGGGGATTTTCCAGTCACAGAGTTCTTTGGTTTGGGCCAATTTCTATGGTTAACTCTTCATTATCATTCCCAGTCCTCTTGAGATCTCAGGTACTTCATTGTTTATGTATAAAGAAAAGGAAAAAGAGATGTTACCTGTGAAGCTTGGCTAACACTACTTAAGTCTAAGAGCTAGTCATTTAACCCTCTAATATATCTCATGGCAAAACTGCTTTCTGCAGCTCTGAATGTTAATAGCACTAGTTAATGGATTAGAGGAAAGACAGGAGGAAAATACATATACATAAATAAAAGCAAGAGGGAACTACACAACACAGAGAATCTGGATCTGTCTTCCAAGGTGAAAGGAAATCCAGTCTGAATTTACAACCTGTTAATATTCTGCCTCCAGCAAAGATAAACACTGTAAGCTCCTAATGTTCACAGGAGCTGTCACAGGGCTGCTACTGTGTTTAACTTGCTTACTCCAGTTCATCCTGTTTTCAGAGAAACAGACACATTTCAACCTAGTTATTACCAAGTTATTCTCAAATCCACTGGTCGAGAAGAGTATTTAAACTTGAGGCAGCTCATAGGAGCTCTAAACCTAAGGGACTTCATGGCTACTGTAAGCTATATTTGCTCTCTGCCTTAGCTCAAATTATCAGAGCAGTGACAAGATATTAAACAAAATGGCCCAAAGTAGAAGAAAAAAAAAAAAAGTCATGCACCAGATAGCTCCAGTTTAGTATACATCCTCCTTTGCTTAACTCCAAAGTCCATAGCTTCAAGAATTTCTTTGGACATAGCTGTTGTGCCTGAGCTCCTAGTCCTCTGGAACTGGGAATCACCACCCCTATTAAGAAATATGGAAGAGGGAAAACACAGAAGGAAAAGTGTTTTCAAAAAGAAGAACTCCATGCTTGCTTTTGTAATCCTTAATATTTTTGTGATGATTGATATGGGCATCCCAAAACATAAAAATCTCTTCCCATTATGAAGGATGGAGATCCCATTGTGATAAGCACTATCCAAATATGGAACAGGATGCTCTTCCTCACCTCAGAGTTTACAAAATAATATGACTATTAATCAACAGATAGGGACATACAATGTGGAAGCACAAAAATACAGGATCACAAGACTGTTCTCTTCAACCTCTTGTTTTATAACCCTTTTCCTCATGGAACTAGCAGGAAATCTGGGCTCATAAGAAACTCAAAGGAAGCTCTTACTGAGACAACTGAAGTCCTATAGTGCCTGGGAGGTGTTTGCAGCAGTGTTACAATACCATTGCACTCCGCATGGTAAGCATTTCAGATACTTAATCTTAACTGAAGAGAGGACAGGCTGAAGTTTCAGATTTCTTATGATTTATTCATCCTTTCAATTTCTTTAAAGAGTACACGAGTAGAAAGGCTCCTTTATGATGTGAAACTCAAAATAACCAATGGGTACAAGTCAAATATCCATCTCATGGCCCTGCAAGGAACTGAAGAAAGTTACGCATAACCCACATCTAGGTAAACTCCCTGTGAAGTTCACTAAAGGTGAACATTCATTTATAATGAGGTATTACGCCTTATATGAGCAACCATTGGAAACTATGCTCTGCTGTCTGTTGAAAAGTAAGTTGGAATAAGCAGCTGTCTCACACCAAAACATGCTTGCAGAGAGAGAGAGATGGGTGTTAGTAAACAAAAAACTCTCGTGGTGAATCCAGAGTACTGATTCAGCTGCACGTGCTAAATAAAAGCTCATCACCTCCACAGATCTAATTTATAGATCCAGAGACTTTTTTTTTTGATAAATAAATGTATTGAGATTTTATTTGCTGCTCCATGCAGTTTCTATTACTACAAAAAGATCTTTAAGCAGCATATTTGTGACATTCCCCCAGCTGCCAGAGCAACAGCAGTGCTGAGGAAAATATTTAATGTTTGCAGTAGTTATTAGGATTATTACTTATACCACAAGTACCTTTTTAAAGTAATCTTCCTCTGTAATCCCTTTGTGTTTTTAATCCCATCCACACTCCCCCTTCAGCAGCTGTTATGGACACAATTTTGCCATCAGCCATGAAGGTTGTGTTTCCTTTTCCCTTAGAGAAATATATTTCTGAGATCAACTGCTAGAAAGAGGAAGAGCAGATATCCTTAAAACATCATGAAAGAGAGGAGTCATTCAGGCAAATACTTGTTTCAAATGTTAGGTGTTATAGTACGTATTTGTACAAACAATAAAAGAAGAGACTGATTAGCAGGTGGTTCATCCCCAAGATGCAGTACTCCTTTGTACTCTAATCGGTCTATCTTTTCTACTGTAATCAGTGGACTCAGGGTTGGAGCATTTTACCATTATTCTGGACAAGATAACTCCCTTGATGTCCCACACAGCAGGGAGTTTGCTGACTCCATGGGTGCTATCATAACTTGTGCTGCCATCCATTTAGTCCTGCCTCCTCCCTGCCTCTTTGAAGTACTGAGCAGCTCCAACCAGCTAGGGGCAACCTTTTGTCATGGATGAGTGCCAGAACTGCCATCAACAAAGTAGAAAGATTGCTAAGAAAGATAATTGTAGATTAAAATGAGAATTAAGGCAACAGGTTTCCTTTTTATCCCCTGTACTCTAATACTTGCTTTCCTCATCGTGATCCTCAGACTTGCATATAGTCACTTTAAGTTACAATTGACGCTGCTGCTGTTCTTGCACACCTTGTATTCTAATCTGCATGCTAACAGTACAATAGAAATACTACAAAGATGGTCTAGGGGAATACAGCAGACAAAACTGCTATCTTTGTGTTTGAATTGAGTCTTAATCCAGTAAAAGCTGCCAGTGATCTACAGTACCGCAGCTTCCAAATTGGGTTCTTTCATGTTTTAAGTTTACCCAGTAATAGCAGAGATCCTCGTGCCCTGAAGCAGTTGCTGGTAGTTTGTGTATTTAGGTGCAGATCTGAAGCCCTTGAGATCGGCACAAATACTTAGAAGAAGTAAGCCCAAGTACTGCTGCTGACCTCAAAGGCCTTGGACCAGATGCATGCAGCACACATGGGTTTCCACAGGGCCACTAGCTGGCAGGCCACAGCCAGTGGGCACTGTCAGTGGGAAGGGCATGCAATGGAACTCATGTGGCTCAGGAGTGAGAAAACAATAAATTTTTATAAATTACTTGTAGTATGTAGCTCAGGGGGTTCAAGTTAGGTAGAAAACCATCCTCATCCTCCTGCAGCTTGTTTCCTGCACCTGGAGTGCAACAACCTCAAGCAGAGCTACAGGCTGGGAGATGAGTGGTTGGAAAGCTGCCAGGCAGAGAAGGACCTGGGAGTATTGGTTGATAGTCGGCTGAATATGAGCCAGCAGTGTGCTCAGGTGGCCAAGAAGGCCAACAGCATCCTGGCTTGTATAAGAAGCAGTGTTGCCAGCAGGTCTAGGGAAGTGATTGTCCCCATGTACTCGGCTCTGGTGAGGCTGCACCTTGAGTACTGTGTTCAGTTTTGGGCCCCTCGCTACAAGAAGGACATCGAGGTGCTCGAGAGAGTCCAGAGAAGGGCGACGAAGCTGGTGAGGGGTCTGGAGAACAAGTCTTGTGAGGAGCAGCTGAGGGAGCTGGGTTTGTTCAGCCTGGAGAAGAGGAGGCTCAGGGGCGACCTTATCGCTCTCTACAGGTACATTAAAGGAGGCTGTAGTGAGGTGGGGGTTGGTCTATTCTCCCACGTGCCTGGTGACAGGACAAGGGGTAACGGGCTGAAATTGCGCCAGGGGAGTTTTAGGTTAGATGTTAGGAAGAACTTCTTTACCGAAAGGGTTGTTAGGCATTGGAATAGGCTGCCCAGGCAAGTGGTGGAGTCACTATCTCTGGAGGTCTTTAGAGGATGTTTAGATTTAGAACTTAGCGATATGGTTTAGTGGAGGACTTGTTAGTGTTAGGTCAGAGGTTGGACTCGGTGATCTTGGAGGTCTCTTCCCACCTAGATCATTCTGTGACTGTTTTGTAACATAAATCTATATTTCTACCTCTTTTTTTTTTTTTTTCCATAGTTACTGAGTGGCAGACACATTTTTCTTATTATAAATAAACACTTCAAAACATGGTGGATTTTACCTTGTATGTGCATGTATACACTTGTCTATATGTACAAACACACACAATATTTCATATACAGTTACTTACTTCTTTCTGCTGTCTTTTCCTTTCCATTGTCAGTCCCTCCATATTTGCTTTCTCTCAGCTTTGTATACCTCTGCACATCCTCTTGTAACACTCTGTTTTTACTTATCTCATTAGTTACTTTCACCTTCTTTTATTCAGAGATTTGTCTAACCGCCCCAGTCACCACCCTGTTACAGGTAACTTCCAGCCTGTTCATCCCTCCTCTTCTTTAGCTGCACTGACAGGTAACCCTGAATCCAGCCCTAGAGCTACAGCTCCTTATTTCTTTGGATTTAATTTGCAGATGGTCACATCACAGTGCAGAGGTGTCATTTGATTCTCCAAAAGAAACGTACAGTCATTTTCAATAAGCATGGACCTGGGGCCCATTCACTGAGGCTGCCAGACAGTATTCACGCAGACAGTGAGGGGTCCTCTTAGTCTGGGGACTTCTGGTGTCCAAAAGTATTTGTTAAGTTAAGTAAAAGCTTCCCTCAACTTTTACACAATTCCTTAGCGGAGAAGCTCTCTTCATGACTCTACCTCATGATCACGCCTGTTCTCCCGTCTGATCACTTGCTCCTTTTTGGGACACGCATTCTCTCATTTTGAACTGACTTTTCTTGTCTAGATCTAAATAGCATTGACTATAGTACCACAACAACAGGAGCCCCTTAAATTCTTTGTACATTAGGTAAGCGGTGTCCAATTCCTGTTATAGAAAACTACGAACAAATATTGACTATGACAAAAATGAGCCTGCCCAGCTGTAGGACTGTTACAACGAAGGATTAGGAACAAGAGTTCAGGCAGCAACTCCCTTGAAAGTTGCTTTCCATTTCCCTTTTGTATGTGTTTGGTTTGCCTTATTCCTGGCTCATACCTAACTGTAACAGCAATTACTGCTGCAGAACATCTCAGCCAATTCTCTCCTATCTGACCACAGAGGGCTGTCACCTTAAATACAGACTATCAAAGAAAAGGGCTTTCCTATAGAAACTCACTAGCAAGTTAGAGATGAAAAAAACACTGCAATCAAAATAAAAGCATGACTTGACACTTTTTTTAAACAAGGCACTGTTTGCCCTTTTCAAAAGGCTGAGAAGCTTTTTCGTGGGGACAGGTTAGGAGTGAGCAGGCAGATGTCTACATCAGAAACCACAAGCCTTTTGTTTATCGCTGCATGGTCACAGGATCAGGTTTTACACCTCTGATTTGCCAGGCTCACTTAGGTCATCAATATTATCTCAACAACCATGTTGTGGTTTAACCTGGCTAGCAGCTAAACACCACACAGCCGTTTGCTCACCTACCCCCCTCCCTCTCTGGGATGGGGGAGAGAAACGGGGAAGTAAAGCCTGTGAGCTAAGGTAAAGACAGTTTATTAAGACAGGAAAATAATAATAACAATAACAATAATAATAATGACAATAATGATGATAATAGTACTACTACTAATAATGTTACGAAACAAGTGATGCACAATGCAATTGCTCACCACACACTGACCAATGCCCAGCCTATTCCCAAGCAGCCAGCCCCCCACCCTGGCTAGCCACCCCTATATATTGTTCAGCGTGATTTCAGATGGTATGGAATACCCCTTTGGCCAGTTTGGGTCAGCTGTTCTGGGTCTGTCCCCTCCCAGCTCTTGCTGCACCCCCAGCCTGCCTACTGGCAGGACAGAGCGAGAAGCTGAAACATCCTTGCCTTGGTGTAAGCACTGCTCTGCAACAATTAAAACATTAGTGTGTTATCAGCAGTCTTCTCATCCTAATCCAAAACACAGCACCCTACCAACTGCTAGGAGGAAAATTAACTCTGTCCTAACTGAAACCAGGACAAACCATTGTTGGATGTGCACAAGGGCAACAGTTCCCTTGGGCTACGTAGCATCAGCCATTTCAGCAAGACCTTTTATAGACTTTATATATATATATATATATATATATATAATTTTATTTTTTTTTTTGGAGGTTGAACCTGCACTTGAGGACAACTGTGAACTCCTGAGGCCAAAATGAATGGAGTGAAGTCTTGAGAGGTCAACAAACTGCTGAGCTCCTTTGACATATTGCAGAAATCAATGGGAAGATTCTGGGATGTATCAAAAGAAAAACAGCTTTCAGTGAAAACCAAGGGCAACAGCTTGCTCCTGGAAGTAGATATTAAGGTCATGATACACTTAAAGCAAGACAAAAGCCACCCACAAGATGAAATAGACTAGTATATTGCTAACACTTACTGTGTTTATTCCTTTTCTTTGTAAGGATTACAAGTCAGCATAAATCATGTTTCCTTTCTTATCTCCTGGGGAGTCTTTTTCCCCTCCGTGGCTCTCCCCAGAAGCCATTTCAATTAATCCAACTGCAGCCAGCTACTAACTGCAGGGATGAAAATCATTTTGTTTCAGTTTGATGCAGCAGAAAAAGCACTAGACCTAAATAGCATATGACAGGGCAGAACACAAGCACCTGATTTAGAGTTGCACAAGCTTCAGCAGCAACAAAGAATGTGCTTTCTGAATATGCTGAAGCAGCTACCCCCATCACTGTCTGTACCAGACTAGTAACATCCAAAAATAAATAAAACCTTTGGTAACCAAGTACATGCGTACATACACGAATACACACATGAAGCATGCCCCTGCAATCAGACTCCAAGGGCTGCTATAGAACCTCATTTCATACCCTCCAATCTCCTATGCAGACTCTGTTAAAGCCATTTCAGTTTGTAGAAAAAAGCTTGGAAATGTCACAAGTGTGTTATAATGGCTGGAGCAGTAGTTACTGAACAAAAAGAGCACTAATATATAGCATTATACATCCTCCTCCCACTTCCCTCTCATTTGGGGGCACCTGATTCATAATTTTCAGATGCTTAGGACTGGCAAAGGTGCTGCACATTATTTTTTTTTTGGTCCACAGAAAGCCAGTATGGGCATGCAGCAATCCTCTGCTCCATTTCTGTCCTATTCTGCAGATCACTTCTAGAAATAGATGAGAAAAATGTAGTGTACAGGCTTTGTGTTATGGTAATGACAAGCCTGTCATTGTGAGGGATGTTACAGTGCTGGCCCCTGTGCACCAGAAAGCTGATGAGGTTGCTCAGCAGATACCAAGGGTGGTGGTACCAGCCCTGCACATGACATATGTCAGTCAATTTAGTGCCTTGGCAAACCTCTACCATCTCCTAAGCTATTCAACTTCCTTATTTGAAAGGCTTTAGATAAAACCACTAAGAATTATGGTCTATACAACAACCAAGGATATAGAGACATGACAAGTACAAAAAGAAGAATACAAAACAGAAGAGGCCATTATTCTGTGTACTGAGGGAAAGTGTTTCTGCTCCTTACAAAAGGAAGGATTTATCTTTCCCTGATCGGAGGTGGCAAAGCTAGCTAGCATGTTAATGATAGAAAAACACAGGGAGAGCAGTAAGAAGGCTGCCAGCTATTCCACTTTGATTTCATCAGCCAATCATGCAATTATATTTATTTATTTATTTATTTGTGAGCAGCAGACACATTCACACTCAGATCCCATGGGAGAGAAAAATTACCAAGTCCCTCAGATCCTTCTACAAAATTCCACAAATATTTAGTCCAGCAAGACCCTGATGTTCTCAATCTCCTGTCCTTTAGGCCTGGCACAGCTCATGTTACCGGCTTTCAAGGTGATAGGTCTGACTTCAGACACTGACTTTAAGGGTCATCAGATACTATAAGTCTTTGCTCAGTGACATACGTTTCAAGCCAATGTAATTCAGAGCCAGTTCTGATTTTACCTTGATGTGGATGATAATCAAATCAGGCCTTTAGTACCTAGGTCCCCTAAAAATTTCAGTATCTTTGCTTAATCTAGCACTAGGTCTTCTAATCCCCTGCTCCAGTCCATGTGTCCCTCTGTACATCCAGCTGGGAATGTTATTAGCTCTCAGCATTTTCTACTAATCAGAAAACATCGCATAAACACAATCAGAATACTTCAGGACTCACATACACCCAAAATATAGAATCATAGAATATCCTGAGTTGGACGGGACCCTTAAGGATCATCAAGTCCAACTCTTGACACCGCACAGGTCTACCCAAAAGTTCAGACCATGTGACTAAGTGCACAGTCCAATCTCTTCTTAAATTCAGACAGGCTCGGTGCAGTGACCACTTCCCTGGGGAGCCTGTTCCAGTGTGCAACCACCCTCTCTGTGAAGAACCCCCTCCTGATGTCAAGCCTAAATTTCCCCTGCCTCAGCTTAACCCCGTTCCCGCGGGTCCTGTCGCTGGTGTTAATGGAGAAAAGGTCTCCTGCCTCTCGACACCCCCTTACGAGGAAGTTGTAGACTGCGATGTGGTCTCCCCTCAGCCTCCTCTTCTCCAGGCTGAACAGGCCCAGTGCCGTCAGCCGTTCCTCGTACGTCTTCCCCTCCAGGCCTTTCACCATCTTCGTAGCCCTCCTCTGGACACTCTCCAACAGTTTCATGTCCTTTTTATACTGTGGTGCCCAGAACTGCACACAGTACTCGAGGTGAGGCCGCACCAGCGCAGAGTAGAGCGGGACAATCACCTCCCTCGACCTACTAGCGATGCCGTGCTTGATGCACCCCAGGACACGGTTGGCCCTCCTGGCTGCCAGGGCACACTGCTGGCTCATATTCAACTTGCTGTCTACCACGACCCCCAGATCCTTCTCTTCTAGGCTGCTCTCCAGCGTCTCATCGCCCAGTCTGTACGTGCAGCCAGGGTTTCCCCGTCCCAGGTGCAGGACCCGGCACTTGCTCTTATTGAACTTCATGCGGTTGGTGATCGCCCAGCTCTCCAACCTATCCAGATCCCTCTGCAAGGCCTTTCCACCCTCATTCGAGTCCACAACTCCTCCAAGTTTGGTGTCATCAGCAAATTTGCTCAAAATACCTTCTATTCCTACATCCAGATCGTTTATAAAAATATTGAAAAGTACCGGCCCTAAAACGGAGCCTTGAGGGACCCCACTGGTGACCGCCCGCCAGCCTGATGCAGCCCCATTTACCATAACCCTTTGGGCCCTGCCCGTTAGCCAATTGCTCACCCATCGTATGATGTTTTTATTTAGCTGTATGGTGGACATTTTGTCCAGTAGGATCCTATGGGAAAACATGTCAAAAGCCTTGCTGAAGTCCAAAAAAATCACATCAGCTGGTTTCCCTTGGTCCACCATACGGGTGAATATGTTCTGCTTTAATGCCCACAGTGCTGAGTTTAACGCAAATGCAACCATGACAGTGTGATGATGCTTCCAGCAAACACAGAAATTAAAAGGCAACACAACTGAGACCAGAGACGGGACTTTACTACTATTACTATGAGCAGAAACAGCAGCCTCAGTATAGTAGCTGGAAGCCCCAATATGCTCTTGTACTAAGACACAATTAGAGGATTTATACCCCCCAATAGTTTGTAAAAAGAAAAAGATAGGGTAAATTCACACTGCAAATTGCTGCAAGAGCCAGGATTTTGTTTCATGTAAATTATTTAAGGTCTGAGTGTTATTTGCACATGGAGATGAAAACTGATCACAACCTCATAGCCTTGTTGCTTCTGTCATCAGAAGGGAAAGGGGTTACTAATTTGCAGCATGAAGAACCACTAGGCTGACTAAATACAAGCATTTTCATTACATGGAGCAAGGCTACCAGTACAATTCCAAGGAATCAAACAGTTAATAAATATCCAAAACGTGTGCCAGCCTTGCAATAAATTAATATTGATATAATGTAAACTGAAGTATCCACAGCAATATACCACAAGATCATTTGGTTGTTACGTCATTTTATTTCATATGCCAGTGGGCCATTTTCCCTTTTATTTCTGGCATTTTAAGGCCATCTTTTCAGCATATTAAAAATAGCAAAAGAAGATGAGACAAACTATTTCAAATGTTTAAATATTCTTACAGAAAAGTAGCAGTGAAAAGCCTCAGAAAAATCTCTGGAAACGAATGCTGGATTAAGTCAGGTTTTGAACACCTCCCTATAGCGCTAACTAGATAGACCTGAGATAAAGAGGTGACCCTGAGATATCTGATATGGAGTTGTGTATCTGATGAGAAACTCCACAAAACTAGACATGCAGGTATTCAGGACATGTCAGTGACAGACATAAGCAAAGTATCTGGGTCACCTGTGCCAGACCCAACTTCACTAGCCCTCCTGAGAGCCAAGGTCACCAGGAGAGATTGAGAGCAAGGCCCTTCCTCCTCCAGGTAAATCAGTGCCTTTTTTCTTTGTTTGTGCAAAGTTTTGCACCTTCTGCATTATCTGGGGAGCGTGTTTATCCATAATTCCAAATGCTGCCTGGTACAGGCCTGATCCTGCAGACCACGTACATGTATAAGTAAGCTTTGCGCTGACCCAGATGAATTCTGCCTGAATGAGGACTGCAGGATCGGCTTCTTTATCAGCCAGCTGAAATAGAGCTACTAAAGAATGCTTTTAGCCACCATCTAATTCTGTCTCTCATTATCAACCTGCTCTCTGAATCCAATTTTACTAATTTTTAAGAATCTTTGCCCTCCTAATCCTATTATACTGGTATTTTTCAAAAAGATTTTGCTGCAAGTGACTCAGAAAGAAAACTACCACCCCTACCACCACCTTCTACTCCTTCTTCCCCTGACAACTTTCCACACTGATCCATTAAAACTCTTCAGTACTTTGGAACTTCTTTGAAAACAGATGCTTATTTTTACCTTTTTGTGAAGCCTTTCTGTTGGAATTTCCCAGCCTCTGTTTGAAAGAGTGGCATTTGGAAGACCAATGACCTATTTTTTATTTTTTATTATTATTTTATTTATTTATTTATTTATTATACCTCTTCTATTCACAAAGCTTAAGGCCCCAGGATGAATGCATTTTCCACAGTGCATGCTGGATCCTCTATCGGCTAATGACATTTGTCTAAAGCTTTTGGTAAGGACAAGGACTGCTAGCTGAGCTGCAGTAATACCAAGGGTAATGTGAGGATCACAGAGGCAATAAATGCATAATGTGAATGGTAGGGGAGATTTATTTTCTAGTGATAATGCAGAGTGTTGAAAACTCAGGTTATGAAATCATTACGGGGAGGGGTACTTAAACGAACAAAATCATTGTACTTATACAATTTTAGTAAAACTTTTACAAATTGAGTTTATTGAGGGAAGAAAAGTATGGAAACAGTATTTTTATTCCCTTAGCTGAATATTGATAGTATATTCTCTATATTCTAAGTATTAAAATTTTTATTGCCCCTGGTACACACTTTAATTGGGGCTTCATAGCAGTAAATAATGGGAACCTTAAAAAAATAAGAAGTCACCTTGAAGAGGTGGAATGGAGCACACGAACTGATCTGTGCCCTCTTCATTGTGATTTCCATATGAGAATGAAAAAGCTGCTTTCACAGGCAAGGCTGAGGCCTACAGGCACAGTTTGAAAAATAACACCACTTTTTCATTTGTAATCTGAACAAATTTAATGGAGAATCTACTGATGGAAAATGAACTTAGAACTCCACATTTCTATTTTTTCCAGGGTAGAACTGCACTTTAAGTCACAGGCTTTATTAATGGAATAAGTGCATTTGTCTCTTGCAGGCCTGAAAATAAAGCACTGAGAAGTAACATATGGAATATGCCTTGGGCGAGAGACTTTGTTCTGGTATTGCCGTTTTTCTAATAAAACTGAAATCATGGCATGAGTGCACATGTTGCTGTAAAGTGTTTCGCAGAGGGTGGCCTAAAATAGAGGCACCCAAAAATCAATTCACTGTCACCAGCTCCAAAGGATAGTGCTTTCCTTTTTCCTACCTACAGAGCCACTGACTCAAAACCTAAGGAGGGAACAAACCAGGAGTCTCTGAAATGCTACCAAACAGGAATGTTTTGCAACAAACAGGCTGGTACCTCAAACCACTTTAAACTGCACAACACATCAGCATCTCTTATTTCACCTCTTCAGTTACACGCAGTGATCTGCAGCCCCTAGAGATAGTTCCTCTTTTTTCCTGCAACAAAAATTAAGAAGAATTCAAATGTATACCTTGTCAGTCTTGCTTTTCATTGCAAAACAGTTACAACAGGAAACAAACTTAAGTGGAATTATTTCTTCCATGTCAGTAAGCCAATAATACAAGTTCTGGCTTAATGAGATAGTGTAGGAACTATACCTGAAGAGCAAGCAAAGAAAGAAGTTCAGAGCATCTTTTGTATGCATTGAGCTGAGCCAAAGTTTTAATGGTGGGTTCCTAATAAACAACCAAGCTGTGCTAGCAGTACACAGGCAAGCTCTGCACACAGTGCAACTCAAAGCATGGTATTACAGGCCACAACAGTGCCTGAGTTATTTAAGAATTTCAGTTTATCTGAAATTAGATTTGACCTACCTCTCAGGACAGCAACTTATTCCTTGGTACAGTGTTGCATTGATAAATCTGGCCAGTTTTCAGGGTTTGAAAGCCTGCATAAAAATGTGCTGAGCAGACAGCCAGGGCTAGAGTCACAAAAACCCTCTGCTACAAGGTAAGCAAAAAGGACAGTGGTCTGGCACTGTTCATTCCCCAGGAGAAGAGGATGAATTGCATGATGAAACACCAGCTACACCAAATGTCATTTATGATGGTTAAGAAAGCAAGTCCCATCTAGCACCAGTAGAGCCCATCCACTACCTAACACCTGATGCATAACCTGTAACAGAACAACTTAAATCAACTAATGAACAAAAGAGTTGGAATGGAGGTTTCACTACTCAGGATTTCAAAACTTCTGGCTCTAGTTACAGAAAAGTGTGTTTGTTTGTTTGTTTTTGCTTTTGTTTTGTTTTGCCTTCTTTCCACTGTCTGCATAAGACTCCTCAGGTAATAATCTAGCATAGAACTGATTTGATGATTCTCATGTACTAAGCACCAGAAACTGTGTTTAAACCCTATATGTTTGTGGCATCTTACACAGAACAGTTAATATCAGCAAACATGCCTCATGAACTATTAAGAATAAAAATCTATTCTTAAAATGTTTTGGCAGCACAGAAATGATTTGCATAAACTCCAGATTCCATGGATAAATATCACTGTGTTACATGACACATGCAGTTGTTCCAAATATGAAACAGAAATATAATTAATTAAATAGAGGGGGCAATGAACAACAAAGTTTAACAAGCCAAGTTGCAATTAACATCTTGCTCTCTTCTGAGACTTTAGGTAATGAATCTGATTTTACACTTCATGTTTTCAACGCTGTCTGCAGAGAGAGAGTAATAGAATGTCCATTACCCTGTTGTAAGACTGACATATTCTCATAAAATGCTTTGTGATTGGATAAATAGCATCGAACAAAGAAAAATCAAGAGCATATAGCACATAAAATGTCCACAGACATCTCATTTTTTCTATTCAGAGGGATGCAGCAATGCAAGCAGAGAACTAAAGGGCATATTAAGAGGCATTTGTGTGCTTCAGCATTTCTCTCTGTCTTACCTGAAGGTGCTTGATAAATCTGATGCATGTAAATAAAAATGAGAGGGGATGGAGTATGTGTGATCCTTGGTGCTGATGCTGACTTTTCATTCCTAGTGTTCTACTTCAAATATGGTCCATATTAATATTATTAATATATGCTTATTAAAGGTGTAGCAATTTCAGGCATGAAAAGCATGTTTGTTTATGATCCAAGCCACACTGCACTGTTTTGCAGAGGGCAGGCAGCTCAGAAGGGCTGAATGTCTCACCAAGGTCATACGCTGACTACACAGGAAATAAAGGACCAGAATGTGTAACACCTGATTTGTTTTCACATTCTGCCTTGTACACCACAAAATCTAATGGTATCAGTGACTGGTTTGTGTGTTTGAGTTGGGAGTCCGTCCCCTCACAACAGCAAATACCAACTGTTTATCCAAGTAAACTGTCATTTATTTGCTCTTTATACATTAAACCAAGACCATTCCACTTCAGATATGAAACGCCTGGATGAGGCACTACTGGTAAAGCTTAGAGCTTCTCTTCATCGTGTTCCACAGCCATATAGACAGATAAAGGATTCCAGGTCTGAGGCATTTTCCAAATCAACCATGCAATCCCAGACAAACAGTGAAAGTTGAGCTGATATCTCTATCAGGAAGAATTTTTATTTTTTTTCTTCTTCATTCTTTTTGATTACAATTGATAGTGATGTGGTCATTTTCTCTCTTATTCTCCAAATTATTCAATTTGTGAAACTGTCAGTCTTCGTGACACCTACAGCAACTTTTGTAAGGTGGAGATCCAATTATTTTTTTAGCATGTCAAAGTCAAATACTTTGGAAACATAGTTGGATGATGTTGCATTTCCAAAATGCCTTTAATGGTTGTGCAAGCTTTTCTGCTCCCGATTTCAGGATCAAACAAGCTTAATGGATGGTACAGAATTGCACTAAAATAAGCCTTGTCTCTTTCTCATTCACCTGGGTTGAATTTCACTCCCTTGCAGACCAACAGTCTGAAGCCTATTTACCATCTAAGTCGTCAAAATAGGATTAGTGGATTTGAAGTAGCACAGAAGCTTTGCATTTTCTACCTAGTTTCTTAATGAATTTTTGCATTAATAGGAGTATTACAACTGAGCATACAAGCTTCTCAACAAAGGCTGTGTCAAATCTCTGGAGCAGACAATTTCAACCACAGGGAACGTGTGAGCTCTGCAGTGCTGAGCAGCAAAACATTGTTTGCTTTTGTGCTGAGACAGGATACGAACTCAGATGCACAAAAGTGAAAGCATGTATTTTCCCTACCCTTTCATTATTATAAGGGATTTTTCTGCTTGCTTTTTTGAGTTGATACTCAAAGCTAGCCTTACATAGTGCTGGGCTTACTACTTACTATCCTTTAGATAGCACTAAATTAGAAGCAGTTCCTGACAGTCTTAGTGACCCCGATCACATAAACAAAAGTATTTAGAAGAGAAAAATGATCAGCCCATATTAATTAGCAGCTATTTACTCCTTTTAATTAGCAAAGACATAGAAAAGAAAAATGGAAGTCACCCCACCATGTTAATCTGGAGATATCCTGCTGCGCAAGCAAGCTTACTGACTATATTTCTTGGCACTTCATGCATGCATGTAGGCTGACTTTCATCTAAGAATGTGAACACAGTGTACAAGCATTAACTAATTAGATTTCTTGCAACAGCTATAATACCAGAAGCACTTAGGAGAGAGATAACTAGGATTAAACCAAAGAACCAGGTCTCATGAGACCTGTGTATAAAATGGAACTCTACCGCAGGCTGTCTGTGGTACAACCATATGATTTCTCTATATATCAACTACATCACAGTCTTGTTTCCAGGTTTCATAGGTAGGGTTTTTGTTCCGTAGTATTATGTGCTTAGAGGCTCCAGTCATAACCAAAACACTAGATAAACTAGTAGGAGGAGAAATTTGTACCCACATATCACAGAATAACAGAATCGTCTAGGTTGGAAGACCACGAAGATCAATTAGTCCAACCTCTGACCTTACACTAGCAAGTCCTCCACTAACACATATCATTAAGCTCTACATCTAAACGTCTTTTAAAGACCTCCGGGGACGGTGACTCAACCACTTGCCTGGGCAGCCTGTTCCAATGCCTAACAACCCTTTCGGTAAAGAAGTTCTTCCTAATATCCAACCTAAAACTCCCCTGGCGCAATTTCAGCCCATTCCCCCTCATCCTGTCACCAGGCACATGGGAGAATAGACCAACCCCCTCCTCACTACAGCCTCCTTCAATGTACCTATAGAGAGCAATAAGGTTGCCCCTGAGCCTCCTTTTCTCCAGGCTGAACAAACCCAGCTCCTTCAGCTGCTCCTCGTAGGACTTGTTCTCCAGACCCCTCACCAGCTTCGTCGCCCTTCTCTGGACTCTCTCAAGCACCTCCATGTCCTTCTTGTAGTGAGGGGCCCAAAACTGAACACAGTACTTGAGGTGCAGCCTCACCAGAGCCGAGTACAGGGGGACAATCACTTCCCTAGACCTGCTGGCCACACTGCTTCTTATACAAGCCAGGATGCTGTTGGCCTTCTTGGCCACCTGAGCACACTGCTGGCTCATATTCAGCCAACTATCAACCAATACTCCCAGGTCCTTCTCCGCCAGGCAGATTTCCAACCACTCAGCTCCCAGCCTGTAGCTCTGCTTGGGGTTATTGCACCCCAGGTGCAGGACCCGGCACTTGGCCTTGTTGAACTCCATACAGTTGGCCTCAGCCCATCGGTGCAGCCTATCCAGATCCTCCTGCAGAGCCTTCCTACCCTCGAGCAGATCTACACACACACCTAACTTGGTGTCATCTACAAACTTACTGAGGGTGCACTCAATCCCCTCATCCAGATCATTGATAAAGATATATTAAAGAGGACTGAGCCTTGGGGACTCCACTAGTGACCGGCCTCCAACTGGATTTGACTCCATTCACCACAACTCTTTGGGCCCGGCTATCCAGCCAGTTTCTAACCCAACAAAGTGTACAGCAGTCCAAGCCGTGAGCAGCCAATGTCAAGGTGACAAGTTCAAAAGACAAGTAGTACTGCAGCATGGCCAAAGATGAACTGCTTTGTCTAACTTGCCCAAGCCTGTACGAGAGCTGTAAATTGAACTCCTGTTTCCTGTGTCCTTACCTGCCAACACTGAAAAGTCCAGAACACCTTGGATTTGCAATATGCACACAAATTATCTGTGCAGTACATCCTAAATCTGATACAGCCACATCTGAGTGTATGCATGATGTAAAATCTGCACACACAGAACAGCTGTGTACCTGGAATGCATGAAAAACAATATGGAATGAGCTCCTTTAATACAATTAAAATGTCCTAGACGGCTGCTTAATGCCTGTGTGTGAGCAGAATAGCAAAGAAAGTAGTAATACTGAAACCTGTGAAAACAGCAGCCTTCCAACCCCAGCTAGAAGAGATGAAATGTACTTCTAATCCCTTAATTGGAGTATTGGTTTCTTGTCATTATTTCTGATTCATAGAGTGTTAGCAGATATTCTTTTAGGATTCAAAATGCAAGTACAAACTATGCTTACTAATTTGTAATTCACTGAAGATGTCAAGAAAGGATGTGATTATATTGTGAAGGAAAAGGACAGCTAGGAATGGAATGAGGCTGTCCTAGTTCTCTTTTTCAACCTTACATACTATTTCAAAAGAAAGAAGAATAAATTCAATATAAGCATAAGGAGTTCTTGTCTCCAAACCAGACAAATGCCCGCCTCTCATTAGAGTTTCTGGGAGATGTAAGCATTCATCTGTCAAGAGAACCAGACCCTATGAAAAAGTAGGGATATAAAATCCCAGATCACTTCAGAGAGGCAATAAAAACAATATGGAAAATTTATAACAATCTGGTGTAATTGTTCAAAGGTAACTGCTTCAAGGACTCTTATGAGGCTTGTAAAGGTTTTCCAACTGATAAAAAAAAGGGAAACCATTCATAAGATGGGATAATTTAAAGCCCTCTTCAGTGCAGCTTTGCAGGAAAATAGGATACTAACAAGCTTGTGTTGGTTGCAGACCTACTAATGTAAATTTAGAGAGAAACCTTTCTTGCTAACAAAAGATATTTATTTTTACATAAAGCATTTTAAAAAATAAAAGTGCCTTTAATCCATTTAAAATTCAAGAATTAAACACTAAAAAGTAAGCCGTAGACTGACATCTTTGGCTGATGCTAGAATCACAGAATTTCTAGGTTGGAAGAGACCTCAAGATCATCGAGTCCAACCTCTGACCTAATATTAACAGTCTCCACTAAACCATATCCCTAAGCTCTACATCTAAATGTCTTTTAAAGACCTCCAGGGATGGTGACTCCACCACTTGCCTAGGCAGCCTGTTCCAGTATCTAACAACCCTTTCGGTAAAGAAGTTCTTCCTAACATCCAACCTAAAACACCCTTGGCACAACTTTAGCCCATTCCCCCTCGTCCTGTCACCAGGCACGTGGGAGAACAGACCAACCCCCACCTCGCTACAGCCTCCTTTAAGGTACCTTTAGAGAGCAATAAGGTCGCCCCTGAGCCTCCTCTTCTCCAGGCTGAACAAGCCCAGCTCCCTCAGCTGCTCCTCGTAGGACTTGTTCTCCAGAACAAGTAGAAGATATCTACTGTCTTCATCCATGACATTTTCAGAGCTTTGTGCAAGAAAGCTAGAACATTCATACAAATAGATCTGAGTACTGCAATGAAAACAGAGTTTAGCATGTTTATAGTTCAAGGGTGCTTATCTTCAATGAAACAGCTCAGAAAAGCTATACATTTGGTAGTCGGCGTAGGGGACTATGAATGATGCAGTCTAGTCCTTCCTCAGCTATTTACTCACCATGCAAACAAATCTTTTAACATTTTAATACATTGGTGTATCCTCCAAGTAAAACAGGCATGAACACAATTTAAATACCATCTAAGTGCCCTGCTAAGGCTTGAAATAATAAATGTAATGTTTAAATGAAAGTCACTATAATGTTGTCTGGCAAAAAAAATTGAAAATTATAATCACTATTTGCAAAGATATCCAGTCTCATCTAAATTATGTTATATTCTTGGAAACTATTATCACCTGAAATGTAGTTTTACAGACTTTTTTTTTTTTCTTTTACAGTTTATATATAGAATAATTCCTAGCTGCAGGAGATTTAATATATTATTTTTCCCTTGAAAATACTAATCTCCCTCTGAATACCTGCTTAGTCTATTCAATTACATCATTTTTTCCTCTGTTATAACAATGCATCATTTAGCCTCATTTTGTTTTAATCATAACAGAATCAGTCCAGGTTGTCTATACCTTTATCTGATAAATGCCTTACTCCAATATGTGAATAAATATATATTAGCAGAAACCAGCAAGGCTATTTGTATTCAAAAAGTACTAGTAAATATTATGGGATAGGCATAAAGCATACAATGGGTCTTTTACAGCATGTTTATTTGCAATAACACAGTTGTCATGTTTGCTTGTTTATACCTCCTTTGAATTTTCTGGAATTATTGCTAGAAAACGTTAAAGCCAAGAAGATAATTATAATCACCAAGCCTTGTCATCAATGATTCAAAGAAATGGAGCAAACTTGTAAATTATAACAGCTTAAATCAAAGTCAGGTCATAAAGAGTAGCATAAACTACAATTACACTCTTCGGACAAGCCACAAATGATAGTGAAATAAGACAGTTGTTCTCTGCAAAATGGCCAGTGCTGCAAATTAGATGTCAAGGTGTGCACATATTTTTTGTGAGACTTTGACAACATCCTTTGCTGACTCACAAGCAGGGACCAAGAATGATCTACAGTGGTGTTATGTGTAGGTGTAGGCACCATTGCCAGCTTAAGGAATAAGCAGCATGATTATAAAAATGATGGAGATGCAGACTTACCAAGGAAACCTCTGTCTCTCCAGCAGCACAAGCTGCTGACATGGTCACGTCTCTGCAGTTAACTCTTGGGATGCAGCCTGAATTCACTGGCTTCATCCTACCGTCCTGGGAACCTGAATTCCTGTGTGAAGGACTAAGCCCTGGATATCTTAGGACCAGTATGTATCCCACGGGGCTTCACAGGGAGACAAAAGCCTACCTTTTTTTTGTTGCAAAGTGTCTTTTGTGTGCTGGAAATGTCAGCTTTTAGACTGAACTGCTTAAAATCAGAAACACACAAAACCAGAGAAAAGATACTGAGATTGTTAAATTTTTATAGGTACCTTAAAATTCTATTGACAAGAAGTATTAAAAAAAAAAAATACAGTATAGAAATATAGTAGCCATCAGCCATTACACCGCATTCAAAAAGTAAGAAGGAGACAGAATTATTTGCAAAAGTCACTGATAATTCCTGGTCTGACTTTAATTCCTACAGGAAGTATGAAGACACAGCAATGGAGCTGAATCAGAAAAATTTGGTGACATGTATATATGAAATCCTGATGAGGACTCAGCTTGCTGACATCCATATGAAATACTGTGCCATATGGGTCTGAAAAACTTGAAAACCTCCAGAAGTAGCACTGTATATAAATAAATGCCTTACCAACATGCAAGACATCTGATCATAGACTATGTTTGAAAAGTGAGCACTGAGGTTAAGATCAGCTTTTTGACTCTGTCTAGATGAATCATTTTGTTGTCCATTTCTGAAGTGAAATCAACCAATGAAATCAACCATCAGCACTGTCTTCCAAACATGAGCTGAAATATTTGAGTATCCCTGGGAAGGCATTTTTTTTTTGACTCAACATTTTACCATCTAACCTTGAAATGCTCGATGTTGTTAATATGATATACTGTTGCTGTAAAAGGGGAGCAAAGTGTCTGAAATTCAAAATGAGAAGGCAGTGGGAAGAGGATTTCCCCCCCCTCCCCAACACACACACACACTTTACTGCTATATCATTCCAATACTTGGAAAAAAAAAATCTGCAAACATGATCTTGCACTACAGAAATAGTAGTCATTCCTATGTATTCCAAAATGCCTAAGTTGATATAAAATTCTATTCTCCTGATCACAGTTCATTTCACACCTGCTTTGCCCAGGTGTAAAGGCATTACTGAAAACTCACTGCAATCAATGGATAGAGCTGATTGTGATAGCCTTTGGAGCATCAGGGGAATTTTGCAAGGCACAAGATCCACTGGTTACTTTTGAGAGAATAAGAAATTCAGAGGTTTGGGATTCTTCTTTTATGTTTCATATCAACAGGGTATTATAGCATAATCAATAGTCCTTGTGCTGACTTTTGTTACCAGTTCACCTCTCAGAACAATAAGAAATCTGCTCAGCTTCTATACTTAGCCTTTCTTCTCTCACTAACAGTTCCAAGCTTTAACAAGAAATGTATGAAATCAGAAAACAGCTAATGGTGCTGAGCTTGTTGCAGTCTTGTCGAGTTTTGGAGGCAAGCATTAGCACAAATGGCTACACACCTGTAAATGTAGCGTGGGCTTTTTGGCGTCTTTAAAGAGCTTCTAAAAAACAAAACACGATTGGAAATAAGTCCTTAAAAGTATCCTGTCAATCCTTCTGCATTCCACTGACTGAACCGTAACATTAATTCATGAAGAAAGTTTAGTGTGTAATAACAGGAGAAGATTTTATTTATTAAGCATTAGGGTCAGTGATAAAGGAGTTTGAACTGTGAGCTGTTTACTAGAAAATTTCATAGCCTGTGCAGAATTCCCAAGATGACACCCTTTAATAACAGAAGGAAAAAATCCACCCTCTAGACAATATTTTCTAGGGAACTCAAAATCCTACAAAAAGCACCCAGTTTCCAATGCTGAGGAAATCAAAATCTCCAGGTGCTTCTGATGCAAGCCCTGGTTTTTTTTTTATTCTCTTCTTAAATTCAATTCACCAATGAACTACAGAAAGACATTAAATGACCTTCAGATAACATCTCTGCTTAGTCCCAAGAGGAATGGATTAAAAGGGCATATTTAGGGCAACTGGGAAGAATGACTGATCACAAACTACTAAAAAGAATATATATACATATATATATATAGGCAATTCAGGGCAACAGATGGAAAAGCCAACTAAAAGACACATTATTCTATGACACAATAATGGGTAAAGAGGTATTCTCTTGTCAAAACATAAAAATGAGCATAGTACAGGGAACACAAGAAACCCATCACCTCCTTAGGAAAGCAGGCAACTTCTCAAAATTTTTTTCTCTGAAAGAGCACTAGTGATTCCCAGTGGTAGTGACACTAATTTAGGAGGAAATTTTATCATTGCCTGTAGAATTTTGAGACTTAAGACTAAGGATGGTATTGCCGGGTGACAGTGATTAGTATCTCGTAATATCTGGTGTCTCCCTCAGCACAACAGAAATGCTGCAGGAATATACCAGAGTACCTTCCTTGCTCAGTTAATGCAAATAGCTGAATGCTGGAAGCAAAGGAGGGAAACCAACAGGGAGCTGCCCTGAGTTTTTACCATATGGTTTTATTTTAAAGTATTTGCTTTAGGATAGCCAGAGAGATGCAAAGTGCATCTTTAAAGGGGCCCTTGAGGAGCAGAACAGATAATCTGAATTTGCAAAACTGCAGTTTCAGGTAACCTCATTAATACAGAATTATTTCAGTGAAAACAGTAGAGACTGATGCAGAAATTCACGAAATTTCAAGGAAAAAAAGTACCGCTCTGCTTCTATGTAAAGATTCTCTCTGCAAAGCACAGAGAAAACAGATGAAACAGGCCAAAAAAGAAAACTTTCAACTACTACCCCAAATGCACTACCCGCCTTTATTGTCACAAATTACTGGTTTCTTAGGTTCTAAACACCACTCCCATCCCTCCCCAGTTTGTCTTTAAGTCATTCTTCGGTGTCAGGACAGGGTATGAATTATAGCAGGTTCTTCAGGACTGAGTCTGTCTTTCATGTAAAGCCTGCCTGGGACCCTGAGGCTCTATGAAGGTGCAAGTAATGATATTTCTCTGATTATTTTTTATGTAATGGAAGACATTAAGGAAGTTACAGACATTTGCTAATGATTTTCTAAGGGGAGCCTAAATAAACTTATTGAAAAAACAAAACAAACAAAAAATGCAACACCAGGCAAGAGAGAGCTTCTAACATGATTTAGCCCTTCTTTTATTTATGGCTGTGACAAGTACAAGGTCACTAAGGGCGAAATACAGTTTCAGTGCTGTTCCAGGTGTCATGTATGAAACATTTCCAGTGCTCCAGCCCGGACAATGACTTTAGTCTGGACTGCTCGTGCTCACCACTGGAGTCCTGGCTCTGGAGTCCAATGGCTATTCCACACTGCCTAGATTTCAATACTCCCTGGCATTTACAGCACTAGATCTGTAACAGAATATTTGTTGTCTAAAACTAGAGTGATTCTCAACTATCCAAGAAACTTCTGTAGCTACAGTTAGCTGAAATAAGCAGAATTTTGAAATGTATTGAAATAAGAGGGATTATATGATTGGTTTAGTCCCAACTGTCCTCTTATCGTTTCTTAACCTTTCCCCATCGTGATCCATAAGCAATGATACGTGTCAGGCATAAAATGAATGGAATTTTCCCTGCAGCAAAAGAGAAAGAACTGTGTAACTGAAGATAGATCATTTAATTGTGTGATGCCATCCTGAATCTCCTAGACAGAGCCAGAAATGAATGCTCAGACTCTCACAAAAAATAGGAAGATAATCAAAGGAACCTGTAGGTTATTCCCAGAGCAAGATAAGCCATCAATTACCACACTGGTTTGTGGGAATGCCAGCTTGAATACATTTACAAAACCTGTTAGAAATCACTGGCTGCTTAAAAAATGAGCAGAAGATTCCCTTATAAAATACATGCTCCTCTATTATAAGGTTTCCTTACAAGCTTTGAATCCTGCATTGTGTGTTTAAAAGCTGAGGAACAAATAGAAAGCTTAGTGGAAAATGATTTAGCAAACAGGATGGCCAGCATGTTATTAATGCACAAAAGGAAGCAAGAAAGCCAATATGAATTTAAGAAAGTTTGTCTTACCATTGTAGTGTTTGCAGGTGTCAAATGCAGAAAGAGCAGCTGTATTCTCTAATCCAAGGCATAATTTCAAAGCAGTAACAATAAATCAGACACCGCAGTGACTTTATATGGGCCTTATCACCACAACCATCAATAGATTCAGTCCTACACTAGTCTCATTAAATAGTTTAGTATTGGCACATTTACAGACAGACTGCTGAATAATAGACTCAAGGCATTTACTTGTTCATCATAACAGAATTCAACAGAAGACAGGAAAATAAGACAGATTCCCAAATTTCAGGCAGGTACCAGAAGACTGTCCCACCCTATCTCTAAGACCATCAGACAGAAGAAGGACAGAGGGATTGCATACCCTCTGGGGGCACAGAGCTATGTGCTACATATTCTCAACACAAACACTCAGCTAAGGAACTCCATTCAAATCTTGCTTCTTTAATCTAATTACACTTGTTTGTAGCTTTTGATCATTTCCAAGAATACAGAAATCTGATGTGGAAAACAACAAACTTGCTACATTACCAGGTGGTTTGGCTGTTTTTGCTGAATGTAAGAATTCCTTACACGTGACTTGATCCCTTGACTTATGTTCCAGTGCTGAGAACCATAAACAAAATGGATTGTTTATGCTGCTCTCTCCAGTCCCTGAATGGCAATTTATGATACTGGATCCAAAATTAAAGTAAAACTGATTAACCTCTGCTTTACCATCTGACCTTAAAAGCTAATGAAAGTATATTTTTTCCCTCAAAAAGAAGTAAAAGAATTAGGAAACCAGGAATTTCTTTATCTTCATCTCATGACTCTCATCCAAGAGCTGGCATTATGTTTTTCTTTTTCATTTCTGCCAGTTTGGTAATATTATTAGGGGATGGTATTACTGGCTCAAGAACAGCTAGTCAAGACAACAGAAACTTATTCTATGTTTAACAAGAAAATCCATGGGAAAGGCAAAATATAAATAAATAAAAAGGCATTGGTCTAAAGAACCAAAGGGAAGTTTTGTAGAGATTTCACATCAGTAAGTACCAATATAATAGTGCATTTAGATTTCTTTCATGCATAAAGTATCGAGTATCATACATAAGTATTGAGACAATCCTGCTACCTACTTAACTGCATGATGCCATCCTTATCATATACAAAAGTAGCTTCTTTAATCATAGGCTGTACTTTGCATATTTACATATTACAAAAGCAGGTATTAATACCTTCAACAGCAACACCTTCTGCTTAATTTGAAGTGCGTGATTGTGTAGCAGGAAGTAGAAGGGTGTAGATTTCCCAGATGTTTGTGGTTAATAGAGAAAAATTATGTGCTTTGAGGAGAGGGTGTAAATTTCTGTGGAACTATTGATCTCCTGCTATTCTAGAGCTGTCACCCCGTTTTACTGCCCACCAGGGGCCTTAAGAAAGAAATTAATTGTACAGGAAAAAAAAAAGTTAGAAGACTATTAGAAGAGTTTAGGTAAGTTGAGAGGATGTAGCAGAGACTGTTTATTTAACCTGTGATTTAAGGAAATAACCACTCGTCAGGAAGATAAACAGGAACCTAAAAATATTCTCTTAATATGACCACAATACATTATGCAACAAGCACGCTGTGAGTTCTGTAACGTCTGGTCCTTAAGAACAGCAGCTTACTGTTGCTGGTTTCTAAAGCTTTATCTTTTGCACAGGGTAAATTCATCAGTCCCAAGCAGTGGCACTGTAAACAAAGTCCACGAGACTGCAACTTGCCACTGGGTGTATGGGAGCCTACCTTTGCTGGAAGCAAGATTTTATTTACTAGATTATGTGTTTCACTGTTGAACAACTAAATCTCTAATGTCTGCAGAAGGTCTAGAGGCAATGTCCCATTTTACATTTCTATCCACTGCCTCATCATAATGAGTTCATATTCATTAATTTTAGGGATTCTTTCTCTTGTTAAAAAGATGTTTGGACCAGAATATAAACACTGCATCTACTGAAGTTTCTACTTATTTTCTTTTGCTCTTGCTTTTTTTTTTTTCTTCTTTTGTTTCTGTTTTTAGGAGATTTGTGCCACCTAAGATATAAATTTTGATTTGCTGTTATGCTGGGGGAGGTTACGAAGATGCAGGTTTTATCACTTGACTTTTTCCGTCTCTTCTATGTTTAGATTATCTATGCTGTTACAATCTCAAATACTGAATACTCTCTGCAGCTGCATAATGTATCACAGATGCACAGTAAGCTCCTCTCTATATAGCAGCATTGTGTCACAGCATGGTGTAATGGATGGGAAGCTATTCCTGGATCCAATACCAAGTTCTTGTGTGACATTGGACAAGGCCTCTTAACCTCTGTTCTTCATCCTTCTCTGAAATGCTGATGATAATATAAACCCACTTGATTGCAGAGAACTTTGAAATCAAGGAGGAAGTTTAAAAAGAAATGCTATTTATTTCTCAAACAAAACATGCACATCTGTGATGAAGAAAGATACTGCTCTCTGTATCTCTGTCTCCATCCAACACAGTGCTGCTGGTTTTTTCCACCTCAATTTTCTCTCCATCTCTCTCACTTCCTCAGTTTCTCCCAGCCTTGCAACAGGCTTTGAAATTTTGCTCTTATGTTTTTTAAAGGGTTATATAAAAAAATAGTTTAAAATCTGGAGCCTTGGTAAACACTGGACCCCAATTACATCTTCACTATTCAGACCAATCTCTGAATTTAAACCACATCCTGCTATGTATGTCCTTTTTATGAAAGTCTCACCCAAAGCTCTTTAAAGTCTGTTGCACCACAATACACACCGTGAAAGCAGAATCTGTCCTCTAGCGCTCTGGAGAAGGAAATGTAGACCTGGTTGCACCGCAGTTAGGTTGGAAGACCATGAAACAGAAACAGTTCTACTCCCCATGAGGCTGACCCAGAACCATGCATGACTTTCCCCTCTGCCCTGAGTATGGTACTAACTTCACAAACAGTAAAATAATACTTCAAAGCCCATTTAAACAAAGGAGACCTGACAATTTGAATGACTCCACAAGTTCAAAGCAGAGGAGTTCTTGACAAAAGAGGAGCCCATCAAAGATTTACCACTCCTCCCCAGTTTATAGAACCTATCATCAATGAGATTTTGAGAAACCATCACTCCAAAGGACGTAACTCAGATATTCAAAATAATAATAAAGGATTACATGGACCATCAAAGGAAAGAAACGGAGGTACAATTTTTCCTTTTGTGATATCAGAATTTTCTCTATTTTGGTGAGAAAATAATTTTGATTTTTGACCCCTGTCAAGAACCCTAACGACCATGAAAAGATCAAAATATTTCACTTATACTCACTAGGAAAAAGGGTGAAGGCATCAAAGAACTCAGATGGGTCTGGTACTTAACTTCAGTCATGGTAACACTGTAAGGCAGTAACCACCACAGGAAGAAACCCTGTTTGCCAGCACCAGAATTGAAAGTCAAACTAGCTATACTTCTCTACTCTCCTTTTATCCCTTCCATCACTCAAATAATTTGAAGACTAATAGCATGGTCTGCAATGAGTCATACTATTTTTGGAAAGGCAACGAACTGAATGTCAAGCTCAGAAATGGAACTGAACTCACAAGCAGCTTCTATGTTGTATTGCCACCAGACATTCTGGTTATTACAGGCTATAGGAGAAAAGAGCAATGTAGATAAGCCAGTCTCCTGCTAAAACTGGAGAGGAAGGTGAAAAAAGCCAATGAAGGACTGTATGATGGCCATGGGAGATATGGGAGTAAGAATAATCTACAACTGTTTATGCTACCCATCAGAACTTATGCAAGTACCTCTTTGAAAGAGGAAGAAACACTAGATTGGAATGAGTACATAAATGGCTGCAGTAAAACATTTTATTTTATTGCAAGAAACTGTAAGAGGCAGGGCAAATGAAGGTTGAGTCTCCTTCTAACAAAAAAAAAAAAAAAGTTTTCATAATTTGTTGGAGAAACTAAATGAAAAAATTCTTTGTGTTCAGTTTAATCTCTATTAAACTACCTTACTAAATTACTAAACCACCACACATAATATAAAGCATTTGACAGATGTATTGAACACAGCACAAAGTTAAGCCAACCTGAAAGAGATGCTGCCAAAAACAGAATGAAAAATAAATACAAAAATTACCTGTCCTTTCTTATGCCATTATTTGACCTACATGTTGCTTTCTAGAGAAGGACTTGAGAGGGTTTCAAAGACAGCTGTAGAGAGACAGGAAGAACCTCTTACCGGAACACAGAATAGTCCTCACACTTCTGTAGATGTATTAGGCATGTAAAAATCTAATAATGGCTTGACTTGCCACTCCATTAACATTTAAGAAGGTGGAAACTACATTCAAACATTTCTAAAAAGTCATTTGGATTTGTAAGTGAATGTATGGACAAATAAAAAATATTGCATGCTCAGTAATGATAAAGGAATAGAGCAACCATTTTCAGACATAATGAGAACATAACAGAGCCAATGATACCTAGCCTGAATTATGTCTGGATATCATCCTCGAAAAGATGTCACTCATGCTTCATCCTAGTTCCATTAAAACAAGAAATGGAGTTCTCTTCAAGATTTTCTTAATCTTGTCTTCCTTATTCAAGGACAGCTGGTTTCCGTCACACTTGGAAGCTAACTGTTTTACTGTTTTATGGCAATAGGAAGCGACTTGTAAAAAATCAGTACCTAAGATTATTATGGTCTGGGGGACAGCAGGGATACAACTGCAAAGGCAGAGATTTCCCCAGTGGGATACTTTAAATTGCAGGGGAGAAAAAAAAAAAAAAAAAAAAAAAAAAAAAACACCATTTAAAGGATTTTATCAAGTATAAGCTCAGAAATAGAGCTGGTCAGGCCAGGAAAAATGGAAAATTGTTATTGGATGAATTATTATTATTATAAACTGAAAGTTCTGTTTCATTTTCAGGTTCACATTGTTTTGCCAAGAATTTCAGGCAAACTCAGCTCCTAATAATCCTCGGCTATAAACACCAAAACACAAAACAATGAAGTTTTTCCTACAATTGGAAAGAGGGAGCTATATAACATTTCACAGAAATAGCATTAGAGGAAAGAGCAGAACTGTTTATAGAATTGCAGCTACAGAAAGTATTTCAAGAAGATCATCTCAGGTATCAAAGACAATACGAGATTAAAACACTACATCTGAAAGAGAACCAAAAAAGAGTTTTTAATGACCACAGCTTGTGAGGTTTTTAATTACATCTCACCTGAAAAATCAGCCTCTATCTTGAGAATAGGACATTTTCAAATATCTAGTGGAAAAAACTCCCTCTCATAATTAACTCTATACTTTCATGTAGATGGTAGAACCCTCATCTACCTATTCAAATGGACCAACCGCATTTCCTTACATTCATGTAAATTCACAACACAGAACAAGTTCAGACTTTTCCTAAATTTTCTGTTATTACTTATAATGACAACTTCCACTTTTTGCTTCAATGGTAGACCATGAACTGTCCTCAGAATGGTACTGCAAAATGATAAATGCTTAAACGTTGCATTATGCATCACCCTTTACTACAAACATAATAATCTGCTGTGACTGAAATACATTACTTGCAATCTAGCAGACATGGTCATTTGTTCTGTTCAAAGCTGTTAACAGAATATTTATAACCTTTATGTTTTTGGTGTATGAACTAATCACACTTTCATTTTATGTGTGCCATATGAAACAAACCTGATCTTCAGACATATTAATTTCCAGCCAACATTTTTCCAATCTGAAAACATCAAATTTACTGGCCAAACACTTTGGCACTCTGCTGCCATAAACTGAGGTTCTGATTGTAGTTTCAGCAGCGTTAAAAATTGTACACAGATACAGCTTTCATACTAGTCTACTGAAAACAACACATGATCCTGCTGAGCCCTTCCAAAAGAAAGCATCACTTTATTCCTAGCGTTTATGCCCCCATACAGATGAGATTACTGCTTTGATGACTTAAGTATTTTTGCTTATATTTTAGTGATGTGCCTAAACAAGCTTCTGAGAGCAGTAGAATCTCTCCTTTGCAATTTCCTTCATGTTAATGATCTGGCAGCTCTGTCAAGGAGCTCACTACCACTGACCCTGCACCTGAACCAGCAGGTCACTTTAAAATACAAAAGCCTAGTTGTAGGGTAAGACTACATGCCCTTCTCTCTCGTTCTGCTATTTGTACTACAGGTTTTTACGGACGCTTTTACCACTTTTGAAAAGAAGTAGAAAGTGACTAGCGATGTAATTTTATGTGGTGCCTAGCCTGAGTGGCACAATCATTTGTCTTGTGTTACTATGGAAATCACTGCACAGAGAAACTGTGCATGGGCAGCCAATTAAAATGTCAATAAAACTAAATACATTTAAAGAGGTCATGTCTATGCATTATACAATGAGCAAGAAAAGCTTATATTTGTATCATGCTAATTAAATTGACATTGTTATTGCAAATCATTTTGTTTCACCTAGAGCTGTAATTAAGTGACATCATTTAATGAGAAGGAACCAGCACTGATTGAATGCACCTCTGTAGTAAAGTTCCCCTAACAATGAAGGATGTTTCTGTTTATATTTCTCATCATTTCATATTCTCCAATGCCAGTGCCTTCACAGTGAGGTAAACATTGTTTTTTAAAATAAACAATTATGAGCATTTGCATTTTTTAACCAACTTTTAGCTAGCTAAAATAAATTTTTAAGTAATCTGTAATATTTTTATTCCTAAAAGTAATACTTAAAAGTAAAATATCAAAGGACTCAACACTAAAGTTTTAATTGTATTTTCAGTATTATCAATTTAATCTGGATATATTAGGCCAAATTCAGTTCTTCTTCATGGTGATTTTACTGGGATTAGTCTACGTTTACAACAGATCTAAAAAAACAAAAACAAAAACAAAAAAACATTTGGGGTCCAAAGCTTCCAAAAGAAGCTGGTAGAGATTGAAATTCAAAACTATTTGTATTAAGTGCTTATGTAGTCTAGAGAAATGAGAGAGTGATACTAACAAAGCTCAATGTTAGCTCAATGCTTCTTCCTACTTTGACTTTTTGCTCAAGGCTACAGTCTTAAACTTGAATGCATAACACACACCAAGTTTATTTTAAGGTGCAGCAACAGCTTCTGCTGACATCTCCTGCCACTATGTGGAAGTGTGATGGATGGCAGCAAGACAATATATAAGCAAGGCTTCAAAGGATTTTGCCAGCATCAACCACACCAACCATATCTCCCTAATTTTCATAACCAAAACTTGGCAGAACTCTTTTATTATGGTTCATTTTGTGGTCTCTGGAGGTCCTGTATTTTCTTACGTAGAGAAGCCTTACCACAATAATTATAATAAGATTGTACTGCTAGGCAAATGGAAGTGCTGCCAGCATCCAGTAATTTGGCAGCTTAGTGCTTAATTTTTAGAACAACTCAAATACAAGATGCAGCTGGAATGCCTCCTGGATCTTTCAAGTGCACCATCAAATTTGGATCTCAGTGATTTTTTTTTTTTTTTTATGCTTGCAAACTTGAAAGTGAATTCAGTGCTTTAAGAAAAGAAGGATAAATAGAAATGCTCTGAGCCAGGAACACTGTTGGCAGGGTCTGTGAAAACTCTTTTACCCGCTTCTGTGAGAAAGATGCTATTTTTATCCTGGGTTGTTCTAAAAATATATAAAAAAAATAAAAATAAAAAAAGACCATCCTTCAGGTTTACTGTATAATGCAATGAGAACAAGACTGGGCAGAGTCTGACAGTATTTTAAATTATTTGGAAGTCCTACTCCCCAAACAAAATATAAGCATGTCTGGAGAGAACTCTCACTTGAAAAGGCTCATTACAATACTTCATCCTCTTTACAGTAGCTTCTAGAGATAGCTCGGAACTTCCTCATATCTTTAGGTTAGTGGGAATGAATATTCTTTTTTTTTTTTTTTTCTTTCTGTCTTTAGCCAAAATGCTGAAAACCAATACCGATTCCTGAAAATAACAAAGTTATTATTAGATAATGACCTAGTGGGGGATGTATGTAGAGTAAAGATTAGACCTAAAATGAGACCTAAGACAGACAGACCTAAGGTCTCATCTTTTGGGAACCCTAAAATTGAAGCTTCAAAAGGAAAGCTGGTTTCCTTCACTCAACATGATAAAAACCCCAAACACAGCTGACAGTTCTGCCAGTTTGGACTCTGAAAGCTCAAGATCTGGGAAGCCAAAGTCCATCACTCACCAAGTTCAACACAGAAGTCCAAGCTATATTTTACGTGAGTTCTGTATACACACATTGCCTCCATGGTAGACTGGATCTTTCAGCTCTTAGCACCAGCTGTGAGGAAATATTTAAAGAACATACATATATATATATATATATATATTATTTATTTATGTTTATTTTTTTTTTTTTCTGAGTAAAGAAGCCTAGCAGTGAAGACTTTGATCTCACTGTGTTAAATGCAATCTGTGTTTATGTACTCCCTTATCAGTCACCCAAAATCATGGATATAGTCCCATACAAAATAACAAAGGCAAAATGAGATGTGAGGACGTACAGTTTACTGAGAGCCCCACTGCGGCTGCATACCTTCTTTAATTTGATTAGGAGTCATTTAACATCAGCTCACTGTCAGAAGTCAGAATGGCAATTCTGCCACATTGCTGCTGAAGGTGGGTAACCAGTGCTCTCGCAAAACAGGCAGATGGCTGCCTTGACATCTGTCATTGGTACAACATCCTAAAGAAGTGCTTGTAACCATCCATCTTCACAGGCAGATCTGCCTGCTGTCTGCAAATCACTGAGCAAACTGGCAAAAAGCCAAAGCCTCTGCTCTTTCTCTCCCTCTCTTTTTGGGGGCCAAAGGGAGAAAGGAAACAATGCCAAAACAATCTTGGCAATTTTCCCTCAGTTTGTCACTACTATCTCATTTCAGCCATTAAAAGTATTGTAAGATACACACAAAGACAAGAAGGGCATCTGCATGGAGGGAAAGGCAAATGCAAAATAAGCCCTATTCCTTGCACAGCCTGAAACTAGTCCCAGGCACTAAAGAGGCTGTTGATAGGGTCATCAATCCTCTCTCTGCTTACATGAAGAATCTTTAAGTGCTGTTTCTAAATATACATATATATTTGTATACAAATACATACATAGATATGTCCTTTGGTAAACTAAGAAAAACAGAGTAGACTGAGACAAACTATTCTGCTGCAGGTAAGAGGCAATTATTCTGGCCATGAGCATGGCCATCTTTTTGCTTGGAGGCTTTTAAAGGTTTGTATCCCTTTTGTCAACTATAAACCCTTGATGACACTCACAGTCAGTGTTCTAAAGGCACTTAACTTAATTAGGTCTCAATGGATTGTTTTTCCAACTATCATATGTTTAGGAAGACAGGAATATAAGGTTGGCCAGCTTTCAGCCATCCTTTTATTGATCCCGGCTCTCTCACATCAAAGGTGGTGATGCTCCTGCTGACATCAGTGCGAGCTCTGTGTGCGTGAGAGAAAGCTGTGCCATATGTTTATTCAAAAATAAACAAAGGAAACTGATCCACAGAAAGTGGTGGGGGTTCAGCATCACTGTTTGGAAAAATAAATTATGATTAAAAAGAAAAAACAAAGGCCAAAAAAAAAAAAAAATGGAAATGGGAAATGTTATAAAGAATCAAAAGCAAACAAATTCTCCTTACAAATAAACTTGACCCGCATGTTTTAGACATATGTTTCCCTTTGAATCCTTGTCCCTCTTTGATGATGCTATGTACTTTCCCCCTCTTTAAGAGCAAACACTTTGTTGCTACAGTAGAACTTTCCCACAATTCAGTCACAGCAGCCTCTCTGCTTTCTGCAGCGAGAGCTCAGAAGTCCTCCCCACTACTGCCACACAGCTTCTCCTGCAGGATGTCCCAAACACTTTCATTGTTCTGCACACAATCTTCAGCTATCGCACTGCCATCATAACCATTAAAAAAAAATCAGTGGCACCTGACTCACTATGGAGTGCAATGGGTTCAGTTCTAAATGACCTATGAGCAATTTTCTGTTCTCTTCTTGCATATTACTTGCGTATTAATTTATGGATTTCTTTCTCTTGTTCACAAGGTTTCTGTGTGGAATCTATTCTAGCCCACCTCCATTAGCTAGGATGAGAAATTTTTAAAGGTATCTGGAAAAAAATCTTGCCTCACTTTAGCTTATACAAAACTCTTGGGTTGTTAATAAAGACTTCTTTTAGAAATGAATCCTACACAAATTAACACACCGGGCAACAGGTTGCAAAGGCAGCACAGGCTGGACAGTTCAGCAGGACTGAAAGCAGCATCACCAACCCCAAAAGTAGGAAATTGCAAACATAACTTTACTTTGACCCTTTGCTTGTGGGCAAAAGCAAATTCTAGACTTTTCTTTCAGGGCCACCCACAGTGGAGCAGGATGTGTGCATTTGTGTGTAAACATACATAAAGAATAACTCCAATGTACTCTACCTCCATAATCATTTATTCCAGGTATTTTTCCTAATGTGTTTACTGACCTCCACCAATGTCCAATTAAACAAGCCACGGTGGTGTTGTCCTCAACTTAACCCTGCATCAGACTTCTCTTGCTTCTGCTCAGTGTTGCTCTGTGCCCCTGCCCTCATTAGCACTCCTGCACAAACAACTCCATACTGGGTCTGGCACCTCAGAAGTTAGTTCTCTTTCTGGACTTGTCTTGATTTAATTGTCTGTTTTTAACTGTTAATAACTGTGATAATGAGGAGTTGGAGCATAGTGTTACAGGCTACTATTCCTTAGCACAAGTACTCAGTTGTCCCCACTGAGGTCAATGGAGGTTTTGACATGGATTTAAATTGCTGCAGGATCTGATTTTGGATCAATGGAGACCCATGCCATTAACTGTAACCTTTACATAGCATTTACATGCATCAGTAAAACTGAGTTTCATGGTACTTTCACAACACACCAAAAATCCTCAGGCTGTGAGGCCATCACCTTGGAAAATCTCCTAATAATACCTAATAAGAAATGATCACTGATTGCAACAGGACTAAGACACACAAAGAGCGTGATTTTTATTAAGAACCAAGATGAGTACATTAAATGAGAAGTGGAATTTTTCTCCTCCATCTTCAACACTTTACCTAGATAGAGTTTTGTCAAGGTGGAAACCTTACACCTGGGAATATCGTTTCTAAAATGAACACATGAAAAATATTTCAGGATAAAAGCCTTTATTATAACAGGCATTTCAACAAAGTTCAAAAAATTGCACGTTCCAGTGAGGGGATCCAGCTTATCACGAAATGCAAATGGATCACTAAAATGCAAGCCAGTGTTTTGTTTTTGTTTTTGTTTTTGTGGCCTTTTCTAATGATTTGTTTTTGCCGTTTTGTTTTTGTTTTGTTAATCAATAAAAATGTTTTAACAGGGAAAAAAAAAGGTCCTAGTCAGGGTCATACCTGGCACTGTATGAACATATCTCCAGACATTTTTTCCCTAAAACTGTTCTCCTGGAAGGAGGAGATACTTGTTAGCCCGCTTTGAACAATAAAACAGGTAGCTCTTGGGAGAGCTTCACAATGCAAAATAAATGTGTATGGATATCTCAAATCAGTTACACCTGTTGTTAAAAGCTATGTTTATTTATTTTTTCACACACCAGAAAGTTCTACCTTGCTTTTATTGCTGCTCTTGCTTCTTCCTACTTTCCCTTTCCTACACCTGTGAGACCATGCTGCGATTGACCTACATGTATGTGTACACACGGAGGTATATATATATATGTACGTGCACACACACACAAGAAACATGACAAATTTCTCATTCACAGAGACTCAGCTATTAGTTCTCAGAGTGGTGAATGCCTAAGTGGTATCCAGAAGACCACAAGCAGCAGAAACCCTGTCCAGTCCTCTCTTCCCTACCACCTCTGCTGACCCTAGTAGAGTCCCTATGAGCAGCACAAGCTGCCAGTTGCAGGTGGTGGCAGACAGGCCAGCCAAGGTGCCCTACAGGTGAAGTATGACAAGTATGAACACCTGCCCTAGGAAAAGCAAACACCTTTTGTTAACCCTGCTAGATCTGTCCTCTGCTTCTATGCTTTCACTTGATGATCAAACACTTAACTATTTTATGCTTAAGCTATACATGTATGAAACATACAATAATTTGTATATGTGAAATATAAAAATTATGATGAAATACATGACAAATTAAATTGTAATATATTATCTTCAGATTATATACAGAAATAACTTCAGGCTTACTGGTCACTCATGAACACTTTGGGCACAGCAAATTTTCATTCAATAAGAAAACAAACAAGGAAAAAAAAAATGCTCACTATAAAGTGTATCTATCCATAGGGCTTTTACTAGCTGAGTTCAGAATGACAAATGAAAGACTTCAGATCCATTTTTTGTTTAAAGTAAAAATGTTGTTTAAAAGTGTCATGAATATTCATAGTCTTGGCACAGCTCCAGATTAAGCAAGAAGAGACAAATCAAACAAGAAAATAACATTCCACTTGGCTCTACAAAAGGAAGATACATTCATTGGATTTTATACACTAAGGCATACACTTAAAGCACAAAACAAACTTTGCTATGACTGTGCTCAAACGGAAATGAGTTCCCCCTACGACAAGAGCAAATCTTTAGAATGCTAAAATAATAATGCTGGGCAGTAGCTAGTAACTGATCCTGAGTCTGCTGACATTGATTGTGTGTCATATTTACAACTCAGGAGTGCAAAGGTTGAGGAATGACTGGTTTGCAGCTGCTGTTCATGGTGGCAGTGGTTGCGGAGATGACCAAAGCAGCAGCTCCTGGAAGCCCTCTGGCTAAAGCAGGTGCATTGCCCCCAGCAGCACCACAGAATGGACTGAAAGGTGCTTCATGCAGACCTGCAGCTCTGCTCCCCAGTGCAGAGGGGACAGGGTTATAAACTGCTCTCTTGGAGGCAACCTAGCAGCTGTCTGGTGGCCTCAACCAGTCCTTGGTTTTAGGTAGATCAAGGGCTGGATTTGCAATAAATCTTGTGCAAAGACAGGAAAGATGATGATGATGATGATGATTAATAATAGTAATAATAATAGATAACTCCTGGCACACATTGTTTTTCTCTATCCCTCTGCAAACTTGTACAGAAGAGTCACAACCCCTCTCTGAAAGATCACCAGATTTGTTATGAGCTGGTTCAGTGTTACAAGTCCCACAGTGTGCCGAAGGACATACAATACATGGAAGGACCAACCTAGTGACAAAGAGCTGTAGTATCATCCTGTGGCTCTGGGGATAGCATCTTATGCCATGACCTATGGCTGTGATCATTACACAGTACCACATGCACCAAGAGAATATTCTTTAATATATTTATATATATATATATACACACATATATAAAACAAACATCACTTTTTGCATTGAAGTAGTTGTGTATGAGAGATTCTTCTGTGGAAGACTATCATTTCAGAAAAGTCAGAGTCATTCTCACATTATTATTTTCAAGACTAACCACACGGAAATTTAATATACAACACACTGGGACTGTGATAACATTCTGTCCCTTCTCATCACATTCTAGAAAGATATCACTCCTCCTGTATAAGAGATATCAGATCAAAATGCAAGTCTTACATTGTGTTTAATCAGACAAGAGAAATTACAGCCCTAACCTCTATATGTTTCTCTCTAGTGAGAAGGAAAAGAGTAGAAATGCAGAAAAAGCAAAAAACTGCTCAGGTTGCTTAAAGAGAAATGTATCTGAACTGTTGGGTGCACATGCAACATACATCTCAAGTTCCAACGTAACCAACACTTATTCGGTTACATAAATTTATTCACATCTGAATAGAAAGCTTAATTGAAATGATCCCATCAGGATCTGCACAAGGACTAAAACTTAAACACAAGAAAGCATACTTTCAAGGCTGCTGGTTCCCAATCTCTGTTCCACATACCCACATCTGACAGCTACACTTCTATAATGGCATCATATTTGTGCCTCTAAGAAAATCTGTTCTAAATATATTGCACAGCAGTGTAGGGGTCCCAGCGAGCATTTTTGAGGGACTTGTGATACATCTATCTCAAGCATGCGCAACAGGTGGTCACTGAAAGAACTGTGACAAGGAGGAAATGAAAGATACTGTATTAGAAAGGGATACAAGAAGCATTAGTGCAAGGTTTAAAAATTTCCTACAAATCAATAAACAAAAATCCAGGTTCTGATTTTGTCCAAAATATCTATCTGGAATGAATTTCCACAGAAGAATCTTTCCTGCTTTGAATGGTGAAGCTCTAAAATTAAACAGAGAGGAAAGAAGTTTGCTTTCCTCCCCCAGATCATAAGAATATGGCCAGAGTTAAATTTATTTTGTTTCTTATTTTTCTTTCCTTTCCATTTTTCTGGATAAGGGGAAATAAAAGACAAAATTATACACTGCATAGCCTGAGTACATGCATATTGTAGAGTGGCAACTGATTTTTAATGACTGATTAATTTTCTTATCTTGGTAAAGATTCAGTTACTGCAATCCTCCTGCCTTTTTTTTTTTTTTTTCCCTTCTCTTTGATGTTTCTGACATTGAGTCAATTGAGTGTTGGGCAGAAAAAGGCAAATCATGGAAACAATGTAAATAGCCCAGGGAGCCCCTTAAGCACCATTTAAACAATTAACAAAGTAACATTCCTTATCCATTAAAGCTTTTCTGAGTAGAGAAGAGTGCACTGATGTTCACTTGCTCTCCCCAGAATGTGTTAAATTTCCTCATAGAATAGCGAGGATTTAAATAAAAAGACATAATAGAAATGAATAGCAGTGGGATACATGGAGGCGGATATAATTATGAGACACAACAGGACAATCATTGCCTTTCTGAACAATCAGAGCTTCCCAGAACAAGAACTTCTTGACCATTTCCCATTCCCAGGGATCGCTCTTACATCCAGCCATGATTCACCCGCTCAGCCGGTGAGAACAAGAGAGTCCTTGTGGCTCCTTTTGCTGAGTACTCTTACCTAACGTGACTACTGCAAAAGGTTAGGCAAGGCACTCCCCAAAACACCACCTTTGGTATTAACTTTACTGTAGGAATATCATCATGAATAGGAACATACTGAATACTGTCCCCAATCTAGAGTAATATTTTTGAAGCCTTGCTACCTATAGGATTCTTTTACTTTTAGCTAACTGCAGAAGAAATTATCAGATGATTCACATCAACTGGGTAAGCAATCAGATCCTTTTCAAAAACATTAATTGCAGTACTTAGTACATTTCCACCTCAAGGATTAAGATGTATTTCATAAAGCACCATCTTGATTCTAAAAAATTACTACACATATTTAATTTTGGCCACAGCACATACAGATAAATGCTCAAACAGCCTTTTTTGCAGAATTGGGGCTTACTGCTTCTACCCTGCAAACATTTATACCCATACAGAGCATTTTTAATGCAGTCATTCCTAGTACAGTGGGCTATCAGACTGAATTGCTCTTGATTTTAGTGCAAGGTGGTACAGTCATTCCCTCATGGGAAATCCCTATAATAGTTATTAGAGATGAACCTATGCGAGCTGTAAAAACGTTTAATGAGGTTCCATCCCAACCATTCTAAAAGCATATAGAATATAACACAGAACATGCAGGCCCCTTCTTGTAGAATCAAAAAAAAAAAATCTAAAACAGTAAGAATTGCTACATTTATCAAATAATTTTGATAGGGGCAGGAAGAACCCTAGAATATACTTGCAGAAATAATTTTTTCAACTTGATTTTTCCCTCTGACAAGAGCCAGACCTACCGGATCTCCTGGCATAGGGGTGGCCCATGGCTCTGCTGGGTGTTAGGGCTCAAAGTGAGCTGCCTCTCTGCTGTGAGGAAGGAGCTGTAGGCTTTGAGCAGCTGCAGTCTAAATGGAAACGGATGGCAGAGCCTTGTGGAAGAGACCAGGGCTACCAGAGCTTAATACAGCTAGTCATATTTTTTTTGTTATTTTTTTTTAGGGCAACGAAACAGAAGTGCTAGCACAGGAAAAGGAACTGCTACTCCCATCATTAGCGTTCAGAAAAAGCATAGGAGAGATTTTGAACAACCGCCAAGAGTTCATGGGATCAATACAGCTTCAAGATGGAGCTGTATAAGAGCAAGAGAAAGTTAGCGTGCCTCATCCACTATTAGACCGCAGTTCACTTAAATGCTCACCAATACAGCCAGGGACTGGTCCCCCCCCTGAAGTACTTGAAATCTAATTAAACACAGGCAGGAGCTGAAGTAGCTGACAAAGGTACATATGAGTTGAAAGGCAAAACCAGCATATACCATGACAATACATATACATAGACTTGCAGTTTATAGCTCCCTATCCACTACAATCATGACATATTTGCACAACTATGGCATCCACTAGGTATACATGATGAATAAAAAGAATGTTAGAGTAGGTTTTATGCCAGTGTTTACTTTGAGCAAGAAAAAAATGTTACCATAGTAATGGACAAAGCAACCACCACGTGAGATGCTAGGAAAATTAAAGAATGCAAAATACAGATAACAGCACTTAGTCACTTTAACAACACGAAGAGGCAAGGCATATTAATTCCTAAACAACTCTTCAGGATTTCTTTAACGATCTTCCAGAAAAATAATATTAAAATTAACCATCTGTCATTGCCTACAGACAGCAAATAAAATCTTCTCTCAGCTATGTCTGTACTTCTGCCCAGTATTAATTACAATAGTTTTGTCTGATGCAGTTAACATGAGTAAAATTCTTAAGCAGTACCCTGGGGTTTTAGACAATGGCGACTACACATCTACTTCATGCACTTCTGGCCAGGCTAGACTGCTGCTTGCAATATCTTTCCTAGGGCTTCCTACAGCTCAAAGATACCAGCACTTCACCATGAAAAGTCATTGAGGAGTTACTTTGAAGCTGTGTCACCTAGGTCAGGCCCTAATGGACCTACACTGCAAGGTTGCTTTCTTTCGGAAACACTGCTGGGAAGCTGAGCTCATTAGGTCTGGAATCAGCGCTTTCACACGTCATCATGAGCACAGCGGTGTCCATCAGGAAATCAAAGGCCAGTGTCGAGGATCCAAGTCACATGCTTAAATGCCACTACAATATCACCTGCAAAGTCATGTGACCCTTGTGACACTACAATCGACTTGCGTAACACCACCTGCTTTCTGTTCTTGCCTTCATCCTGAGCCTATCCATTCAGACCTGCTTGGTCCTCTTCACAATGAACTGAGTTGACAAATTCATATTAACACAAGCCTTCTATCATGTCTCAGAAAACAGTATTACAACACAATGAAGTGTACATTGTGCAGTATCATCAACATCAACAGGCAACCAACACCACCTAAGTACACACAAAAAGTGTTTGTTCACCCCCTTCTGCTTGAAAACTAATCAAGCAGCTATGGAAAAGAAGTTGGTGCTAACATGGTCTCTCATGAATGTCTTGTATCCAGAAGGATAAAGAGCAGCCTGTGAATAATCCTATTACTTTTGACAGAACTAAATTAAGGAATAATTCCAGGGGACAGACCCTCATTATGGGTTGACACTTCCTTCGGAGAAGAAGAGCTCCACACAGGCAGTGAATTTTCTGAGCTAGAAGTAATCTCAAGAAGAAAAACATTTTTGTTGCTTCTGTTGGTACTTCTACAGCCTGCTGAGTCCTGGTACATCCCATGATTCAGTGACTCCAGCAACTAGCATCACAACACCTACCCTTTTAAAAGCTCAGAATCCTAAGCTGCCATGCAATCCACAGGAAAATTTAGTTTCCTCAAAATGGGACCTACAAATACCCAATGTGACAAAAAAGGAACCCCCTCAGGCTGGTCAGCACTGACATTTGTGCCTTAGCAGTCACCTGGAGGGCTGACCTGCCTTCTTCAGCACTCCTGGGGCAAATGAAAGACAACGTGTGACTTCAGAATGCCTGACATACTGGACCATAATCTGTAAAACCAAGTTGTGATTCATGATCCACAACTATTTATGTGTTCTCTTTAATGACTAATCAGGGAAGCTGAGGAATTGAGCTCTGGACTTTGGCATTTAAATACCACATATTCCTTTTAATGAGTGTCTCTCTCATACAAAAAGCTGTCTCATTGCACTTTGAGAAATCAAGGCTTACATCTTAGAGCCAGAGCTTTAAGAAAAAGCAAGTCTTTTTGAGCAGTCTGACAGCTGATAATGCAGAGGGCTGTGTCTAAAATGCTTCCCCCCACAAGATATGAGATATTTCTTGAGTCTTCTTTTCTCTAGTTTTACTGATCTCAGCAGCAATACAAAAACCTAAAACAATGTTGTTGGAGATGATTAGACGATTAGTGCAAATTAACCCCCAGCAGCTTTGCTAATAGAGACATTTTGTAACACACCAGGAACCAGACAAACAAAAGATGCTTAATTTCTTTTTAATCCAGTCTGATCTAAACTATAAATTAAACCGCTTTTCAGCACGCTGAAAGCCTATAGAAATGCAACATCCTTCTCAAGAGAACATCTCACATACCAATACACCTCTCTAAAGATGCACATACTGCAAAGATTGGGATTTAAAGGAAGCACTGAGCACCCAATAGGCTCGCAAAGGAAACTGTGACAAAAGTGGAGTCAGATGTCCTGTACCCTATAGGAATGCACGCTCTCTCTCTTTTTTTTTTTTTTTTTGGTAGAAATCAACTCCTAGATCACTGCAGCAGTTCCCACCATCCTCACGCCTTTTGTGGGAGTTTCAACTGTAAAGTGCCATATAAACATATAAACCATTTCAGTTCCTTGTATACGTGCTGTCACAAGGAAGGAGTGATAGCCTGCCAAAAGAGGAACTGCAATCAATCTGACAGTTTCTGTCTTAAATAATGAGACCCACAAGCACCAATAAAACAATACAGATAAAACCACATTTTTACAGTTCTTCCAGGCCAGGTACCTATTCTTGGCCTTATTACCCATACCTCCTCCTTCACCCTAAAGTTACCACAAAACACCGAGCTATGACTTGGTGTCCCTTCCAGCATCTACTGCTTTTACAGCTTTAATAGATGCATTGGGTTTTAAAGCTTTTTTCATCAATTTTTCTCAGGGATACTCATTTCCATTCAGACCTACAGGCTCACACACTTTTCTGCTTACAGTGGCCTTGGAACCCAACAGCTTGTCAGATAATAACACTGAGGGTTCCCAGGAGGTTCCCTAATGTATCAGATCACAGCCTTTTTTCAGACAGTCAGAAAACATTTTCTTGGTTCAACTCAAATCCATTCCTGGTAGTATGAAATTTCCATCCTTATTGTTGGTTTGGGAGAACTGGGGTTTATATGGTATGATCTTTTAATGAGCTACCATTGTTTCTAATTAGGCAAGTAACCAAGGATTTAATTAAACATTGTAACTCGAGTCACATAAGTGGCTAACTGTCTAATCAAAAATTAAGTAGAGGTGCCTTATCTGATCTGTGAACATCCTTGCACATGCACAAACATGCAGGAGGTCAAGGAGGTCAGCAGACAGAAGCTAGCAGGAGGCACACCATACCCCAAAGCAGTGTCTCTAAACAGAAGGAGAAGAGCCAGGGGCACCAGTGAGCATTTAGCAACACGTGCTACAGCAGATTTGGAAAAGAAGCCAGAAATTACTACACTAGGTTGCTGAGATTGAAGAGGATAGGGAAGGGAAAAGGAGAGGATTTTAACAAGATGCCTCCACATATTGTTGCCAATGCTAATTGAAAAGTTCAGCCCCAGAACTTGGTACAGCAATTTGCTGACTGGCTGCTGATGCAATAATTTTCTTCTCCCCCACTTATGGTCCCCCCCCTAGGACAGCCCCTATCACTTTCTTTTACCTTTCTATCAGCATAGTAGGGAAAAGATTTCAAACATAAAAGCCTGAAGCACAAAAGTTAGAATGTATTTTATAGCGGGGTTAATATAACACTTAGTGTTTGACTACACTCAACTGGTTGATTTCACACCTGAGTCTGCAACCAGAGGAAAGGAGGTGTTACCTGTCAAATAACCAGTCACATGGAGAAAGCCCTGCATTTGGCTGAAAAAAACAAACAAACAAAAACAAACAAACAAACAAAAAAAAAAAAAACACAGAATGAGTCTGCACTATGGAAATGCTTTCACAATGCAAAGAACATTCCCACAAGTATTACATTGATGACTTAAGGAGGTTTTGTAAGACTTCTGCATAATAGAAATTCCACTTTACAGCCAGCTCATCAGGGTGTTAATGATAAAGTTTTCAAATGGATGCAATAGATTTTGATTCTCAGTGCTGAGCAGTCACATTTCTACGAACTTTAGCAATGTTGAACCCTACTGCTCACCTCCTGAATATATTGGGATCTAACCTCAGTTCCTGGTTCACTGATTGCAAAGCTCTGATCCCGTGACTCGGACATGGTCAATCAGCAAATGACTTCCAAAGCAAGGAATAGAGACTGCCTTCTGACAACTAATTTATAGCTTATTCTCAGTGCTAAAGAGCACATTGCATTGCACACAAGTTTTCTTGTGCTTTTAAAGACAGTCAGGGAAAGAATACCTGTTATGTTTGTTTTTTCTTCCCTAAGCAGGTAGCTTCAATTTAAAATAATCAATTACTTTTTAAATTTTACCAAACCTGATTGACTGCTACCACAGACTCAAGTGAGCTTTGCTTGTTCTGGTGAAGAAGTTTGACCTTTTCTCCATCTGCTTAATGGACCCCTTCATCAAATTATTTTGGAGAATGAGCTGCTTGTTTGGATGACCCAGCTGTCTCCAATATGACACTGATGTCCACCAAAAGTACCTCCTAAGGCTAATGAAATTAAACTAACTGTAGTGCGATATCATTCTCTTCAAATAGCATTAACACATTCTCTTTGAAGAAAGATTTTTGATATCACAAGTGCTTATAGAAGTTATACTGTGACAACATCACAGTGACATAAAAGATGTCACTGTTGTTTACTAGACAACATCACAGTGACATAAAAGTTACCCTTTTATGTCACTGTGATGTTGTCTAGTAAACAACAGAATTAGGAGAACTTCAATAGATTATGCCCCATTTCTTATAGAACAAGAAAATAAAAAATGATACTATGATTGCTCTGAATTATTACCCAGGTATTTACTTCAAAGAAACCTGAACAAAACATTTGCAAATTACTATTACCCTTATTTACAAAAAAACATAGTCTCCCAAGTGTAACAACTCTTATGTGCCTTATTGTCCTTGTTTTATTTAATCCGCAGATGCCCTACAGGGTCTAGAGGCTCCCTGTACTAAGTGAGGCACACAAAGCAAGGCCCAGCACCCTCCTTGAAGTGTGTATAGTACATAGTACAAGCAAACAAACTAAAAAGGTTATGTAAACAGGAATAAAATGTTATGCCCAAAGTAACAGGCTAAGTCCTGAATAGAAATAGGAAGAAAATCAAGGTCTCTTGATTTATTAATTAGTGCACAACAATGACTAGACCACCATTTTTATTTATTTTTTTTCATTAACCTGCTCCACTGTAGATCCGAAGCTGAATTGTTACTATTAATTTTACATAAGGGAAAACAAAAAAACCTGCAAACTGCACACAATAAGAATGAACATTTCACAAGGCTAAGCCTCTGGACAAAATATATAAAAACCTTCATCGTAACTCAAGCAGTAATTTATAGTTCTGAACACTTTTGTAAACCAGAACTGGCCTAGCATCCAATTCTATGACTTCTACTTAATAACAACATGACTGGGAGAGCCCTTTGATAGGTTGGAAGTCTGAGGAAGAGTTTCTCCAGTTTCTCTGAATGCCGATCAAAGGTTCATAACTTTAACCGTCCAGTTTTGACTTAAGTGACCGTTCTGAAAAAGACAAGGAAAAAATGTAAAGAATACTCCCAAAGATCTTAGCCAGAAAGTTTACATTTTGTTTATTCAAGATGAAAATAAGAATGGAGAAACTGTCAGATGAGAAGAACAAAGGCACTTTGCTAACTGGAGTGCCCAAGACACGTCTTTTTCTCTATACAGGTCAAGAATTATCCAGTTAGTTTTATTGATACATCAGAATACAGAAGGCACAACCAAAGAGAAGGTTTAACGCACCATAAAAGGAAGTCTAGCATTCAGAGACTATATCTTACTTTTCATATTCCTGCAATAGCTAAATCTTTGTGTGGGTTTTTGAATATGAGATTTTGTAAATTGAAAATGGAACATGAAATAACGATAAAACAGAAGGAAGTCTGAGGGCTTCTGTCTCCTCTCCTTTCAAGATATGGACTGAAATCACAATCACTGCAGCTCTGCAGAAGCCAGTGGTGTTAACTTACAACAGGTCTGGGAAGCACACAGAGCGCTTAAGTGATCTATACTTAGATCTTCCCTAAATATTTAAGTGTTTTCACTATTAAGCTATATCAAGCTACACAGGAACTGAGAAATGTTTTGTTGTGACTCACGTCTGAAGAAAAACAGAAAAGCGTCCCACCAAACCCATCTTTGCTATGCTCTGAATTGCATTAGTTTTAAAACATGAAGCAGTACACAAAAGCATGTTCCTCAAGAATTTGAGTTGGAAATCAACATTACATTTATTGTGGAAAATGGGTACCTGGGATAATACACATCACAAGTTATGTGCTAACACAAATCATAGAGTGAATTCATCTCTGGTTTTGGTCTCTTATGATCTGGTTAACATCAGCTTCAGTTAGTCAACACAATGTCATTTCAGGTAGCGATGCTACTACAATAATGCATTAAAAAATGCATTAAAAACTGATAAACAATTTTTACTGGTAAATCTCAGGTTATTAGAATGTTGTTTCATAATACAGTATGATTCAAGTGTCAATAGCAAATTTAAGAGTAACTACATGGAAACAATTACTTTTGTTTCCTTTACATACAGCGGGTATGGGCAGGGCCAAGCAGAGTCAGCTCCTCTGAGCAGTTTACTCCCTAGGGAGGTTCATATAGACCTATGTCTTCCATACAAAACAGGTGAAGTTGATGCTGGGAAAAGACTTGATCCTTCTTTTCCATTAGTAGTTTCTCCAAATGGTTGTTCATGCATCATAATCTGGTCTTTGAATTCTTGAGATTCACAAGCAAGCAGCACACCGGTGTTATGACCATAACTGCTTTTCTAGCCATGGGCTTTCTGTAGTGCTGCTGGATGTGACCATCTTCTAGGTTTTAGCAGTACTCAATACCACCTCGCACAGCCTGCTGTCAATACTCATTAGGAAATGACATATAAAGCTGCCTCCACTGATTGGTTTAATAACTTTTCTCACTGCCCTTATCCCTTATCCTTCTTTAAATCTGTAGATTGTCATTACTAAGTATCCATTGTCTCGAGTTGATTTGTTTGCTGGACAAAAGTAATTCAGTAACACTGTGTACAACCTACCACCCTTCAGGCGAACAAGCTGCACTGCAAAAATCTAACAATAATCCTGATGGACAAAAAAAAAAAAATATCACTATTACTGGTTTTTCACCCCTTTTCTCTAATCAGGACAGGTAACTTCATCCCCTTTCCCTTATCCTGCTCAATACCTCCAGTAAATCCAGTTACGTGGTAGTTCAGCACCTTCTGCTGTATGTTAAAGATTAGCCGCTGCCTAGCAGAGTAACAAAGCACTTCACGGTCCCACATCTTTTGTTTTGGCCCTGCACCAGATCAAATGTGGTAGGTATATCATGCCATGGAAAAAATAGACAGAAGGATCCTTTAATGGTGTAGCAGTTGGAAAAGTATTTAGGTCTACAGAACAAAGTCAGCAATGCACATAGGCCAAACTTTTCAAAGCTGCCTAATGCATTCAGCTCACTGGCTGCCCAGTACTACAAATAAAAATTGAGTGGCCAGATTCCCAGTTACCTTCAAATATCTTCAGATATATACATACATAGATATGTGTTACTTTCTCAAAGTTAATCTCTTGCAATTAGCTTGTGTTCAGTATGGTTATTATTTTTCCCTTATTTGCAGCCTGCTGTATGAGGGCAGCTCACAGAAGCATTCAGGACCAGGGATAGGATTTTGCCTTCTAATCCTTACATACAGTATATACAAATGATGACTCAGATTAGAAAAGCTTGAATACACAGCAATTCATAAAGTGACAATCACTGCAGCTCTGCAGAAGCCAGTGGTGTTAATTTACAACAGCTCTGGGAAGCACACAGAGCGCTTAAGTGATCTGTATTTCAGGTATTGATAGTTCTTAATTTTTCTGTCCTGTGCTGATTTTCCATTCTACAGGGAAGTTATGATGACACTGCCCTTTCTTCTGTTCATAATTTACCCAACTGCTACAGGTAGTAGGAATCTTCCTCACTGAGCAGTCAGACATAAGTGCAATTCATCTCCTCTCTGGGGGCCAGAAGCCCCTCCCAACAGTAGAAATGCAGTGCAAGGAGACTTCAGGATACTTCCACCCATCTTTTACCAATACTTTCCAATTCACTCTACTGTTAGTAATGTATAGCAAATGTGAATCCCCTTGCATCACAGGAAGCCAAAATATTTTAGGAAGAGGACTGAAAGAGTTCTCATACTCCCAAGTGTGACATTGACCAACTCTTCACATTTTCTACTTTGCAGGTGTTTTCTATTTGCGAAGACTTACCAAAGTTCACCCAGCAAGACAAGAAGAGGGTTGTGTGAAGCACTTACATCCTATAACCTGTCAGCAGTGTTTGAACCACTTTCACAATAGCTTGCACTGACTAGATGCAAGAGAGGAAGATCTGTTTATTCAGACAGTGTTCCTACTGTGTTAATGTACTACCATGCATAATTAGTTTCACTCCTTGTCATATTAGTCATTCTCCTTGACTTTACTGGTGTTCTTGGGCTGATAAGTTTATGGATACAATAAATAGGATTCTGAATTAAGCCACACTTTAAGAACAGTTTCAATCCTGATGATTTGTGGATATGAGGTCACAGACCACTCTACTTTACTTTTGCCAGAGAAGATTTGTAGCTATTATATTCCTAAAGCAATGATCACATGCTGTTTACTTCAGCATTGGATGTTGCAATACCTCAACGAATAATATACAAGAAGCAGAAAATAAACAAGCCAACCCACTGTGCCTGGGGATAATGTGTGGCGTGTTTTTCTTTAGGATGATTAAATGTGAATGCATGTCACAGGATGTAGGGATTGCTCTGCTGGGAACCCATGAATATGAGAGCATACAGCCCTATATCTAACCATGCAAACGGCCATGGAGAAGGTTAAAGCAGCCCCTAGGCAGAACCAGCATATGCACTCACTGCTCCCTGGCTGTTGTGCTCAGTCAGCTCCTCCCTATAAGGTATAGGCACTGCATGAACTCCTGGGTCAAATTCCACACTTCCACATGGAGGAAGTTTCACTGAAGACAGATTTCCACCACAGAACCAGAAAGCTGAACTTAGTTTTGCCAACCAGCAGTCACCAAAAACACAGAAGAAAAACCTTAGTAGTGACAGAAGTATCCACATCATTAGCGCCTTGCAGGACAATGACACATGAGCTTCACTAGTGGGTACCAGCTGCCCCTTCCTATTACAGCATCAGGGAAGCTGGTAAAACAATTCCTATTTCCTTTACATGGGACTACCCTCTTGTACTTAAGGAATGCTTCTATTTGATGCCTTAACAACTGCATGGATTGGCATCTTCTGCAGATACAAGACTAACATGCCTGCAAGAGTAAGTTTCCAAAACTGATGACTTGCAGATAACAGACTCCACAATCAGTAAGATTGTAAAGTAGGTATGCTTATTCAGCACTGGGCAGCACGGGGGGTAGTCCCGCCAAAGTCATGCGCACCTGACGCGGCAACTTGCCTTGGTTGTATGCAGTAAAGGGTTACATATGCATGAAGTTTCACAATACACCTATACATGTTCGTAACCTGTCCCACTTCGTATTAAAATTGGTTCCAAGGAGTCATTTCCATAAACTCCTCCTGTCTGCACTTGCGCAGCGTCTTCTGGTGGTGGTCGTTGGGGGTCGTGGGGATGAAGATTGATGACTCTTCCTCATCACCGCTAGTTGACTTCTTGTCTTTGTGCAGACTCAGTTGCTCCTTGGCTCTTGTCCATCCACAGAACCAGTTTCTACCAGTTTCTTAAGATAGGCTCACACTCTTACTAATATTACATACCTTGGTAAGGGGCCCAAGGCTTCTTGCTTTAGTTAATTTGCACAATGCACCATAGTTAGCAAAGACACTAAGTAGCATTCTAGTTTAATGCTGCCAGCGCTTTATCACTACTTGATAAGATTCTCCTAACTCCCTCTCTCACTGACAGCTGCTTGGAAGTATTGCACATTGTCCTGAGATGTAGCACAGGGCTGACTTGCCTTCTAAGATCTGTGCTGTTCGGTGTGCTTACTCCTCTCCCCTTCTCCACCCCTGATGGAAAGAAAGAATCACCACCTTTTTATTCCTGCTGGAAGCAAGCAGAACTCTTTTTAAAATTCTTGGTATTTTCAGCCTCTTACCTTGGCCTGGTTCAAAATAATTTTAAGCAAAAATGCAAATCTCCTTTTCACCAAAAGGGCGTTTCAATGAGAGAACATGGCCTGAGCTCTGCATTTGTGATTAACACAGAACTATCAATGTTCCAATAAACATCAGACTGTTCACTTCAAATAAACCAGCTACCTGTTCTAAAAACCAAAACGAATCCATTTTGTCCATAACAGCAAGTCACACAGGCAGCTACTGATAGCCCACATTACTATTTCTATCTATTGCACTTCTCAGCATGCTAATGATACCCTTGCCTAGGCAGATTCATTTCAGAGCAAAGAAATACATCATCAAATTGCAGCAATCTTGTTTTTACCTTCAACTCTCTTTTCAGAAAGATAAAGACTGAAGCAGACCTTCAAAGGGTGAACCCCTCTCCCATCCACCCAGCAAATATCCAATTCATTGCCTTTGGATTTCTTCTTTCACCACAGCCATGCTTGTTATGTGGAATAGCATTCTGTTTCTACTATTTCATGGAAAAGGATATTCAATAAAAGATAAGCACTGCAGTCAGAAAAGACTTCTGTAACGGAGATTTCACTCAGTAAACAGGTGTCCAGGAGATTATCTCACCAACTTAACCAAAGCTGCAAACATCAGAACGATTCTGGGATAACTGAAATCCCCCCTTTTTAAAATAAAAGCCTTTTATCTGCCAAGCAACACTTCCTGTTTTAAAGGCTATTCTCCTCGGTAGTTGTCAACTATGTATTAATCTAACTCATATAAGCCTTAGAAATGAATACTTTCATGTGCAGAATCTTTTGGGAAACTCTGATTCTCTGAGGCTTTAAAGAGCAATTGTTGCTTATCACCGTGGAGATTTCCCTTGAATTCAAAGCCTGGTAACCAGAAAAAAAGATACATCAAATATTTCAGCGATTAACAAGTTTTCCACTCTGTCATCCTCAAAGGATTTTCATCTCATTGGTAGTGAAACCGCTAAAGAAGAAAACGAAAGGAAGGTGGTCTGAACCAGTAAGGCATTTCTTATGTTCCCAGGTACTGCTTTTGCCACTCCTGTCCAAAATAACAGCACTCAATTCTTGCGGTTCTTTACAAACCATGGCAATATCAAACACATTAGGTCTCATTTTAAAGGGTATACACATTGGCAAAGACAATTGCTGTTAACCACAAGTAGATAGTTATAACCCCTCCCTGTGGAGTTCTCGTAAAACCGCTGTGTGGGAGAGGCAAAGCACTGTTAGAGCACTTTGAGAAAAGCAGGTAATTGAAGTTTTGCTATGTTTAAACTCTGCCTGTGCAATAAAAAGCAGATATTAAAAACCCTGTAAAGCAGAGAACTTCTCTGGTGCCTCACTGCCTGTCATTCTGCAAAAATAGCCCCACTAAGGCAGCGAATTGCCATATTTTGTGCTTTGCTGCCTAATGTCGGCATGCATTAAATGGCATGGCATACATGTTAAAAAAAACTCCTACTGATAGAGGCTTTCAGTCCTTTTCAGTGTTCAAGCTAAATAATGGATTTCAATGACTAAGAACAATCTCCAGTGTGCATTAACTGCAAATTGGTTGCAATTCGCCTCCTGCCCCCAACAACTGTATGCTACCACATTAGAAACAGGAAAAAAACAACCTGCCATACCTGAGTATGAACTGATCCACTGTAGAATTGGTGGCAATTGTCAAATAAATATTCACAACTTCTCCTTGTTTGACAGGCTTTGAGGGCAGCCAGATGACAATGTTACTGTCCAGCCGTAGCTCTGTTAGCTGAGAAGTTTCCTGGCCTTGATAAAGGCTGACTGACCCAATCCTCTGTAGGTGGGACATGGCTTCATCCAGGCCATCTTTTCCTGGCCGGATAGCATTTCCCTTCCTTACATCCTCAGCAGTACATTCTCCCTTCTCATCTCCTGGTTGGACAGTGTAGTAAAGCTCCACAGGGATCCCTTCAGAAAAATCAGATGGCTTCTTACGGCCTGTGACAACTGTGGGGGGGTTAAACCAGCTTGCCAGGAGTTCCAGCTCTGCCACACACAATCCCAAGTCCCCCTTCAGCCTGCAGCTGCCTCTGACCTCCCGTGTCTCTCGAAAGGCAAACACCCGCAGGCAGGGCAGCTGCTCCGTGGTGCTGTAGTCATCCCAGTCCCTGCCCACAATGTAGAACAGAACCTGGACTTTGGGCTTGCTCACATAGATTTTGTCGTTCATTATGAAGGCCTTGAGTTTCCAGTTATAAGTAAACTTGTTGGCAGATCCAAAGAAGTTGGAAGTTAACATTAGGTCCTGGGGCACAACTTGTTCAATAGAAAAAGGTCCATAGCTGGCATTTAACACCGGTGGCCTCTTGGCTTTGTATGGGAAGAATGATTCCACCCTGGACTGCAAACTGGAATTTCTCATGAAGTCTTGGTTGGACTCTTTGAGGAAGAAAGATGTCTCAGCACTGAAGATCCGATAGCTCACAGGTAGGTAAATAGGTGAAAAAAATCTCTGATTATTGTCCAAGACCCCTCGGCTCTCTGCCACTAATAAAAGAAAAGGTGATATGGGTTAGATCAAGTCTGCTTCTGGATTCCAAGGTATGTTTATTACAAGTTTAGTGAAGCTACCTGATGAGCTAGTGATTATCATTTGGAGCAAAAATATGCACTGAAGTTAAATGTTTAGGTGTAGCTATTTTTATTTTTTTGCATTCCATACATATAAGAAAAAAGTGATGTAGATGTCAGTGCTACCTTGCATTTATTTAGCATGGTTTTGTCACGCACGCACATAAACAGGTGATCATTTTCTCCAGCATTCAGACAGGCAAACTGCAACAGAGTACTTCACTCCTTTTTCCTGCCGTTACAGGTAATGTCCATGCAAGACTTAGTCCTGTATTACACTTGCCCTTCAACTGGAGGTAACAGAACCTTGTGCTCACCTAACACAACAAAATCACATGGAGGAACTGGCTTCACTTCAGGAACTCACTAAATGCTTTGACTGTCACCTGGATGAGAAATAGGATACTTCTATTTGTGCAGTTACTTTTCACTCCTATGCAATGTCTCACCTCCCTAACAAAAAAAAATATTGAAATTTGTTCACACCAATTCTCTTATGGACTGGCCACAAGCCTGAGTCAAAGCCTCACAAAACCAATTCATAAATAAACAGGGTGACTTAAACCACCAGTGCGGGTTACTTTCCCCACCTTTTCTGTCCATGCCATCCCTGCTTAAACCTCCTACCTACTTAGAAACTTCCCTGCTGTCTTTTCAATCTTTCTGTTCAGTTACAGCACACATACAGCGTTCAGCACATTGCCACGGTCCCCTGAACCCCAGCCCTGAAAAGCCTGCTCATCACCACCCCTGTAAGGAACATTGCCTGGAGATCAAATTCAGCTTCTGTTCTACAGCCAAAGACAGAAATTGCTTTTCTAAGAACTGACACATCCCATTTCATTCTCTTCCTCTGTCAAGAAATCTTGCCCTTGTACTAGTACTTCTAGCACTACAACCTGCACCTCTATAATTTAATATTGACCGTAAGTCAGCTTCTGAAGTTAAACAGATACATACCACAGGCTAGGAATATTACAAGTGCTTTGTGTGTGTAGAGATAATACATAAAATACAATACACATAAAGCAAATTAGTATTTCTGTATATACTGGTCCAATTTACATTTAAGCTAAATATCAAATTCCTTTTGACTGAAATGTGTGCCTATTATGAAGATTAATTAACAACTTATATATTGGTGATAAATAGGTTGAAAGAAAAATTATTGCATAGTTAGGATAAATAATAGAGGACAGCCTTAAAATACAATGCATGGATTACTTAATACTCACAAGCCCTCTTCCTAACTCATTCTGAAGAGATAACTATAGGTACAAAGGGTAATTGAATGAAGATGCATCTCGTGCTAGACTGTCTTTAGTACTTAAAAATAGACCTTGCCCTCAGACATATGTCCATGTTCCAATGTCCTTGGGGAATCCCATCAGCGTCAGGATTTAAGGTTCTGTATTTGTTTACCACTTTAAAGAAATGCAACAGCAAAGACAATGCAAAATGCTCGGACCTGTCTGAAGCTTAGGAACACCTAAAGATCTCAAAAACCCTATACAGCTGACAAAACAGTCTGTCTTTCTCACAAGGGTTTGCAGCTTGAGGTTGTGTCATTCTCCCCCCAATAGATTCACTCTCTTTCTAGCATGTCTGGCTGCTAGCATGCTAATTATCCAGTCAAACTTAAATGTTTTCAAGTAATAAATAATCAATAACTATCATTACTCCAAATGGCTGCTGTTAACAGAGACAACTTCACTGCGATATTGTTGAGTATTCACATAGCCAGTGCACTGGCACTACTCGGTGCTGGGGAAGGGAACGGCTTTGGAAAGCAGGTGTTAGTCAGTTAAGTTAAATGTAAGAAATAGGTGGAGAAGAGGGAAGAAAAAAAAAAAAAAAAAAAAAAAAAAAAAGAGCTCTCAAAGGATGGCAGCCATAAATTTGAAATAAGGAATTAAGACGTGCTTGCTCATGTTTAATTCATGCACCACCACTGGATGGTAGAATTATTTCTCATAAATGAGGAGACTGCTATGACTGAACAAAATATATATATATATATATATAAGGCAAAAAGACAAAAAAAAGAAAGCTAAGAGGCCTGCCCATGAAAATACCAGTACACAGTGAATTACCAGCACAATACCCTGTCAAGCAGAGCCACATTTAAAATAGAACTTCAGTGTAGCACGCTGTTTCAATCCTGTAAATCTTCAGTCTATGGCATACAGCTTAATTCTGTTGGAAAGGAATGTACAGGTGCCACTCCTGTCCAAAATAATGGCACTCACTTTTAAGTGCACCAACTTTCCTTTAGCTGAATCAGAATAGTGCTCTGTTAGGGTTACATCCCAAAGCCATATAATACTGAAATAAGGAATGTAAAGATATATTTCGGACCATGGATTTTTCAAGAAACAGCAAAACCTATACATTCCATCTGGTCCAGAAACACAAAAGAAACTTGGTTTACTGAAACAGTAGCAGTTTAGCTTCACTTTTCTCTAAATGCCTCCACCTACAGCAGAGCCTGCTGAGATAAAGCAAACTTTCTGAATTGCTGTGTAAAGAGGTTATGTGACAGCTAATATTGTTCCTTTAAAAAAAAAAAAAAAAAAAAGTTGCTATACAAGAATTCAGTTTCTTCCTGATCAGTTTGGATATTGAATTTGACTCGACAAGGCATTAGAACTTCTTTTAGGTGTCTTTGTTTCTAAAGCCAATAGCATTGTAATATCAGAAAGCAGCAAGCTCTAATTCAAGAAAGCACATAAGCACTTCCTTGCCCATAAGCATTACTTGAGTGAAACACACGGGTGCATTTCACTGAAGCCCTGCTCTAGAACTGGCATCTTAGCCAGTGCTACTGAGGGAATACCTTTGGCTTCAACAGGTCTGAAAGAAACAGAAAAACTCAGCAGGCTGCAGAGACAGACAAACTCCTAATTTCAAAGGGCTGTTGATCAGTATCTATGCTAGAAACTTAACAGTTGTTTTGCTGCAATTCCCAGGACTTTTGCTGTACTACATACTCAGACTGATGGTGGTCTCACTTGTGCAGGCACTCCAATTATCCCGAATCAATCGCGTGGATGAGATCTGTAGGACCTAGCTGAATATTAAGAAAAATAGCCATGCAACTTCCACTTCAATAAACTGAGCAACATCAGCAAAATCTATTTGGTCAGAATGACAGCAAAAAAAAAAAAAAAAAAGTTTTGCTTCTTTATTGTAGTCTAAAGATTTCCACCCACTGTTGTACTCTACATAATGGAGAGCTATAATTCTATAGTGACGGCTGTACTTTAGACAATCTATTTAAATGCTTCGAGCCTTTTACTGATGAAGCTGGTAGTTAAAAATGTCCACTTTATTTTAGAATCCCAGCCATGTGTATCAGCAACTAAAGGCCATCATTTCAGGGATTTGTTTTACACTCATCTCTACCCTGTAAACTTCATGTCCTGGTAAAATTACCGAGATCTCCAAGGAACATTTTTGTATGTTTAATCAGCTCTGCCACAAAAGTGTTTTTGTTTGTTTGTTTTTAATTTAATCAGAAAACCTATTTAACAGGATGCCAAAGTTTTTTTGTGTTTCGTATCACAACTTACTTTAGACAAAGTAATCCTATACTTCATGATTACTTATTTAAAAAATAAATAGAGCAGCTCTTAAAGAAGCCATGCTTATCAGCGGTTTCAGATGTTTGAGAATACATCTCAATTTTGAACTTTTTTCTCCTCAACCACCCAAGCACATTTTGAGGGGTTCGTGTTAAAGCAAGGTCTAAACGGAAGTGTTGTACCACTATGGAAGTACCAGCTGTGGGAGCAGTATTTCACTGCAGGTTCAGCTGCTAATGTGGGCACAGTTGCATCAGCAAAATGGAACTGGGTTTCTGCACAGAAATACGAAGTACATTTATAAAAATCTAACTTATTTACATCAGGGAAGTCACATTTCCCCAAACAGATTAGCTAAAGGGTGTAAATATATCCTGAAAAGCCATGGGTGCTTCATCTGAAAGCCCTGATCATCAGAGAACGATGCTTGTTGACCTTCCATATTAGGTTCAAATAAGTAGAACTTATACGTCACTACAAACCAAAATGTAAATCAAGAATATGGAAAAGGGTAAGAACAGAACTGCAGAAATACTATTTCTGTACTGCAGACCAGCTCTAACTACAGCACAAATAGGCAGCAAGTGCTTTACCTTTCTGTATTAAATAAGAGCCACAAATTGTCCAGAGGTGAAGTCAAGCATTGAAAAGACCGAGAACCAGGAAACAAAGTTACCACTAGCCAAGAACAAAAGTTAAGGTTTACAAGTAATTACTCCTTTGTAACAGCCTAGTGACTTTCTAATCCTTCTGGCTTCACATGCTTGTGCAGCACTTCACCTGAATCCAAACAGGCATCTGTTGAACACATCATTGGCTCCAGCATCACAGGCCAGCTCAAATTCCTGTTACCTAACAAGTCCATTTTTGGAGCTGGATATGAAATGGTGAATTCTGATCTGCATTATTTTTTCTTGGATTTCACTGGAAGAATTTTCTTTGGGGGAATTTCACATGGAGCAGGAGCCCTGGGTACTGGATTCACTGGAACAGTCATAAAGATTTAATATATTTAAGCCAACCTTTTATGAGGTTGGTTTGAAACAATTTTCCTTTGGATTGCGAATTAAGGGTTTCATTCATGGGTGGGAGATTACTGCCCAATGGCCAGGCATCTCTGCTGACTGATGTTTGATAAGCCACCAAGCCTTCAAGGAAACCATCTGCCTGTCCCTCCAGCCAGAAGGCTCCTAGCCAGAGAAAGCCAGTGAGAACAGAAGACATCTGCCTGTGCAAAAGAGGACTAATGTGAGAATCTTTCTTTGTACCTTGCATGGCCCTCATAAAGGCACATTTACAAATACTCATTCCAGGAAACAAACCATGTGAGAACTGGTAGACAAATTTCGATCTCTGTTCCATTACCACATCACCACGGCTGAAGCTTCCACCAAGAAGTCTGTAACTTCCAGGCCAGGATCTTCTTCCTTTTTATAATTGCTTTACCCAGCGACTTGTCCCTCCATTCCTAAACATAGCTGTAACTGAATGCTGCGCTGTACTGATTTTTTTTCCCCAACAAATACATGCAACTAGATTTTCAACAAAAATAGACATTGTTGATTTACAGCACCATCGTAAATCCTGCAAACTTTTTAAAGAACTATCCCCCCTCCTTACATAGATTCCCATTCCCGTGTTACCCCTACAGCCAGGAATGCTAGACATACTCTAAGCATATTATACCAACCATCCTCCCACAGAAATCCCCATCCTTGAATTCTCTTCCATGACTCTTTCCACTAGTCCAAACCTGTCCCGCTGTTGCGCAATCACATGCTCCAACTCAGCAAATGCAAACAGAGTAGGGAAAGAATAAAAGTAGAAAAGATATACTTAAATCATTACAGATGTTTTATTCACAACAAAACATCAACAGCTATGTTTTCTTGTCCATTTTCCCTTATTTTTTCATACTGGCAGCACATTTAGTAAATTCAAAGTGTACAAAAATATTGTAGCAAGTATTTTTCTTAGAACTGCAGCTCAGCAAATACAGCAAGAAATAAATGCCTATGAATATTCATTTAGATTTCAGAATTACCTTGTACTCTCATCCCCTCTTAGCTCTCTTTTCTTACCATCTGGAAAAGGATATCTTCCTATTACAGAGGTCAGCTGGAACTTAAAAACATCAAACAAGCTCAAATTAAAAATATGAAGTATTTTTAACTGTGAGGTTGATTAACTATTACATAAATTACAGGCAGCATTAATGGTTTGTTCATTTCTTCATATGGAGACTGGATTCATTTCTGAAATATATTTTTTTCTTACTGCAAGTTAATGTTTAAGTACAGCTATAACTAGAGCATAATACTCTGTTCTGGCTTAAAGTCTACGGATCTATGACCATTCAAAAAAATCCGTTGAAAAACTGACATGACAAGGTAACCGCAGAAACCATGTTTTCTATTTTTCATGCTTGCCCATCAAATATGCTTTCTCATCCAGTGAGAGAACAGAGACTCTTTGAATAATTGCACGTAGGCAATGTCAAGTGTCAAGTGCTTACAGTGAATGCTTGAGACCAATTCGTGAAGTTAAAAATAAACTGGAAACAAATCTGTCAAAGAAATCCATATAGTGAACATGTTTGAGGGAAATTAGTCTATTCTCAATTATTCTTTGAGCACCCAAAGAGGGCAATTCTGTCAAGTAAATGATTGCTATCTATTTTCTCAGAATTTTGGGATCCAGGTTTCGTTAAACTGAGACCCAAAGTTGACAGATAAGTATACAACTGAGTGTTTTGTTGATGAACTTGGACTGGTATATTGTTCCCATCTATGTGAACAGACACCCTCGGTAACCAACCAGATATATTTTAACCCAGGTGTAGATGGAACCTTATTTAGCCTAGACCACAGAGTTTAATTATGCTGCCAGATAAAGACTGTCAGGAGATGATTTAACCAGTTATTTTGAACAAATGTCCTATTTGATTTCAAGGAGACAGAATACCAGATTTCACTGTTTATTGTTAAATGAAAACTGCAATAATATTCCATTACATATGCTTCTCCCACATACTGAGATTCATTAAGGACATGCTTTATCTCATGTATCCTGCAGCAGGCAAAACCTTCAGTAAATCTCAACAGACATTTGTGGACTTAGTACAAATAGACACATTTTGCCTGTATTTCTGTAGCAGAAACAGAACAGTCATTTCAAAACCATTAGGGAACATCACAAGATTACCTAAAATAATGCATAAACAAAGATACAACAGAACTTCTGTGCTTCTCTAACATACTAAAAGAAAAGGGTCTGCCAGTGAAACTAAGTGAAAAAAAATCAAGGTAGATAGAAGAAATCCTTTCATACATGGTGTGATTAGATGATGGAACTCATTGCAAGGGAGGAAGGTATAGAGGCAAAGAACACACCAATAATTTAATTAAGGATTTCCATATTTCAAAAGATATGCAGACCATATAGAGTAATGACATTAAGTACAAGTAAAATTATTTGTTTCAGTATTTATCTATTAGAAACCAGGATTAGATCTCTGCAATATAAAGCGTTATCCGACATCTGCTAGGTTGCTCCATTTTCCTTAGGATTACTGAGGCTGCAGGCACATATGTACAAACCACAAATACTGTTTTCTGATGCACAGCCTCTTCACAGACAGGAAAAGATTCTTTAAACTCCAATTTAGAAACACAAAATGAAAACATTCGAGAACTGCACATTAGAAATGCACTTCCAGTCTTTTAATGACAGTCTGAAAGCTCCAATTTTTGTTGCTCACCATTCCATACATCACCCCCCCAAACTTATTGCACTGCAAAACCTTCTCAATCAACCTCAGTTCATATAACTGAGACATGTTAGTCAAAGACTGTCTGACATTCAGGACTGAGATCTATAAACTGTTTTCTCAGACTAGTTGATGACCTTAAAAGTCTGTAAAACAACAGTGTATATGCAAAGGTCAGTGAAGGTTTCAGAAATAACTCTTACTGCCAGCACTGACATTACTGAATGTCTGTACTGCCGCAGCCATCTGATGTATTGAAGCCAGTTTACTGTTTAAAAACAAAGATATATATCTGGAACTCAAATTTCTGCTAATGACAGCTTTTGTTGAGAGATAATTTTCTGAAAACTTCCATACAGACACCATTCAAACGCCCAGGCTTTCCTCCCCTTGCCAGTAACTGCAAATGTCAGTACCCTGAGAGCAACATACAGTAGGTAAAATGTCATATGATGGCCTTTCGTTCCAACACTGTTTGTCTCACTGCGGTAAACTCCATGGATTCTGCATTCATTTATTGTGTCAGCACTACAAATCCAAAGCAAATAACACTTAAGCTGATTTTGTTTGATAGCTGTATAGAAAGGGAGAAGGATTTCATACACCTAAGTTTGCTCCCAGCTCTCTTGAAAACATGTGGTAGCCATAGGGCATGACTCTAGGACAGTTTCTTTAGTGATAGCTTCTCTTCTTTAATAGAGAAGTTTGACTAATTTGTAATTAAATACAACATTGAGCTCATCTAAGAAAGACTAGGTAAAGCACTGACTTCTTTTTTTTTGTTTAAACAGGAAAAAATGACTCGGGGGAAGCCACCAATAACTCAGGGGAATAAGTAGACAGTATCACCAGTTTTTTCTGATTTAACCAGTAACTTGTCAGAAATCTGGATTCTTGTTTTTCCATTAGACCTCTGCCAAAGAGGTCTAATTTTTACAGACATACAATTGTGAAAGACAGGTCTCAGCAAATTGTCTCAAGTTTAGTCCAAGAACATAGCACACAATCTCCCATGAAATTTCAAAACCTTGGCCAGAATATTAATGTAACTGATGACTGTGATATCTCAGTTAAAAAAAAAAAATTACTGAAGTGTTTCAAAAATAAGGACACGCAAATCACAAACATTGAACAAATAGTTCTGGCCTTGGCAATGTGTCAATCTCTTGTCCTACCTCTCTGTCTCTCATTTAACAGCACTGTGCTTTCCTCTGCTGTATAAGTCTTTGTTAGATGCTGATAGGCATCACTCCTCTGTTTAGACACTAGATTGCTTTACACAGGCTCCTTGTTTAAGTAGAGATTAGGGTCCTAGATTCTGAATGGTGCAATTTGCTCAGCACTCTCCACTGCCACAAAAATCAACAAGAACTGAGAGTACAAAGCTCAGCATGAGTAGTGTGCAGATCTATGCTGGACAGAGCTGGCAGCTACACAGGTGTAGAGAGAGGACACAGAGGATTCAATAAATGAATTACAATGCTTCCCCCCAACCTTTCAGTAGGGAAGAAGGAAAATTTTTCTTGTTAAATAGGTACATTCTGAGAAGCTAAATAGAAATAAAGCCGGAGACAAACAAAAGGACTCTAAATTACAATAGTGCCAAAAGGCCCACACCATCTCCATTGCTGTATTACACAAATATAAGGGATTGTTACTCCAAGAGCTAGGCACAATCAGACAATTAATAATTCTAAGGTTAAACATGGGAAAAAAAGGACTTATCAGATATGGACTAGGCTTTCTCTACGTTTAATATACTTTTAGCATATCTCTTGATACATTCATAACTGACATCTTGTATTTCAGTGGCTGTATTCTCAGGGTCCTGGATTCCACGATGAAACCAACCCCTTCCAGATTTGTCATCCCATTTGGCATCTACAGGTATCTATGCAAATTTAATATAAAATAATTAATTTATAACATACCACAGAAGTACTAATTTTGATTAAATGTTGCAGAATTTCACTCATAGGATAGTTTCTCCACTGGCATAATCAATAAATCTGTTAAAGTCAGAAAAGTGGTATGCTACAGTAGCTAGAAACTCAACCCCAAGAGGTTACTTTTCTAGTTGTTTACTGAACGAAAAAAATATATTTGTAAGAGAACTTCATTTGAGAGTAAAAGACAACACTTATCCCTGTTCACTCTCCTCCTATACAGATAAATTTGGAACAGCACCAGACAACGCGTGCACATTTACAACACCTGCTTGTAGTGCTGTGCCTTAACACGTCAGAATATCCCACTATCCCAGCTACAGCTCCACTAATCATCTCTATTTCAGAGTGCCGCAAGGATCTATGAGGCAATTGAGAAATGAGGCTGGGGGGTGGGGTCAGCCTTGCCCATTCAAAAAAATGAACTCAGTGTCACCTTTAACCTCCAAGCAATTCTTTGTCCCCAAGCACAAAGAGAGCCCACCACACCAACAGCAACAGGACAGAAACCAAGTGGAAATCTATCTGGTTAAATACCATCTTTCCGAGTAATTATTTAAAAGGGATTGCTAAAGCACTTGTGTTACTGTGGTCATTGCACCTCCAAGAGCTGCTTTTAAGGTGATATCATCTACAAGAGGTGACACTTTTGCAGTAGCCTTCAAACTTGCATAGCCTTCTCTCTCCATTTGAAAAGGCCCCACATCAGAAGAGAAAGCACGAAGAGGACAGGGAGGAATCCCTCCTAAAAACTGCCCTAAACCCAAGGAAAACTGTGTGCAAGGCAGCACTAGAAATAGCTCTGGGTACCGCCTGGTTTGCAGTACTGTTTCAGAGACATCCTAAAGCACCCTGTGGCACCTAAACTGGCAATATCCTTCAGCACCACTGTGTCAGGTGGTAGTGATACTGCTAAGTAAAGCATTTTTATTGATATCCAGGCTTATCTAGTAGCCTGCAGACTGGATCCAGTCCAATGGCTGCTTCTAAACAACTGACCACCTTTCCTCCAGAGAAGACTGTGCTGGTGAAGAGTACCAGCAGCGATGGTACAATCCCATTTTCCCATTTGGTGTCTGCTCTCATCCACATGGAGAAAACTAGCTGCTGCTAATGCATCAAAAACCAGCAGATAATGGGATGAGCAGCCCCTCCCCAAAAACACAGATTATGTTTTTTCTCAAGTATCCCATCCTGACTCACAAAAGCCGGCAGCATCCCAGCTCTCCACAGCAGCCACTGGATGATCTGTTTGGTGAACGTCAGTGCTGCTGGGCAGAAGTAGGAGGGAAGAGAGTCCCTAAAGTCCCAGTCCCCACAGCAGAGGAACTTCAGCCATTCTGTAAACTGCTGTCTCCCGCTTACCTGCAATGGTGAGTGGATGAAGAAATGACAGGAAGAACAAAGCACTATGGTGGTTGTGGTGTTAGTATTGGGCATGGGAAAGTCAAAATGACAAGTTTACGAATGAGATTCGGAAGAAGGAATCCTGAGGGACAGAAGTAAACCTCACAGAATGATAAATGATGGTGAGGAAATGCAGAAAGAATTAGACACACATGCCCTTCATTATGTTTTCATTATTTAAGGTGGAAAGGATGATTTAGAATTTCTTCTCTAAAGTCTATTTTATTTGCTCTAATTGTCTTGCTATTATCTGTCTAGAAAGGGTCAAACCACAACACACCATCTGTGCAATACCTGAGAAAAGTGTCTGGGAGAGGACATCTGGCAATTCCACTTTTGGAACTAGGATACAAAAACCAACGAGGCCAAGTTCTTTGATACAAACTTTGTCTTGAAAGGAATAAATTCACAAGCCACAAAAAACACGACATGCCTAAGATGAAAATACATTACAAGAACCCAGATCCAGTATACAAAGTAGGGCAACAGTCTGGTGGTGAGACTTCCACAAGGAATGATGCAGAGTGCATTCAAGAAAGAGGCAAAGATGGCCCGCACACCTCCAAATGTGCAACGGAACACATCTATTTTGTGGGGCTGCTTAAAACATGATTATTTCCTAAGATTCCTACGCTGCTGTTGCTTCTCTAGTGTCCTTAAAGTCATTGGCAAAGACAAATGATCATGATGGATGTGAGTATGCTATGCTGAGTGCCACAAAATTACACAGAGCAAATGACACTTGCACTGTATTTTTAAGAGGTTGAATGTGTCATACTACTAAAGTGCTGCTGCTCAAGAATTGGCAAGACCTCCCTGGAAATCAATGAAATAGAGCCTTGTTATACATTTTGCGAGCACTATTTTTGTCCTCTCCTAATATAACTTCCAAAACTACCTCCTCCCTCATGTCCCTGCCACAGATCCCTAATTCACACAGCTTAAAGTACAAGTGCCTCCTACATTTTTTCCCCAACAGGTGCAGTCCTTAAAGATAAAATTAATTTTTTTCTTTCTTTGAAAAGCATCTTCATTCAGCCTGGCTCCCAAGGGAAATTAATGAGTGCTCACTGGACATGTTTACACAAGATCTCAGGATTTATGCTATTAAACATTAGGAGTGTTTTAATCTGCCCCTTAAGGTCCAGAGAAGCTGTTGTGGTTAGCTAAAGGTGTCTCAATACAACCAGCACTGTCCACACTCACTGCTGGCGGCATCGGCTGCACTCACTCACTGTCGGCTTTGCGAGCATGCAGCATGCAACCCCATCAGCTTGGGTGACAAAGGAACTTGCAGCAGAGGAAGGCATTACAGCTGAAGAAAAGCAACTGATTTAATAACAAGTGGTAAGGGTTGTGTTAGTGAGACACTGCAAGACCAAGGCACACTCAAAGCCCAAGAGGCTGTAAAAGCCTGGCTTTGAGCACGGCTTTCACCCCCTGCTATAGCTGACCACAGGCCCCCGCACACGGCTGTCCCCACTGCTCAGCAGCACTGCCTTGCTGTGCTAACGTGACAGGTAAGGAGCCTCTTGCACTCCTATGGTAACACACAGACAAGCCTGCCACATGCCTCATATACCCATGTGTACTTTCTCATTGATCTATATTAGGCACCAACTGCTCATTCCTAGGCAGCGTTCTCCAAAAAGCCTCTACCTTATGAATTTTCTTACAGTCGGTGATAAAAAAAAGTGGTTCAGAGGTAAAACTAAACCTAACAGACTCCAAACCAACAGCTTGACCTACACTATCTGACAAAAGGCTCCTTTTGAGGTTGAAAAATCTTTTCACTAGTTCTAGTTTACAAAAAAGCAATAAGATTTATGTAGCAAAAAGAGCACATTATGGTGAAATAAATACTTGTGTGTGCACACATACAAATACGTATTTGCATATATACACTAATAATTGCAATTCATTTCTCTGTGATAAACTGTAAATCCAAGTCTTGACCTCTCAGACTGACTTGTCCTGTCATGTCTGAGGAAGGAAAAAGTCAGATACCTTCTCCCTATTGCAACTTTACTGAAGCCAAATGTCTTGCATCAAAAGAGACTGTGGTCTAGCACAGCTATTGGGATCAAGACAATCCAATTTCAGAAATGATTAAAGATGCCTGTGGCTTCTGGGCAGGCAGGAACAAAGAAAAGCCTTTATGTAGGAAGAGGGGTTAGATAAAATCCACTGCTGACTTCACATTTGCAATTTTGTCTCCTTCATTGGTTAACAAAACAATAGTTTAATTAAGAGCAAAAGGTAACTCTGTTAAGCATACTACCATACACTAGTCAAACATTGAGCAGTTTACAAAGCCTATCTTGCAGCTCCTTTTGACTTCATGTTTCCCCAGGTAAAGCTAGCCAGCTGAAGCTAAGTGCCACAAGAGTCAATGCGTTGCACAAGTTGAAAACTCTAAAGTTTATTGAAAAGAAAGATGATTCCCATTAAAGGCATATAAAGAAAATGCCATCCTAAAGCCCCAGAGTACTGTCTTAACACTCATCAGCTGTTGGGCTTCTGGACAGCTGTGTATAAACATATATATACACAAGTCTATTTAAAACCGTCTGAATACAGGTTTGCTAAAGCTGTTTAGCCACATATGCACTCCATTCATGCTGGCTGTAATAAACATCACATGCTGTAACCCAAGCAGGCAATTGTGCTAGCTTGCTGGAGATCCTCATTCAAAACAGAAGGAAACAAGGGTAGTTTCAGAGATGCCGTAAATACTAAGCTGCTCACTGTGAAATCTTATGTATGGTACTCACTCTCCATGGAAAAGCAAAGCCTGCAAGAGGCAGGAGGGGAGCTTGTTTACATCAGGCTCCCCAGAGCTAATAACTTACTGGTGAAGTTTTACTTTAGAGGCAATAGCATGCATTTGGTTTAGAAGACAGACATGAGCATCTTGCAGCCTTGATATGTTTCAAATGAGGGAAAAAAAATAAACAATGTAAAACCCCAGCCCTGTGAGCTGCATGGTAAATTTAAGAACGAGTCTCTTCTTGGAATAAACTTTAAGGGAAGATCTACAATATGGAGTAATCTTCAAAGGCCAGTCAGGTTTCCAGTCTGACAACCCTGCCAAATGTTCGTCTAATCCTTTATTTACTAGTAAATCTGCCACTCTGTTCAGCAGGCTTTTACTGGTATTGGGTTTCAGCTTGAAACCCCAAAGCTGTAAGCATATGCTGTGTAGCCCTAATGAGAAACTCAATCTATTAATGGGCAGACCTTCTCCACAGGACCAGGTCTTGGCAACATGAGTCAGTTCCTGAACTTTCACCTCCCACTTGGCAGTGGACCAGACTAACTCCCCATCTCTCAGCTGGCTTACATTATCAGCTCATTATTAACATACAGCATAGCCAGATCTCTTTTACATGCACCCAGCAAACAGGAAACTACACAAGGGGAGGGCTCCTCATTTTTGTCTGACTCTGGAGCTCATAAAAATGACTAATTAGAACCAGCTATAGTGGAGGCACAATGCAGATTTGCTTGCATGTTCTCTGCCTGTGCACCTTAGTCCTGACTTGGGCTACATAATATGAAATGTTAGAGAAGTGTGTGACTGTCTGTAATGTTATAAATGAGGTCTCAACTCAATCTGAATTTTGTAATATTTATAAAACAAATATTTCTAAAAGGTATAAAAGGCAAGTAAACAGCGCTGGGTGTGCAGGGAGTCTACGCTCCACCAACACACACACACACAAACATCAAACATTGTAAACATATAGAATATCGCTTTTACATACTGAACCCAAGTATGCCTATACATACGTACAATCAGGAAAAGTAACAAACAATCCTTTAAGTTCTATGACTCAATAGTCTCCATCTTCCGTTCCTTTTGAACAATATGTCTCGCTTTAAGTTGTCAAGCAACTCGGTCTTCAGGACTTATGTATCCCGTTCTTCCCGGATCAAAGAAAAGCACACCCATCTCCTTTTCAAGGCCAATAGGGCCTGGGTCAAAAGGCACGTTCAGGTCACCAGGGGGCGTAACAGCAAAAGCCTTCGATGGCTCTGGCAGCAGGGGGGCTGATGGCATAGCAGTCGGATCAGTAAAGGAGCCCGCAGCTCCCTCACTGTCTGGCAAACCACATGTTTCTGACTGTGGTCCCACACGGCTCTTTAAGGCTTCAGAGACTGATCGCCAGGTGCCGAGCAATCCCACTGCAACCTTGTCATTTTTAGTTGCAGAGTCACACACCTTGACCTCAGTTTGGTCCCATATTTCAGACTCATGAACTGTCCGATTGTTAAGAAGGAGAATAAGCTGTAAGGTTACCAGGACAGTCTCTGTTCCTAAGGACGTGTGATTCCCCATAATGCACAACTGCTTACCAGCGAGAGGCAGGTGTGTGCACAGGTCCGCTTCTCTCAGCTCGAGCTTTTCTCCAGCTCCAGTGCGCTTATTCCCAGCGACTTTCTGTACGAGCTTCTCTGAGCAGAGTCTGTACGAGCTGAGTCTGGCTGAACCTATCTTCATGAGGCAATCAAAATGCCTGCTCCCGTCCTGGTCTCCATTCTGCCAGCCTGTTCCTCTTCACTTCTTTTTCCTGCTTCTTTATTGATGTAACTTCATGTTGCCTTTTTTATCTTGAGGGCAGGCTCCCCTCTTATACCTTTCTCTCCACAACAGTTCTTTTCAAAACAACTTTTCATTCATCAAACAACTTCGAATATAATGACAACAGCAAACACTCAGAAACTTCCATGCCTTAACGGCTGGAGAAGAGAACCAGCTGGAGAACAAGAAACCGGAGACTGCATGGAGTCTCCTGAACCACCCTTCTTTGTTCCCTCTATACTCTTTTATATTCCTGATTGCCTCGTCGTTAAGAGTCTAATGTTATCTCAACCACGGGGCTTTCCAACCCCCATGGCCACACTCCCAAATCTCCCCCTTCTTTATTAATATCAACCATTTTCTCAACACGAATGACCACTCCTTATATAACAGTAATAATCAGGCATCCCTTTGGCCACAATAGCTTACAGTTCTTATCACCAACAGCTGTGCTACTGTTTTTATTTCATAAGGAAACAATCATTATGCAGACAGAATAACAACTTGTCTAATGTCACAAAAAGTCTACAGCAAAGAAATGGCAACTTCTTGAGAAGAGTTCCCCTCTACATGGGCTCTGTTCTACAATAAAGAAAGCTGGCAGAGACTTCACAGCCAAATTCAGAAGAGATTAGTGTATGCTTTAGATCTACATGCTTGCAGGGATTCATAAACTAGGTTTGCAGACCACCAACAACACACACCACACTCCAGAAAAATCATTTCATCAGGGATGGAAGATGATGCTCTTGCACAATGTGCTATCCTACTATCCCAATAGCATTATCGTTAATGACTTCTAGCATTTGGTATGAGTTGCCCCACTTGTTTTTTCCTCCTTAAAGAGTTACCATTCTTTACATTTATCCTTTAGTATCTCTCCTGGCTAAATGAAAAAGCAACTCTCCTCCAGATCCCTGATTCAGATCTAGCCCAGTCAGGCAGTAACTGGAAGTTGCATCAACCTGGTAACTGTTTCCCTACCAGGTGAGCATAGATGGCAGCAGAACAATGGCTGCCTGCACTGGAGAATGCAAATGGAGTCACAGGATGCAAAATAGGTCAAAAAAGTCTCCTCGGGTCAGAAGGGGGGGGATATTAATAAAGTGGATTAAACTAATACTGTTACACACAGCATCCCACACCTGTAGTCATCATAGGTTAAGATGTACACCCTCTTAATGCTCACACCTTTTTTGAAACACACAAGAAAACTAGCCTTCATGTGGAACAATATGAAATCTGGCAAAATTTAAGAACCTACACAAGCCCCTGACTCTTTGGCTGCTCAAAAGGTAGCAATTTATATTCTTTCCTTTTTTTTTTTTTTTTTTTTTAAGATTAACTGTGTATTATTAGCTGTATTATTGTTCAGAGCTGATCTCATTGCATAACTTGCCCTCCTATTCAGACTGAATTTATGCACAGATGCTCAGAGCCAAAAACCTATTTTCATTTAATCCACAGCAGAACAGGTAAAAAGCATATTCCACACAGGTTCTTGTCTTTCTGCTTCAGCCTCCCATAGCACTACAGTAGGCATAACGAACTTACTAGCTGCCAAATAACCTGCTGTTCCAAGAGGCTTTTTCAGAGGAACACAGCTGACAAGTTTGCATGCTGATAACTAGAGAAGAACTAAAAACAAAATATTCTTAAAGGACTGAGCCCTTTCAAATGCAAAAGAGTTGGAAACAAATTTTAGCTATTTAAAACACATTAAACGTATAGTCCAGCTTCTGATCATTGTTGCTTCTACAAATAATCACTTAAAAATCTGCAGTGATCAGAAACAGAATGCTTCAAATTCACTGGTCGGGAATAAACCGTATGACTCTCCACTGTAATCACACTAAAGTAGTAAACTCTGAATTCAGATGAAGGTTTTGTTATCTTTAAATAATAACACTAAGGTAATTCCATAGCAGAGACTCTATCTGCAGCTCTTCCAGACTTGCTGAATTACCTTATACCATCTCATCTATTTATAGATAGATAAATGCACCAAGTAGAAGGAGTAAGACTTCTTTTGCAGAAAGAAATGCTGTGGCCTTAACTAGTGCTCAGAAATGACTTGGGATTGATCTTTGAAAGACTGGGAATGTAATGGAAAGTGGCATTATTAATACTACAAAACTGCAACACATTGACATGCATCAGTACAATAGTCAAACTTCACAAAGAAAATGAAAACAAACATTTTTCATAAAACCTTACTTAATTTGTATTTTCCTATATCATAAGATGCCATCATCAATACAGGTGGGAGAAGAGGAGGTACTACAATTTGTTTCATGCTAGATATTTGATACCACTCTTACTCTATGGAATGCAGAGATTTCATTCTCAGAAATGTTTTTACAGTAGGCAGAGAAAGTCTGACTCCTGCTAAGAATAAGGGCATGGTACTAATCCAGTTAAGTTGATGAAATTGCTCTGAACTTCCTTGGTGCTTGGGACTGACATGTGAAAACCTAGGCAAGATATATTGAAAAAAGTGTTCAAATATATGAAATTATAACTTTCACATAAAACATAATCTAGACTCCAGCAATATTTTAAACTGTTTCCCCAAGACCACTATGTAAATGCAATGCATGCTGCACAGCGGGCACCTACACCTAGGAGTAGGACCAACCTCTTTCCTTTGTTTTAAACACCTACATATGCAACCTGATTTTAGAGATGCTAAACTCCCTCAAGTCTCAGCAAAATTAGCCCCATTAAGAAACAAATCAGCCTAGTGCCTACATATGGATTTAGCAATTTTACTTTAGTTTACCCAATTAGAAAAACACTGGCTCTTTCCCTCTTAAATGCTTTCAAATTAATGAAAAATCCACACACTAATGGCTGAAACAAAGATTGGTACTTGATGAAATTTGCATATAAATCTGCTGAGATTCAATTTTAAATAGAAGCAAACTTAAGCAGAATGCTTACTGCTCAGCATTTCAAAACCCAACAGCCAACCTTATTGTACATTTAAGATTTTAAAGTTAATGGATATTATTTTTCTCAGTGTACATGGTGTTTTCAGTTTGAAGGTTATAAGAACTGCTCTTTGCTGAACTACCTTATATAATTACTAAATCTTTCTGTCCTAGCACCAATGCCAAGCACAGCAAATGAGATGCTGACTCACATCTATACTGCTGGTCTCATCTTTTCAGTCTATCTTAGACCTTCCCTTTGCACATTCAATACTGACAACTGAAGTGACAAACAGCTGTTTTTTCAGCCAGGAATCTGTGCCGCCCTGGCTATCAGCCAGCAGAGAAGCCTTTGAGCAACCCAATCCACATTTTTCCTGTAACACCAAGGTTGCCTCTCCAGCAGAGCACATGGCGAAAAGAGTTGGTCCACCTTCGGACCTCTAAATATGACATGTCTTTCATAAACTATCTGAGAGCAAGTACTGGTACAAGTTACCCTTTCTCCCACCACTGATTCCTGCTCTGTTAGCACAGGATAATCTTAGGGCAACAAACACCCTTCTACCCAGCTGGTCAAGCCCCTAGCAGAGGTACTTGGTCACAGTTAAAACACTGCAACACAATTAACGTCATAACAGCAATTGTCAGAGATACCTGCAAGCTTCCAATATGCATAGCCAAACTGGATCTATTCTTCATGAAAATTTATACCAGGCTCAACCAGGCACAGGACAAATGACTCGTCTTCCCTGGTCATTCTTTTCATCCAGAGGACAGAAAAACATGGTTCCTGTGAATGCTGGATCAGGTGCATGTGCTAGCAATGACAGGAATAAACCTGAATATCCTTTGGCAAGCTTCATTCCATAGCACCAAATAAAGGACGAGCTCTTAGCTATCACATAAAGCAGTATCTGAACCTGCTATGGATTAAGAACATTCACTATGTTATAAATGAAGTCTCAACTCAATCTAAACTTATTAATATTCATAAAAGGTATAAAAGGCAAGTAAACAGCGCTGGGTGTGCAGGGAGTCTACGCTCCACCAACACACACACACACAAACATCAAACATTGTAAACATATAGAATATCGCTTTTACATACTGAACCCAAGTATGCCTATACATACGTACAATCAGGAAAGGTAACAAACAATCCTTTAAGTTCCATGACTCAATAGTCTCCATCTTCCATTCCTTTTGAACAATATGTCTCGCTTTAAGTTGTCAAGCAACTCGGTCTTCAGGACTTATGTATCCCGTTCTTCCCGGATCAAAGAAAAGCACACCCATCTCCTTTTCAAGGCCAATAGGGCCTGGGTCAAAAGGCACGTCCAGGTCACCAGGGGGCGTAACAGCAAAAGCCTTCGATGGCTCTGGCAGCAGGGGGGCTGATGGCATAGCAGTCGGATCAGTAAAGGAGCCCGCAGCTCCCTCACTGTCTGGCAAACCACATGTTTCTGACTGTGGTCCCACACGGCTCTTTAAGGCCTCAGAGACTGCTCGCCAGGTGCCGAGCAATCCCACTGCAACCTTGTCGTTTTTAGTTGCAGAGTCCCACACCTTGACCTCAGTTTGGTCCCATATTTCAGACTCATAAACTGTCCGATTGTTAATAAGGAGAATAAGCTGTAAGGTTACCAGGACAGTCTCTGTTCCTAAGGACATATGATTCCCCACAATGCACAACTGCTTACCAGCGAGAGGCAGTTGTGTGCCGGGTCCGCTTCTCTCAGCTCGAGCTTCTCTCCAGCTCCGGTGCACCTATTTCCAGCGACTTTCTGTACAAGCTTCTCTGAGCGGTTTGCTGAGTTTGGCCAAACCCATCTTCATGAGGCAATCAATGTGCCTGTTCCCGTCCTGGTCTCCATTCTGCTAGCCTGTTCCTTTTCATTCCTTCTTTCTGCTTCTTTATTGATAACATAACTTCATCACATCGTGTTGACTATTTTTATTATCTTGAGGGCAGGCTCCCCTCTTATACCCTTCTCCCCACATCAGTCCTTGTCAGAAACAACTTTTCATTGGTCAAACAACTTTGCAAATAACAGCAACGGCAAATACCCAGAAACTTCCATGCCTTAACAGCTGGAGAACTAGCAACCAGAGACTGCATGGAGTCTCCTGAATCACTCTTCTTTGTTCCCTCTAAATTCTTTTACATTCCTGATGCCTTATCATTAAGAGTCTGGTGTTATCATCAACCACAGGGCTTTCCGATCCCCATGGCCACACTCCCAAATCTCCCTCTTCTTTATTAATATCAACCATTTTCTTGACACAAATTACCACTCCATATATAACAACTAATATCTAAAAGGTCTAGCTTCATCTCCTTGATCAGATTTTTTTTTTCTTTAACAGAAAACTATCTCCTAATTTTCCTTCAGCTTGTACGTTTGACTCTCTGTAAGTAGCAACAAGTCACAACAGATTTATGAAATACTAGTGGCATTTGTTTATGTAAGCTGTTTTCTAACAGCATCTGTCAAGTTGTTAATATGGCAGCAGAAAGCCCCCTAGCTACAATATTAGTATTATAGGTTGGGCAGGAATCCATATCATGATATACTCAAGTAGGTAGCTTCTTGGACATACTTAATTCTTGTAACCAGCAAATAACAGCAGGAACAATGTTCCCTCATTAAACCTCCTCCTGATCTATATTTTCTTTTCATTTCCTTCCAGCCACAGCACTATCACCGATTCAAAGAGCTTCTACTGAACCATAACAAACCTCATAACAAAAAAACACTCAAGAACTGAAGAAAAACACCCCTTTGGCTTTTTAAACTTCTGCAGCTTGCAGTAATGCTGCCTGCTGAAACAACCCTTTAAAAGATAAGCATGCTCTAATGGTCAGAGCAATAAGCCATAAATCGGCACACCTGGATTTTATTCCTGTCTTTAGATCATTCACTAGGACACTAAACACTGATTGTTTTCAATCTCATTTAAGTAGTAGCTGCTTGCAGTCAGGATCTTGCTCTTCACATGAAGCAGGATGAAACTCACCGTGACTGACATGTAGACTGCTAACCCGAGGCAATATCCTTCCTAGCCATACTTCTATTGTTGCTTTCAGTATTCTGGGGAAGACAGACAAGAAAAATAAGCAGGACTACTACCTTTGCAGTCCTTCAGAGGATATACTTGGAGGCAACCTTCGCAACAGCTTTTGCAACTGAAAATGTACTCTCAGCAGTAAATCATAAGTGAACATTTTATTCAGTTGATCTTTACTTCTGAGTCCCTACAAATCCCACCTTTTACATACAAATTCCTATTCCCATCTCCCACAATTCCCTCATCTACTATAAGAGCATCCTGAAATACTTGGTGGCTGAGGGAAGCAACTGAAAACAATTGAACAACACCAAAATTAAACCAGCATGTTTCCACAGTAGGTTTAGCTCTATGCAGGTTTTTTTTAACTACAGATATGAAGGGAGAAGAGGGCGTGTCAGGCCTTACAATATGTGGCAATCAATGGCAAAGGAATGGAGTTCAAAAAGCAAAAAGACAATTGTGCCAGGAAAAAAAAGAGCCAGCCCCATGAGCAAAGAGAATGAACTTGTAGCATGTCTCCTTTTTCACAGTGTGCCTGGGAGACTGGATGAGACACTGTAATACATAGTATTTATAATATTTCCTTATTTGTTACAATATGTCTGCCAAAGAAGTTTTGAGAAATCTGCTTTAAGTATTTCTTTACATGTATCTGAAATGTAAGTGATAGTCAAACTTTACCACTACATACTAAAAAATTACTGAAGATTTAACTGCTAGACTACCATCAAAGTTAAATCCCATATTGTAGTCCAACAAATTAAAATTGAATCAAGGTTTATCTCACTTCACACTGCTTGCTGGAGAGATAAACAGGATGAACTGCTTTCCAGAATCAGTTTTGGATTTAATATGCATGGAGAAAAGTGTAGCTTCATCCTAGAACATGAAAGATAATACAGAGGCTGGTTTGTTTTATGGCATTTTCATTATTTATATCATCTATCCAACTTCTGCATATAGTCAGACTTAGCACAGATATATTGATATGTCTACATCTCCACAAAAAGGAAGAGCATAATAAATGTGCCCTTCCTTTATCCAGAAGCACTTTTTGGAATCATGATGTTCAGTAAAATCTGAATGGCTGGAATCTGTTAGATACATCAGCTACGCTTAGAAACGCAAACCTGATGCAACCACTTGTTATACTTTGGCACCATTTCCCTTTTCAGTGGAAGTCAGTAGCTTTTCTTTTTTTTTTAAACAGATTGTAAAACTGAAGAACAGGTGAAACCCTGCCCAACTCATGGCAAAAACTAACCCAGAATCTATTAAAAGTATAGTACAGAAAGTCCAACGTAGCACCAATGCAGTAATTGTACACAACTTCAGCCATCAGGAAGAAAAAACAGTTTTGAACAGTTCTGTTATGCAAAGGACAATTATAAGTATCCACATCAAACAAATGAACTTGATCTATATTACATGTATCACAACAAAGCCTCTAGATAGTCTTATAGTACACGGAAGTTAACAGTCAGATTTGAAATCTAAGTCCTATCCCAACTATTTGTATGATTTCCCTACTTCTTCCTTGTAAGGCATCTAAAATTATTGCTGCTCTGTGTTCTTGCCCCCACCAGATACTCAGCTAGTCTTCTGGGTATATAACACTGCACATTAACATGCCAGGGAAACAGTAGGCTGTTCTGTTGTTAAATTCCCTAGTTACCCAGATAACTGCTTTCTCTCTTCACATGCTATTTGCTAGGAATCTAGAGGTTCAGTGGTAATTGCACTGGTTAAGGCTCCAGTGTCACTGGAATTAAACCAAAGCCTCTGAAGTGCAGTGGGAGGCACCAACTGTCCCAGTATATTCACTGCCTGCATTTATAGCTCCCTCTCCCATCACTAATGCATTTCTGTATTTCTTTTTTAAATGGGAAAGTGTGTCTTGAAGTTTAAGTGGTTCCAGAAAAACCCACCCACCTCTGAACTCAAGGATGATATAATGATCAGGCAGAAGAGAGCTGATCACTCCATACATTCGCCAGCTCCTTCTTGGCTAGTTGTATTACACCAGATTCAGACAGAACTAGTCTGCCTACAGACTTCTGATAAAGACAGACAGCAGTGAACTCAACATTCAGATTGTTCAGTGTTTTAGTTTTTTAAGTCATTCCCAACATTGTTTAGTCACCTCTAGATCTTCTCAACAAGAAAATATTAGAATCTGAGGGCTCTCAACACCCAAGTAAGCATAAGACATTTCTTGCAACAGGTACTACCCACAGAAAAAATGAAGCTACTCGTCAATAAGGTCACACACATAGAACACAGTGCAAGAATTTGATCTATGTGCAGTTTTACATGCTGAAGTTCTTCCTTGGAAACAGCTTGGTTACTCAGTCTTCGGGAAAACGTTTTTATTTTCTGTATTCATCGGCTTCTGGCCAACACCACGCTTGATATTTTGAAAGGCCTTGAAAGGAGAGGGTTTGTAGGATGAGGACAAGGAGCTGTGGGGCAACTAAGCCATACGAAGGGCCTTGGGGTGGAGAGTGAAGTCTAGAAGACATGCCAGCCCTCCAAAGAGCTTCTTATAAAGGGTAAAAACACGTGTTGCTATTTTACCTGAACACAGCCTTGTAGATGCTGGGATGGTTTTGCACAGGCAGTATTTTATCATGGTCTGAACTTTTGGGTAGGCCTGTGCGGTGTCAAGAGTTGGACTTGATGATCCTTAAGGGTCCCTTCCAACTCAGGATATTCTATGATTCTATGATTCTAGATGAGGAGCATAGATCTATGTACACCAGGAAAAGCTAGGAAAAAACATTCAGGACCAATAATATCTCAATCAGTAACAAAGTATAAAGAGTTGGCTGCAAGAGAATGTAATCGTAAAATGGTCAGGATGTTACGCAGACTCAATGATTCATTTTAAAGAAGTGCTCCATCTTCCGTGATCTATCTCCTAGACTTTTTTGGCTTGCTTCTTTGACAGCCATTAGTCTTGCATATTTTCATAAGAAAAATCACTAAAGAATCTTCTACTGCCATCATTACTCAGGGTTTGGGCAAACACAGGGATTTCAGAGAAATTAGAGACATGTAATTGACTAGTGAACAAATGTAAATATCTATGGTAGATTTTCCATTATGAGCTACCTTCAGCAAAAAAAGTGTTTTGTTTTGTTTTGTTTTTTTCTCTCTCTCCCTAAATCAAACCCATTTTCCATCAATTTGGGCACTTACAGGATATACCAGGTCAAAGATGTGAGAATGCCAGTGTTGCCTGGTGTTAGCCTCTGTAAGCTGTTGTGAATGTAACTTATTTGTTGCTTTCAGTGGAAGTTTAATACATCCATCCACAGCTAAATCCAGTTCGTTACATTCATTCATTTTCTTTTAGTTTGCCTCTAAGTATCTCTAGATATCTGAAAAGAAAGATAAAGCAATTACTTGATTTCTTCCTCAGGATTTTAGCTTTCAGCCTCAGCATGGTGCCTCTTTAGCACTTGATTAGTGTCTAAATTCTCTTTAGATTAAAGAGGGTTGTCTTTTCTCAGTGCATTACACACATTGAGAAAACAAAAAAATAAATAAATAAATCAAAGGTGTCCAACATACAGCACTTATAACACATATAGCACCAGTTTTCCAGCTCTGAAGAGGCTGTACCAATTTACACCTGGTAGAGATCTGTCTCAAACTATTTTCAACCAGATATATGCATTTAAGTAGTCTATAAAATCTAAGCTACAATTTTAGAGACTGAACTAATTCCATAATAAATAGTCTAAAAAAAAAAAAAAAAAAAAAAAGGTAAATATGCTCTCATCGAGTCAGCTTCTAGAACGAGCTCTGCAGGATGTTTTGAATCTATGCCCCAGAGATCACTGATGATAAATTGGAAGAGAAATGGTTTGCTGTATACATGAAATAGGGCTGAGCACAGAAAAACAATTACAGAAAGCTACTGTTGTAGTTCTCCTGTTTATTTTTGTTTGAAAGTCCTTGAAAAATGATACAAAACACATCACTAGTGATTACTGTTTCCCAATGATTAATCAGCTGCAAAATTGTCTTTTTCTTCATCATTTCCTTGAGAACAGAGAGGAAAGCCACACGATAGGTGTTTGAAATGAAGTATTTTTTGTTTCACCTGCTCTATGTGAATCCCATATAGGCCACACGTTCCAGACTTCAGACCCTCTTACTTGTGCAAAATCATTATTCTGTAAATTATTTGTACAAATGGAGATTAAACAAAATTTACACTCTTTGCCCCCCAAACTCTTCAGAACCCACATTTTTAAGACAGCTTCCAGCAGCACTCTTTTTCTGCTCTATAAAATGTATACAACTAACAAAACTCAGGTGTGGGAGGGAACATCACATAAGAACTCCCCTAAACAAATTATAGTCTCACAAGAGATCGGATCTGGCCCTCCAGCTATTTCCAGAGCTCTCTACATCACAGGACTATGGTGAAAGCATTTTTATGAGATAGTGAGGTCCCTAAACTTCCAGGAATCACTTGAATTTATTCAAAGGACTCCCTAATTTTCAGCAGCTATTTAATCAAGAATGTCAGTAGTAACTTCAGATGTTCAGAATTCAGCTGAGCCTTAGGAGGAAAAATAGGGTGCAGATTTCAAGAACAAGAGCTGTAAGAAATCTGACAATCATTTCCAGCTCCACAGAGCAACATTACCTGATGTTTGCTGTTTTGAACAATAATGGCTGCAGTTAACACGTTCCAGCTGGGAATTAGTGATGTTGAAAAACCTCAGCCTTTGATGTCCTGGTGAAACAGACCTTGAATTATCATTTTTTTCCTACATTTGCAAACCAGCTTTACAGGCCAGACTTAGCTATTGTAATCAGTCTGTCCTTTTGCTCACTTCCAGCTGGGAACAGAATTATGTGACCATAGCATAACTCTTCTCCATATGCCTGGAAACATCAAAACATGTAATAAACACAGGTATAACTTATAGATAAAGATGGACAAATACGGTTTTTAAAAGGCATTCATGAAGTAATAATTAAATTTCTAGCTTATCAGCTTTGTCATTACAATGTAGTATATTATCTCATGGGAAAAATCATTTACTTCATAATTCCCATAGTAACTGCCCTAAAGAAAACATTCAGAGGTGTTGTGTGTTTGTAATTGTGTATTTTTAATTTGAAAGGCACATTTCAGCTTGCTATTTCTGTTCTTGAAACTGTGATAAAAATTGCACAAGAGTCCCATAGTCAGCTGTTGACAGGATTTTGTTTTATTTAGGTTCACTTGGAGTTTTGCGTGTCTTTGTGCTTCTCTCCCTCCCTAACATAACTTGACCAGAGAATTCAAAGGGGTCAGACCACACAAATGCATGAATCAAGTTTGATCCTGGTTTATGTAAGTCAGTGGAGTCACACCACAGATGGCCTTTAAATCTGCTCTGACCTGAAGGACTGATCAAATATACTGGTTAAAATACACTGCAGATTTTTTTCTTTGCCACCGTCACCACAGTTTTATAATCTTGAACATGCTTAGTTTGAAAACCTCTGAGACTATTACCCCTTCTTGTATCTGAGCAGATGTGACTTGCCCAAGGCTACTCAGACAGCTTGTGGTGGTGGAACAGGGGAATTACCTACAGCATCTAATTTTACATTTACAAATCTAATACCAGTAGAGGTAGGTAAGAAAGATTTTCTTATTCATAGCAGTGAACTCTGAACTCAGTAAGTAAACTTCTTTACTCACAGAAGTTGCTCATTGGCATTATACAAACTGAAGATTGAGATCATAGTCTACGGCCATATTCAACAGCACAGATTTATTTCTTTTTAATATATATCCTTAATACAAGAGTCAGTTTTGATTTAAATTAATGCTAGGAAGGACTGCATAAACACAAGTAGCATTAATGAGGTAAAAATTTTAATTGTCAGCAAACTCAGCCAAAATGAGCACTAACCTAAGAAAGATCAGAAGATGAATGTCATTTGAATTCAAAGCCACAAACTTAGATCAGATGCTTTTAAAAATCAGATGCTTTAACAAGACTAGCGTAAGTTGGAAATTTACAATGAAACTCAAAACCAGAGAAAGCCCAATGTGCTGCTGCCCACACTGTCAAGAGAAAAAGATAGGAACTATTGCTGATTTTTAATAGAAATAAAACTGTATCAGCATCCATCCTTTCAGAAAGGAAAGTCCAAGCAATAGTTGTTAAACAGAAGACAAAAAAAGAGGGGATGAGGGAAAAGGAAGAAATCCAGTGAAAGAAAATAAATCCAATTACAGAACAAAACAATCGTGTTCCTCCTCCCACCACCACCACCCCCCCCCCTCCCGTTTTAGGCATAAGGACTGGTCTATCAGCTTTCAGGAGAAGCTAGGTGATTATCTCTGCTAGTCTCCTTGGAAAATTCCACTCTCATCTTCCCTACAGGTTCATCTATGCTGGCTTCAAATGAATTACAAAGATTTTTGCTTCTTCTAAGTGTCTACTGTGAAGTGAGTGTACTCTTGAACTGCCCTCACCCCATTTTCTATTTCACTAAGAGTACAGAAAAAAGCGTTCAGTTTAATTTTCCCTTCTTTTAAATCCGCGTATTTCCTCCCTGCACTGAGCAATGGGAAACAGATTCAGACAGCCTTAAAACACTATCTCAGCAACAAAGCATGCAATGTGCTCCATCTCATCTCACCACTCCAACTGAGTTTACAGCAGTGGGTGGCTTTCAAACCTAACATTTGATCAAAATGAAAAACTGGGCATTCCTTTCACCCTATGACAGGCAGGCTGATATAAATCACAGCCTTCCCAGCAAGGGTTCTTCCCCAGACAATGAATTGTGGCAGTGTCTCAAAGCTCAGCCCAGGCCATTGTACGAGAAAGTTTTAGGTTTTTAAAGCCGGTCTGGGCTTTTTTACAACAGCACTAAAACCAGAAGAGAGAGAAAATTTATGGTATGGCTCTTTGTGAGGGGTGAAGATGTTTCTTCTCAAAAGTTGTATTTTCAGTGCACTGCTCCTGGTAGGTTTGCATCTGCTTATGGTTTTATTATTCATATTTCACCAGCACTGAAAGCTCCAAATCAGGGCATCCTCCTCCTATTTTATGCACTTACATATACACATATGATAGAGCAAGGCAGAGTTCATACATTGCTCCTTCATTGTTTTTTCAACAATGAGCCAGCCTTCGTTAGTCAGCACCTCTGGAAAAAGCTCTCAGATCTGTTCTCTTGAGGACTGCATTGCACAGATCCTCTGGTTCTGATTTAGCAAGCAGACTGGAGGTAAGAGGTAAGGAACAGTTAGTAAATCCGTGTTGCATGCACGTGTGTGTACACACAACAATGCCTGATCAAAGCAAAGCTGATACCATACACAGCACCGACATTTTTCTTTGCTAACCCAGTAACCTATTAGAAATGCCCTCCAGTTTCAACAATTTTAAGCCTTAACTTCAAAAGATCAGCTTATCCTTCAGGGCTAAGCTGACTGACAGGTGGGGGTCAGGAAGAAATCCAGTCCCCTCCCTCCAGCCCTATCATATAGGCTTGCATAATTGTCTAGGCACATTAGGGGGTTTCTCCTGCATTCCTCTGAGGCATTTGAAGAAGGCCACCTCCAGAGCTCAGACACTGTTTGATGGACCACTCTGTTTCTCTAGCCCAGCTTTGTGTAACAATAGATACGTTTACATGAAGCGGCAAGAAGTTGGTGCTATTCTAGAATCCAATTATTATCTAAGAGAGCTGCAGCAGTCCATCTGCCGTTAGATACCTACGTACCTGACAGAGGCAGAGGGCACAGGAGGTTTGAGCAACCCTGTGTGCATCAGCTGGTCCTGCTTAAACAACTGCTGGATTCCCCAAGGTTTTTAGAAAGCAAGAATTTGTAAGGATAGCTATCCTAAAATCTACTGTGCTGCAGAACAATACCCATTAATAAGAGTAAAATGAATATAAATCACAGATTAACAGAGAAACCAAGAAGAGGCAGACAGCCTGAGAACATACACTGAAAAAAGGCAAAAAAATGCACACAATTATGAGAGAGATGAGGCACACATGATCTCAGCACAGAGTTTTTAAAGAGCCATCCACTGAGGAGCACGTGGAGAGGCACTCAGATACTTTCCCTTGGGGTATATGTATCTGCGATCAAAAGGTCAAGAACCCCTGCAACAGACACTGCTCCAGCAGTCTGGCAGACTCATCCCCAGAAGGAGAGTCATGAGCTTTGTACTCCGCAGCTTTGTAATGCATACCCCATCGGCCACACCTGGTCAGCATTATTCCTAAAGCAGCAAATATCCTCTACCCCCACAAAGGCTCCAGTTGTACTTTCTCACCACCGCCCTCAAACAGAAAGGATATTAGGACAGGGCAAGAACGTCACCGAGTTGGACACTTCTATGCATCAAGTTGTGCATCCATACCGAGTTTCTAAATGTCCCTTTCTATCAATGATATACTTTCCTCCCTCGAATATATCAGATAACTTAAAGCACTTTGCTGACTAAGCAGAAGCCAGGGGTATATTCGGATAACAAGAGTTATTTCTGTCACCTGAGAAATGACTTCATCATGTTTGGCCATGTTTACTAATATTCGAGTAACACATTTTCATGGGAATGATTTGAAAGTGAGAGTAACAGTGTATATAATGGACAAGTAGATATAACACAAAATCCTTCTGCCCTCCCCCCCCCCAGACATGATGCTAAATTTCTCTTCATGAATTTTAGGACCAAAAGGCAGGCAAACAAGGTTGATAATTGGCTAAATGCAGAGTTGTTTCTCCAGGAGATGAGAATCTGCCATGCAGAAGTATGGGGCCACATTTTCTGCCACGAAATAGAGGATTCTATAAGGAAAAATCAAATAAGAAATGATCTACCCAAAATATGGGTTTTATAGGGAAAAATCCAAAGTTTTAGAGAAAATTTTACCCATCTTTATGTGAGATATGTTAATCTGATTCGTGTCAGTATGGAACAGTGCTAGGGCCGCATGGTATGATGAATGTGACCTTCTGTCTTACATACCCTTGTATAACCACAAGTCTAAGAAAAACAGAGTGGTTAATGTATATAATTCTTGTATCTTGCAAAGGAATGTTTTAGCAATTCATGTCAATAGAGAGCTTGAAGGGAAATGTATTTGTAGGTTTTTCCTTGAAGTCTCTGATATCTGGGGGGGTTTCAGAATAGCTGCTAACTATTATGACTATTGCATGGGACACTATGCAAGTCTCTGATATCTGGCCAGGAGATTAAGGAGACGGGGAGAGCTGAAGAACAACTAAAAGACCAAGCTCGCAGGGGATGTTGCACAAGTCTCCGACATACAGCCAAGTTGGACAAAGGAGAAGGACAAGAGGGAGGAAGACTATGAGCCTTCAGCACGAGAGACCCCCCAGAGGGACCACCAGAGACTGATACGCATGCTCCAGTAGGAGGGTTTGGATTCCAGAAACTAATTATAATAACCCTGTTTTTTGGGTTTTTTTTTTTTAGAAGTAGTAATGAATATGTATCAGCCTAGGAGCATAAAAATCAGCTGTTTGGTGTAACTGGCGTGCATCTTGGTGGAGCAGAGACTCCCGGTGCATCCAGCGCTGTTTGCTTACCTCTATTCCTTTAATAAATTGTAAACTTTGATTATAGTCCTATTTTGAAGACTGAGCCATTTATTACATTTACAAATAGACATACACAAAGAAAGTTCAAAAAGTCTTTTGTTTTTGGTCATGATTTCGAAATACCACAGCCCACTGCTACCCAAATGATGCCACACTTTCAAGCTCAGTTGCCAATTCACCAGAACTTCCCAGCCACTGATCTTTAGCTGTTTGTCATTTCTGTGGAAAAATAAATAAACAAACAATTGTTCTAACTTAAGCTTTTATCAAAATAGTCCCAAGTGTTAACTGCTAAAGGAATATAAGTACAAGTCTTGGACCAGTGTTGTCCCGCAGTCACAGGCAGCTGTGCTAGAGCTACCCCACAAAGGTCCGCAGAATATTTCATGTCATCATACATCACTACATACATCTTGTTACTGATTTTCAAATATGAATATAAGCACGGTGAGCCATGGGAGGAAAGCAGGAAAATAACACAGGCATTTGACAAAAAGAGCTGATCAATTTAAGTTAATGATCATCAGCATTTTAACAATCAACGAACAAATATGCTAGGCTCCCTGAAAACTCATGAGATAAGGTATACCTGTCTGTATTTTTTATTTTTTTTTTTACTATACATAAAAATATTTCCTTCCCCATATCAGCATCACATCAATACAATCCAGTGTGTAAACTGATGGTAATGCACGGACCAAATCTTCAGCTGATTTACATCGCTAGTTTTAAATAACAATGCATGAATGGACAAAGTGCCTGTTTTATAGCATCCTCCCTTTCAGCATTTCCCGTGTCTCAGTTCATTTCCCTGTGGCATGCTTTGTTCTTAAAGCAGTCTTAACCGCTCATACATCAAAATATTTAATCAACTTTTCTTAGTCAGAAAATAATCCCACTTTAGACTAATTTGGTGGGAGACTCTGCAGTGGATTCAACATAAAAAAGGGGTCAGAATGCATTTCTGATGGTGCTTCAGAAAAATCAATGCTGACATGTTTTTAATGAAAATCAATAAGTGACATTAGATAATGAAACAACATCTAGCACCACTGCAGACAGGCCATTTCGGCAGTCAGTGTAGGAAGCAACCAGTGAGGTTAATGCTTGCATGTACAAGTAGCCTTGTTGGGAATTGGCATACAGGGTGTGGACATGAGTCCACGGAACAGTTGTTCAATCTGAGCTTGCCTTAAGCAACCAGGAGTAGGCCTTAGAAAATCTCATGGCCTGCTGTAGCTGAGCAAACCAAGCTACCAGGGCAACTGTGAGAAGTTCCCATGACAGTGTTCTCACGTCGCCCAATTGAGGAATTCAGAAAAATATTGTTACCAGCAGCTGGCTTCAAGGACAAGGTCTACGTGACTGCTAATCACAAAGGGGTTGTTTTCTTGCAGACGGGGTTGTTTTCTTGTAGTTGTTTGTCTGAGTGCTTTTGACCAATAATCTTGTGTGAAACACTGTCCGCCCCTGTTAAGTTCACTATAAAAGTTAGGCTATTCGGGCAATAAAGTGGAGCACGATCTGACTCTACTGGTGTCTGTCGTGTTTTCGGCCGTGCGTCCTCTAACACAGCCTGGGTTTAAATATAGTACTCCCTCCCCCCTCCCCCAAGGAGAATTTTAAAACCTGCTTCCTGTGAACAATGACCCAAGAGCTTACAGTTTCCCTTCCTCCTGTTCCCTCGCTGCCCCCAGCTCCAAGTAAATCAGCCTTAGGAACCAGTGCCACGGCTCCTCTAACACTGTCTCTCCATTGGGAGCCAATGACCCGTGCAGCCGCCACAAATGCTTTGACAAGCTGCACTGCAGCCCCAGCAGGGGGGAGAGATCCATTAAAAGCTGAACTTGTGAAACTCCTTAGAAGAGGCCTGTCCCTTCTCAGAGTAATTAATTCTTTGACTGCCACACCGAGATGCAATGATGAACACATACTCTCAGGAGCAACAACTATGCCAATGGAGAAAAGGTGGGCAGACAGACTACACGTGCTCACTTGAATTGGTTTAGACTCTATATGTAAACCTATAGTGCTACACATGCCTGCAAATCAACAAGACTCAGAAGAAACTTACCTCATAGACCAATAGATACAGCAGAAATCAGTTTGCACTCACATTCTTTACCTACATCCAGTGGGAGCTACAAATAGCACTTCTGCACAGCTCATACAGACTTCACATCAGTTTGTAGGCTACAAAGTACCTCCAGGAGGCTTTGGATGTGGGCACACATAGGCTCTCTCCCAGACACAAGGGTGGCCATCTCAGTAGGATGACACCACACCATCCACACACAGTATGCAGGCCTGCTGATGGCTGCTTGAAGAGCACACTTGATGCACTTTTTGTGCAGGGAAGGAGCGATAGCATTTACTTAAGCTCTGCACATTTGATCAGGATCTGAATGTTATTTCCAAAACTCAGTTGTCTGAACCCAGTCCATACCTTCCTGATCTAACTGTATCCATGCTGTTAACATGACAAATTCAACACATTTTGTTTATAAGTTTAAAAAGAATAATCATCTTGGTAGCAGATAAGTCAATCTGAGGAAAAAAATACATGAGTTACTGATCAGAACACAGAAAAGTGTTCGTTAAGTGACCTACCAAGAAATGCAGCTGCAAGAATAATCCTTCCCACCTAGACATACACAGCAAAACTTGAATTGTGTTAGTTCTGTTTCACTCATATCTTTAAAAAAACGTAAAACTATAAATCAAAGAAAACTAAACTGCAAAATATGAATAGCTCTAGTTAGTTCCACTGTTTTAAATTCTATTGTTTGAAAAACAGCAAGGAAATACCCTAACGGGTACAAAACATTCACACTTTCCAGGAAAGTTAGCAAATTGGGTAAATCTAAGCACAAGTATAGGATGCATTGTAAGTTTCAATGAAAACTAGCCATATTTGAGGACAGATTTGGAACAAAAGCCTACCCACGGAGTCAACAAGAGGACTGCAAGATTCATTACAAAGTCAGACATGGTGTCTTGGCTTCTGGCTGGACAGAAGGCTGTAGCATTAACACATGGTTCATTACAGCAGAATTAGAGCCTGGTTATTCAGTACTGCAGAAATTAGGGATGGTACACATCAAACGGATTTTCCCATGAAAATACAGTGCCTCCAGTTCAGCCCTCGTAAAAACACTAATTATGGTGCAGAACCTATTTACATTCACAGAATACAACTTCTGTTTGGAAGTTCTTTATCCTCTTTCTTTCCACTGCAAAGGATTTCAAAATCATCTTCATGAAAAGATTAGATTTTTTTTTTAATATTACAGTAGAAATTTGAAAAGGATTAAGATATAAAAATGTAGAGTAAAGAGAATGAATTTAACATTTATTCCTTGCAAGTGTATAATGATTTTTTTTATCAACAGAATAAATTACTTTTTCATCTCATAAGCAACAGCTGTTACATTGAACTACTGTTGTATTTCAGACAGTTACATATAATCAAAGAAGATTTTAGGTTGCTACTATTTAATAACTAATTCCTCAAAATACAGTATGTGAGTTCATGCAATTAGTTTCCTACTGAACAAAAATAAAGAAAATGCCTCAAAATAAATATGTTTGAAAGCACATGTAAAGCAATCCAAGGAACTTGGAGGGGGAGGGGGAAGCTTCCCTACTATTTATAAAAGGGTTTCTAAATACTTCTGACTTGTACATTATTCTGTATTGATTTCTACTGAAACACTCATGGTGAAGGATGCTACTGAGTGTAATGAACACTGCAACCTGATTTAGCTTGTTAGGATGCATTTGACGAGTTTAGTGAAATAAGTTCAAATCACCAAGAGCAGAAAACATAGCTGGATGGATGTCTCCATTTGCTTAAATGCTCTTTACAGCTGATTACAATATCAAAGACCAGCAATGAAAAAAGGCTTCTTCCACTTTAAAAAAAAAAAAAAAAGAAAAAAAAGAAAAAAAAGCATTAAAACAAAGAACTTAAGTGTCTTCCTCATTAACAACATTTTATGTAACATCAGATTCAATAGGTCTAAGTCAAAGGGCTCCCTCAATATTGGTAGAATTATCATTTTTTGCCTCCAGCTAAACCTCTGTGGCATCTTAATTGTACACAAGGTTTTACAGAAGATACAGATAAATGAGGCAGTTACTCAATAACTTACATTTCTGGTTCTCTACTTCCTTCTGAAAAAAAAAAAAAAAAGTCATGTTTTTGACGTCTCTAGGAACACAGTTTTTGCAATTCAGTTTTGACTGAGCTCATGAGCCCATTTTTAAGCACTACTCTCCTTGGCATGCAAATTCCTACCCACTTCCTTCTTTGTATCAACTGTAACGTAAGCTGGCCTGGCTCCTCACAGGGGAAAACAGAATAAAAAAGTGAGAAGGAATACAGTACAACCATTTTCATCACTCATATGTGAAAGTATCAGGAGTTTTCCTAGAGCACACGAGACTGAAGGGAGAAGAGGGTGATTCGTGAAGGATGTTTAACGCTACAGAAAATAACATGAAACAAAGGAGCATGGGAAGATCTAGGAAAAACTGGACTTAGAAGCAGTGCATAATGTAAACCATTTGAAATCGATCCACATACAGGTATCAACATGAAGGCATAACAGTACTGGAATAAAGAAATATGCTGCTAAATGTTTATTATTTGCAATTACTATTTTTGGGGAAAAAAAATACAAGTTCTACCTGTTGTCGCTGATCTTTTTTTTATATAGATTACTAGTAAAATAGTTTATCTAGCGGTCACTTGGTCAGTTCTCTTCTTGACTCTTGTTAAACTAATCCGATTAACTAAATTAATCCCCTGAAGCAGCTAGCACATTTTCTAAATGGCTGCCTGGCAGGTTTCTGCTGCCTTATTGCTCCCGCTGACTCAGCTGGATGGATGGCTGACTCTCCCCAGAGGACAGTCAAATGAATGGCTTTATAGCCCTCATTCTCCTGGCAATCTGTCATTGAGCTTAAAAGCAACCTTCCAGTTCCTCATCTCTACTGGCTGTAAACCCGTGCATCACTAAGCTAACAAACCTGAAAGTAACATCCCGGCCACTTTTCAACACAGAAAAGTTTTCACATAACTTGTGCATGCCAAATACAAGTCAGGCATAGAAGCAAGCAGTTCACCAAAATATTTGTTATACATATTTATGTTATACACAAAGACATATATATACATACTTCTGCAGAAAGGGACGGGGCATGGGGAAAAGTCAGAAACACAATCTGAGCAATGCATTTTTAATGCTGAAAATACAAAGTGAACAGCTAAATTAATATACTGTTTTTCCTGATATATCTAATATAAAGCAAAATTAAACTTTTTCCTCTTACGAAGGGAAGGGAATAATGATGTCTATAGAGAGCTGACCTACTCCAATGCTACACTAAAGCATGCAGTCAGTTGTCAATTTAGGTATTACTTTATTTCCAAGTACCAAGTGGGGAACAGACCAATCATCATATATCTTACTCTAGTCTCTCACCCATGTCCTCGACCACCCATCTGACCCTCTCTAGTTCCTCTCTAGGATTCTTGAGGTCAGACCGCCCCCAAAGCTCCCTACCTTTCATCATCAGCTCCAGAATCCTACATACTCAATAGCACCTTTGCAAACTCTACCATTTTCCAGCCCAGTGAGATTTTCCAAGCACATTCCAGGCTAAGTAAGCTTCTCACTTTGACTGAATAGTTCCTAGTTACACTGTCACAGATGGCAAATAGGATCACATTAGGAATAGCATTCAGCTGCCATTTTAAAGAGATAGAACTGAAACAGTTATCAAGAATGGTGATACCTGAACACCAGGTACAGTGATATTCCAAGTGACCCCAGTCAAATGGAAATCATTGTCAGTAAGCATTAAGTGATGTATTTTCAGAAGCCTTTCAAACAATACGCTATCCCTTTTCCCATAATTTCTTCCACAAGTAACAGGCCTAGTGAAGAATTAGAAAGAATCAACAGATGATCGCATACTCACACAACTGAGAAGTCTGGTTTGAGAATCAGAAGTCGATGGACACAGAGATAGTAACAACTGTTCAGGGAATGTAAACTGTGTTACATGCAAACAAAACCTACTCATCTACACCTAAGTTTCTTTAAGCAACTACCAAATTTTAGAGGTCATAAATTTTGATCTTCATGTGGTGGCAGATATCAATAGCATGGGACTGGACTTCCCTGTTTGTCTAGTCATCATCTCCTTGCCCCGTGCTAAGCTGCGTCTATCACTGTGGGAAGAATCACTGCCATAAATAAGTGCTTTCTCAGCAGATGAAGTTACAAGCATTACTGCAGGTATTACCAGAAAATAAACAAAAACAAAAATAAAAAAGATTTGAAGAGATTTAAATGGCATCATAAACAGGGAGATGGAAAAGAGACAGAACAGATTCTGCCAGGAAAGGAAATGTTATTTCCAAAGGGGGGAGAGCAAGATGAAGAGGAGGAGTGAAGAGTCAAGTATTCTGCCTCCATTCCTGAGCTGCTAAAGATGAAGGGATCTGCTTACTTCAGGAGTGTCTATCATCACAATGGTGATGAGCAGGGAATGATGTGCTATGCGCCATTTGGATCCACTCCTTCTCCCTTCTAGATGTTGCCTTCCCCCATTCCTACATACCTGGAAACATTCCCTAGATCCTCAGCAACAGCTGGAAGAGAGAATACCAACTCTGTGCAGGCTGAATGGGGGAGAGTGCAGAAAGGCAGGAAGGAAGAGAGACACAAAATTACTTTCTCATTCAAATGTGAAAATCCAGAGAAAAAAAGTGAATCCAGAGAATGTTAAAATAGCAAAGGGTACAAGTAAGGGCAGAATAGAGCCTTAAATATTTAAGTCTTCTCTGAACTATTCATACTAATCATTTAAGCCAACCCAACATCTTAAAAATCTTGGGAATTATCCAAAGCCTTTGTTAAACCAGTTCCAAGGATACAATCAGTTTCCCTCCTCCCCTGACATCATGCAAAGTGACTCAGGCAGTAGTTAATAAATCTAGAGTCCCTGTGATGTATTTTGTCTTCCACAGAAAAAAAGCTGTGGAAGAAACAAGAAGTAAGAGAATCTGAGGAAAATCTACTCACTGATCACAGGAACCATAGTACTAAATTCATCTGGCTAACAGCAGACTGGCAAAGGACTCATCAAGACTGCTTCTGAGTGCACTGTCACAACTTTGTCCGGTATTATATCAAGTAACTCAGTCAAAAGGGCAGCATGTTCTTTTCTGAACCTACCCAGCACTCATAGTCAGACCTTTAGACCCCCTCCTTTATTATTTTTTTTTTAATCCATTCAAAACAACACTACCCTTTGAAAATCCAGGCTCTGATTCTAAAATTTCTCAATGCCAAAAATGACTCTCAGGCTCATCTGTAATCGGCATGTCATTGTGGAGAAATCCCCACATTCCATAACAGAAGCATAGGTGAAAGACAGTCACTTTTCAGCACTGCTCTCTCCAGAACACTTCACCATAAACCCACTTAAAAAAAAAAAAATTAGGAGCCACAGAACAAGGGAATCTTTCCCCTGTAAAAGAGGGTTATGAACAAACTCAAGCACAAAGACTTGCCAAAGAGTGGAAGGGGTTAAAAACTGTAGAGAATGGAAAAGACAGCTTAAAAAGCACTACTTCAGTTAATGTTCAAACACCAATTTCAGTCCATTTGTGCCTTTTCAGAGGCATACTGATTTAAATTTCTTCACTGAAACCAGGAGATGTCTGTGAATCATCAGAATGCACACACTGTGGCATAATCAGCTTTTTCTGGGCACGAGTTACGGCATACATTGTGGCTGCAATGCATCTCAAGAAATTATGGAATCTTAGAGAGGAAGCAGCTAAATGCACAACTTCGTGATTACTCAGAAACACTGCTTTCAGTGTTGAAATTGGAAAGGGGGTGGAAGAAAACAACAACATTTGTGAATCTTGAGTAGCACCAGTGTATGAACACAACAGGGAAAAACATATATAATAGAGAGGCAAAAATCTTCAGAGTATTACCTAGTTACTGTCATTGCATAATCAAATGTTTTAATCAGATGTTTTAATACTATGACAATATGTTACAGAGACAGCTGTAATAATTACAGCTTTAACAAGCTCTAACACAAAACACGATATGGCAGTGTCATGCTCATCTTCACTCAAGCTGTCCAACTGAGAAGGGAGTCGTGCTTATATTAGCGCACTACTTATCTAGTTTCTAAAAGCAGAATTAAAACCTTCTGCCATGTGCTGACACCTGGCTGCTGTCCAACCCATACTTCATCTAGTATTATCACTGAAAAATGGAAGGTTTAATCTAGACTGAACAGAGATGAGAAAGACAGTTGCCCATTACTGTCAGTTTATTCCACATAACCACTCCTGCAGCCTTCAGGAGTTAGGAAACCTCCAGAAATCACTTGTCAAGAAAAATCAACTTTGTTGAATTCACCAGTTTAGGCTACTGGTCCCTTTCTTTTGTACCCCAAAGCTCATCAGAAGATGGATTCTGTGCAAGCTCCCTGGATGTAAATTTGATCTCAATGCTGAATATTCTGAGTCTGTAATGTATACTTGATGCATAACCAGCATTCCTACAGTGTTTCCTGACTTCAGGAAACACAACATGAATTTTGTGGAAATGCAAATACCACAGGTAGGCTTTACATAAGGCTTCTGACACTGCTTCCCTCCAATTGACTCCTGCTATTCATAGCACAGAAACAAGTCATTCAGCTCTATCCCATTGATATAATGAAAATAATTGTTCACACTAGGCTAGGCTCAATGCACTAGCTCAGCTAGAAAACCATTATCTGTCACTAATAGGTTTTCTTGCTGTTATTTTAACCACACTATTTCATGTCTGCTTCATCATTAAATGCTCTTTTCCCATATTCCCAGGAATGTGGGAAATAAAGCGATAGAAGATTTACTGTTTAACTCATTTGTGAGCCTCCAGCATCCTTGTTTTTGACATTCTAGAAGTTCCCAGAACCTTGGTAGAGCAGCAGTGTTTTACATACCAAGTCTATCCAGATTACAGAAACATGCACGTAGTGGTTTGTTCACCAATTTGCATACATACCCTCTAAGGTTAATATGAGAAAAGTAATGAGGAAATAACATAGCAGTCCATAAAAGAAAGTGAATAAAAGTTCAAGTGGGCAGGGTCATGTATTTCAGCAATGTACTCACCCTATTTATTAACTAAAAAGGACAATTTTTCCAGAAACCTTATAGCAACAGAGATTCTCGTCTATTAACACAATTGAGTACAACTGAGAGGTGCTACAGACCTCTACCTGATAGAAAGTATTTTTTTGATGTAAAGAAGAAAAAAAAAAAATATATGTCACACACTTCCTCTCAAATTCTTATAATTTCTTGGGAAGAAGGGGTTAAAAGAAGTACCATATTAGTCCATCATAAACACAAAGGTACCACACCAAAGGGAGGAAGGCTGTACCACAGTCAGTTCTTTGCTAGTTGCCCTGCTGAATAGCTTATTCCATCAAGCTATGGCTTTGCAGCAGCCATTCCCACAGGCCTAGGGATTGAGAAGAAAGCAGGTCCTACAACTCTTTTCTTCAAGAACACCATCCATAAAGTAAAATAAGCCTTGGCTATTAGTCTTTGTTATACCTTTCAGTTAGAAAGTAAGCTCAAAGTGTCTTCCCTTTACCCAGTCTCACTCACTGGGCCTGTTTAGTGCATGTGGGTAATTAAAGTTTTTTGTTGTTGTTGCTTTTAAAAAACGCAATCCAATTGATAGTCTTGTGCTCCAAGAGCTACAAGGATATTAAAAAAAGAATGGATACTCCAAAAGGAACTGCAAAAGCAAAATATTCACTCACATATATCAGCATTCCTAAAACTCAGGAAACACTCTGCAGAGGCTTTTTCCTCCCCCCATTGATTTATACATTAAAAAAAATAAAGTCCAGTCTCAAATGAACAAAGATAAGACCATGAACACTCTCATTTTCCTCTAAGCATTCAATTTGCTAACACATTTTAGCTAAAATTCCTGCTTAGTCACGCTTGACACAATCTAGTCTTTTAGGCAAACATTCCTTCCATTCTGTGTACTGTGGCTGCCAGCCAGTTTGCAGTTGATGTACCCAGCAATTCTGCTCGTGTCCAAGCACAGCAAGATCTCGTAAACCTGCTTTCATGCATCATTTTTATCCTTGCATATGCTCTCCATTTATAAACAGAGCATATGCATATTTCTGTATAGACAAGTCCAAATAGGTACGCATTAATTTTGAAGATATCAACCAGAAAGAAGTTAGGTACTCTAACTATGGCTATGATCAGGAAATATAGCTATGTCCTGAAACAAAAGAATCTGTCCACAAACAAAGTGACATTCTTCATGCTGGAATTAAAGCTTTGTTGCAGACTGATTTAAATAAACGTCTCTTTATATATAATATAAACGTCTCTGTATATATAATATATACTGAACGTATATAAGAATAATTTCCCCAAACAGATCCAAACCTCCTGCTTATAGGTTAGCATCAGAAACTGATGTTGAAAATACTGTTCAGAAGCACATCCTCAAATAACTTCTTTAAAATCTAGTTCTGCTTAAGATCAGACAAGGTTTTGCTGAAGAAAAGATGCACGATGTGCTTTCCTGCTAATCACCATTCTCACTCCCTTATCCTGCATAATTTAGCTAACTACTTGGTCTTGATATTAGCACATTCCTGCTGTTAATACTTTCAGAAAAAAAAAAAAAAAAAAAAAAAAAAGAAAAAAAAAGAGGAAATAAAACATTTTCCTGTTACCTGCAGTAGTGCTCTTTTGATGCAAGATGGCAAAGCAGCCTCCACAACTCCTGCCATATCCATGGCAGCTGGGCCTTGGGAAGCACAGCAGAAAGGTCAAGGAACCCAAGTCACAAGCTTAACCACTGATGCTGAAATGAAACTCTCTTCTGCTCTTGGCAGCTAGCAGGTAACTCCACTGGAGTCCTGAAAAGCTGGGAAAGCTTCTCAGCTCTTCAGGCCACCAGTAACCACTTCTCCTGGTACAATACAGCTATATGCCCTGCCCATCTCAATACTCTGAAAACCATTAGGTTTCAGTTCTCTTCCTAGCTCTCTGATGCCTGAAGCTGTATGGATATCAGGTTTCCTTAGGTTGAAAGACCACTCAATACCTCCAAATGTTTAGATCTTTCTTCTCTTCTAGAAGCAGCAATTCCTTTTTTCAATCATTCCTGCTCAAGGTTTTTCCAGAAGTGCAACAGAATACCTCCTGCTCTGGAAACTTGTTTCCCCCAAATGTGATTAATTTTTGAGTGATTATTTTAAATATAGTTGGTCTGTTGCCTCCACTCTAATCACATTTCTCTTGTCAATTAATTAAAAGCATGCTAAATGAAATACCAGTTTTTATTTAAATTTTAGGGGGAAAAAATATCATGGGATACAATTAGCTGTTACCAGACGTGATCTCAGCAGGTTTTCAATTATTCTATGTATAATAGGTCCCTAATTCAATACAAAGCTGTAATTAAGAATGTAATTAACTTGTGGCATTCTACTGATGTCATACACCACAAGAACACATAATGAGCTACAGTTTTTACTGCAGGATCCTTAATGGATTGGTCTATTTCATTGAGAATGAATTAGGTACATAAAAATAGTTTATTATGGGAACTTGGCCAACATAATGGCCACATTTAAAAAACAAGCAAAATATAAAACAAGAGGCAATAAATTTTGTCCTGCCAAGGGCAATCTGGCCAGAACTCAAACCTGCATCTGGTACCCATGGCATGGAATTGATGGACTCGACTTCATATGTAACAGAGCTCACTGCCTGTGTCTACACAGCTCTTGAGGACAGGTCTAGGGATTGGCAAGAAGCACAGCATAATTGCAGATGTGTCTACTTATAATCTGGATATGGACAGGCTGTCTGAGCAGGAATAGCAGCAAATTAAGCTGCCTGATGTTGTTTTGGTGATATACTGAGCTGTTCTATGTACAGAGCAGAGAGTTCCATGTGTTTTGCAGATCTTCCAAGCAGAGCTTCTGGGTTTGCTGTCTGTATTAAAGGTCTGGATTTCAGTCTGGGTTTCATGACATACCATGATGTATCCACTCTGTGCTATCACTCGCGGAACTTACGAGAAACCCTCGAGGTCAATTCAGCTTATTAAAGGAAAACTTATGCTTCTGGAACACAGACTGCATTGCCGCACTGTCTAAATCAAAGATCTCTGTTCTCAGTTACAGTTATTTGAACACCACCACATTTCCTTACTTTTTTTTTTTTTTACTTTTTTTTTTTAATGACATTTAAGGGGAGCAAGGGGGAAGTGAGAAAATAAGGTAAGTCTGAGGAAACTAAAACAGGTTCCAGAAACCAGTAATAAGCCATCAGAACTACAAACAACAGGTCTATGATAGTGTGGTGAAAACAGAACAGCCTACAAAGGTTTTTTTCTTTCAAGGAAGTCCTCTTGCAAAAAGTACATTAGGATAAAATCTGACTTATCAGCTAAGGAACCTCCTGCACTGCAGTTGTTATTAATGTGCAAGTAGGCAGATGAAAATACCATCATGTAAGGAACTGACAAGAACTCTATGAAGTATCCAGAAACTCTGTAACCATTGAATAGACTTCTTAAAGATAACTCTGATTTTCTGTCAAAATACTTGATTCTTTCCTTTTTCACACACACAAAAAAATAATTAATGGAGTGTCTTTGCACCGTTTTGCTGCCTTCTGAAGGTTATTACCACCTTGACATTCAAAGAACAAAGTTTTCCTTACAGTCAGCTTACCATGTAACTTCTTCCTACAGAAACAATCAGAAAAAGACATTCAAGAAGATCTGCAAACAGGTTGTCTCTACTCCACTCTTACCTTAAAAACATATATATATTTATATATATATATAAATGCATCAAATTAAGAACTAGGAGAGGTTCCTATGGTATTGACTTTCTTACCAAACACAGGTCAGTACCATTTCTTCACCTTGAAGGCACTTAGCTTTTTCTGCAATGCATTGAATCCTCTTTCCCTGAGAGTGGCAAATAAGGCATTCTATAGATCTGAAATCTGTTGGGAAAAAAAATGGAATGCAATAAAGCTTGAAATGATTAAAGCCTACACAGATTAATTCCACTACATTTAGGTGTTTAAATGAGATGCTCTTTCAGCTCTCCCTATAATCAATGAAAAGGCTTTATCTCACCTGAAACCTACTGAAAGGCATCCTATGGATGTGCTCCTAAATCAAAGACACTTCTGAAACTACTCAGACCACATGCAGCAAGCCAGAAAGTGACCACATTTAACTTTCCTAGTTTATAAGGAAGTATAGCTTTGATTTTCTTTCTCCTGCAGTCTGTTCAAGGACTAATGAAGAGAAGCCAAAAGGCTTCCCAGGTCCTTCTTCCCATTACCTCTGTGGCTGCTAAGTTTCCAAAACATACACTGTTTGAAGCAGGTTGTATTGAGGGTCCACCACCATCCCCTGAAGATGCACCAAGTATCCTAACGTTCTTCCACTGAACTTTTCACTTGTTTTCTCTGGTTTCCACATATTTTTCTCTGTGATGAACTGTCAGCTAGTGAAATGTAAACAAATATTGACCTATCCTACACCAAGACATTATTCACTTGAATGTCATTAATACAAAAACGTTCATCTACTCACTTGAAGCAAAAATATTGCCAAGTAGTTATCACATATAGATATGTTGAAAAGTTACCTGAGAAACCTCTACTAGTTTTCTGAAATATTCCAATAAACCTCATCCAAACACTTTGTTTATACTCTTTGCACACTAATGTTATCAGTATTTAATCAAAATAGAACTGCTCAAGTTGATAGCTTTACTTAATGGCAAAGGTTCTTTCTGATGAAAGTGGCACTGAAACAGTCCAAGTTCAAATCCATTCCCATGTACCAGGGTCTTTCCTTAAGATTGTTACTCTTTTTCCGCAGCTCAAGATGTTGGCACTTCATGAATCAATCTCAAAGGATATTAAAAGCAGCAGGAATAGCCTACAATGAGCCAGAAGGTTTCTTCACAAAAAGAATGTTATGTTTGCCAAGTAAAGCACTAAAAGAAAAGTAATAAGGAAATCCAGACTTAAACTTAATTCATCCCCACATACATATGCATTAAGATACTGCCTCTAATGACATATTCCTTCTTCCAAATAATTTCTTTGTTTGGCTGAAAGAATAGACAGCTCACCATTTCTTTATCATTATGTATAACCTATGCACTAGTTCAAGACTATTTGAAGTGTTGCACAGAACTATTACTATTCCAACAAGCTTTTCATACTAGTATACAGAGCATATCAGAAATATTAATAAAATTACTTGCACAGCACTTTCCTACAACAAAATTTTCTATAATTTTTAAGAGTGTGAACTGCAGTACTGCTAAATTAGTAACTAAACTCAGAAGTATCTGCTAATACAGACTCCTTATTTAGAAAACTTATGGCCTGATTTCCTGAAAAATACAGTATTAGCATAATTTCAGAGTAAATCTCTCACTTACTTTAAGGACAGCTCTTTAAAAAAAAAAAAAAGTATGAAAGGATAATGTACAAATCTGTTTTCTTTGCAGCATCTCACTAACACTGTGGCAGGAACAAGAACATAATACAACTCCCCATAGCCCTACTAAACTCCTTTAACTGCCTTTATCTTCCTACAATCTTTGCCCCTTCCACGAGCTACAAGCTAACCTGCAAACTTGTCCAGTTACAGTAAATAAAGACAAAGAAGGGATTCAGAAAATGGAGTCCTAAATGCCAAGGGAAGTTTGTGAGGGTTAACATAACATGCTCTGAACCATATAACCCCTACCTATCCCCCTTCTGTAGCTTGCATTTGGCTCACAAGTCATTCATGTGGTCTTCCTGAGGGGCTACTGAAAGTGTTCCAGGATATTGTCACCGAGTACAAAAAAAACAGTGACAGCCACAGAGGCTATTTATACTCAGAAATACCAAAGTTCCTCTCTGTCTAGATTAAGAAGTTAAACCCATGCTGAATCTGCTATATCTACACACCTTCTGCTTCTGTAACAAATGAAGCAGAAGTTCACAGACAGTAACCTCCAACAAAATAAAATCTGGGATTTTTTTCCAGGAAGTTATCCATCTATGTATGAAATGAGACAGCAGACCTGCAGATAACCACTTATTCCTTAATTCTTGTCATGCCCCAAGATTGCTTCCTCCGGTTTTTCTGCACAAAGTATAAAAGAGGATGGAGGCATTCTGAGAGCACACAAGAGCCTCCCTGGATCCACAGCTTTTGCCCTGAAAGGTGGGACTATGATGGCATATGACAGTCAAAGGGAATCATCCCCAAGAAAACACATGCCACCCTGAGATGCAGTGTGCTCCACAAAGACAACATTCTCAGAACACAGAATGGAGAAGCCAGCAGCTGAATTAAGTACAGACTAGACACAATTTTCAGACCTAGAACTCTGGCAACTTTGAATAGATTATTCATGGAATTAACTCAAAAGTTATATGGCTTCAAAAGCATTTTTATCCTTTTTTTTTTTTTTTTTTTTTTTTTTTTAAGTGCAAGGACATGCTTGTAGGAGTTATCTGCAGTCATGAATCTTAGTAAAAATGAGTGCTAGCATTCATACATCATCATCACTTCAGTAAGACATTACAGAAAACACCATTTATCTTTGCCTCTAACAGTGAAAATCACAGGATTTCACCCAAGTAGAGCTGCTCATGGAAGTGATTCTAATTGGCTAGAACTCAATTTCTAGCTGGCTTTGTTCTTGGAAACAACTGAACCACTTCACAGAAACTTTCTCAAATCAGTCAGAAAATATGCAGCATGGAAAACTTCAGCTAAAACAGTTACAGCTTGAGAAAGCCCCATTTTAAGAAGGTATTATAGCGAAGATTGCTAACCAATTAATCTAGATGTCATTTTCTGATATTCAGATATTTGCCACTCAGATAACATTGTGACTAAACTTGATTTTTAAACTATCAAATCAGGCCAAAAAATAAACTAAAAAAAATACTATTTCCCTGATTTTTTTTTTTTTACTATAGTACCAATCCATTAAGAAATATCACATATGCAATGAATTAGACCACAGACTTTTCATCTCAAGCTGCTTTGAAATGTTGCTTTCTAAACCCACTAGAGTTAGTTTTTCCAATGAAGAAAGATTTCTTCACTAAGTCTTCACATTCTGAGTAGGCCATGTGTTTTGCATTTTCTGTTTCTTCAAAATGATTTCCTTAAAGCTTACACTATTTGATTTCATTTTTAGTTCTAAGTTATGACTGGGGAGGAAGCAGGCAGAAAGGCAGAAATGCATATCCCCCCTACATGTATATACAGTGCTATTTACATTGTAGCGTGTTAGAATATAATTTAAATTTCAATGTAAACCCAAAGATGTCTTCAAAAATTATTAGAAATTAACAGAGGCTGGCAACCCACAACTTACTTTCAAGAGGGTGGAAGGTTGGATGGCATATGTCAGAGTGACAGCTTTAAAAATCCAAACCCTTAAGAACAGAACAAGTTACAGAATGTGAGCTTTCTAGCTATGCCCTCTAACATTTAATGTGAAGAAATATTAACAGTTGCTTTGGTTGTACTTTGTTTCTCCAGCCCCCCTTTCATATCACTCAGCTATTCTAGGTAGAAAGGAACACAAACATCCAGGAGTACCGAGAGCAAGTTGAAGCCAGAAAGCACTACATGAACAATTAGTTGATAAAGCCATAGATAAAGTGAACAGCTGCTGTGCTGACAGACCTCCCACCAAAATGTCAGAGCTTCTCTCTGTGCCTCCTGAAACCCTGTGTAGGGCTACAGCACGACACAGGATAGAATAACTGAAAGCTCTGGGTACATTTTATTATGTTAGTTTTCACCCTAAAGAAAAAAGGAAGCAAGCATAAGTACATGTAACTTGACTGTTACAAGTAAAGGAGTTTATCTGGATTAAATGTATTCTGAATTGCTTGAACACAGACTCCAATGGGTTGTTTTAAACATTCTCCCATGAAGGACACTGAAACAGTGTTTTTCAAACAGTATCTACCACTTATAAACAGACTAATTAACAGAGAAATATTTCCAAAATCAGTTCAACTCTGATAGGGTCTAGCAGTGCCAAATGAGATCTGGCATCTTGAACAAGTTCCCCTCTTCAAGCAAATGAACATATATAAATGCTGTAAAAGAATACAAAACTGTTCTTTGCCCATGAATAGCACTAAAAATGTCCTCTCCATCAAATCTGTTTCACTTCATAGGGAGAGAAATCGCACGGGGAAGTTAGGTATACTGCAGATACTGTACCTAGCAGCCATGAATTATTAGATGCATACAGAGCAACATACACGTGGGCTGAGATCTCGATGAATGGTAAGCCTCCTACTGAAATATGCAGAGCGAGGGTTTCACATGCAATGTATAGGGCATAAACAAGTGCCCATGGAGTAGAATTTGCTTCATTACAAGAGAGCTAGAACTTGAGATAACAGCTTATGCCAGTGTCTGTAGGTATTCACATACAACTTCTAACACTAAAATCGAATTTTTAGTTTCAGAAAAGTCCATTCACAAAATAATGAATTACAAAAAGTCGAGAGAAACTAGTAAGCACTGGTGATCCAAGGCTTCAATTTGATGTACTCTTCTCAAATGTTAAGAGGCTATGCACAAGAGCCACGCAATACAAAAATACTCAGAACATTCCTAACATTTAGATGAATCAAACTAACAGTGGTCCAAATACAAACATGAGACACCCTCTTCAGGGTCCAGGTCAGAATCCAAAACTGTAGAGGCACTCAGAACTGTAGATTCAACTCAAACTTCACAAATCTCTGCTACTAACAAAAGTGGATCTTTTTCCTCTTCATGATTAAAACAAAAACAAATCAATATAAGTATTCTTCAAATAAACTGCTTGCATTTTATGACTCTCCTGAACAACTTTGCCTCAAGGCATGATTTTTACCTCAAACCAATTCTGGCGTTACAGCACTACATGATCATGTTTAAATGTCATCTGATGATTCCTATTAAAGTGTCACAGTTTTGTCACTACAGCTAATTTAATTCCAAATGAACTTTCAAAATGAAAACTAAAGTTCAATGGAAGCCTGAAGCTTTGAGGAATTGTGATGCTTTGAGCCTGAAACAGAGTAATATCCAAATTTAATCTGTTAAGTAGCCAAGGCATGGATCTATGATTCTTTGAATAACTATGTATAATGTAATAAGGATCTTCCAGATGGACACTGCACTACACATCTTTCCAGATTAGCATTTGCCTTTCCAGACCATCACTCTCCTTTCATCCAGACTATGTGATACTCCAAATAAAAAGAAGCAACTCACAATATACTAAACCCTACTGTTACACACAACTGGAAAAATTTGTTCCATTATTTTGCTGATGTCCCAAAACACAATACATTAAATTCCAGACTCCATCTGGAAATATGACTGAGGAGCACATCCAGTGAATTGGTGAATACCATCATATGATATTAGTGTCATATCATGGTAGATATTTCTGGATAAAATTGAAACAGATAGCAATGTGAATTATTACTAATCAAATGCAAAACTTGTAAAAAAAATTTGCAATTTTACCTCAAAGAAAATGTTTTTTCTATCCACATTATAACAGAAAGTTGCTCAAATGCTTTAGTCATTCCTGTTTTACAGATGAGCAAATGAAATCAGAAATTACCTAAGCACTCACATTTACACACACAACTGGAGAGAGAACTAAGAAACACAGGAACCCTGCTTACAATTTCTTCCCTTTTCTCTCTAAGACAGAATGACATGAGGAGATGTTAAACAAATATGCAGAAAGACAGCACCTTAGTTCGGTATTCTTCAAATAGATTTTTTTGACATTATTATTGGGATGATTAGGAACAAGAGAGGCATAAAGTCATTTAAAGCAGTATCGGCTCAATAATATTTCTCACAAAACACAGCCTTTTTTGAACACATAAAAGAGGAAAGCTATTAGAGTTACTCTGCAAAAAAAAAAAAAAAAACTTTTAAAACTGTAGGCTTTGTCATGAGAGTGAGATTCAAATATATACAATAAAGATACACCAGGACAGACAAGAGACCCTTGAAGAACAATCACCAACTCATGTAGTGTCACATTTTTTTTTTTTACAAGAGGCACAAGCTTTACACTTCTGTTAGGCATGTGCAGCTCCCTTTGAATATTCACTGCCAGACTGCCTCATGTAGAAATTCACTAAGCAAGCATTTCATAGCACAGAAAGCGTGGAGTCCTTTCTAGTCAAGTTACCCATACTCTGTATAACTCAAATCCAAATCACAAATTACAGCTGTACACAAAGAAAATCACCTTCTGTCTGATCAGTCCATTATTGGACATGAGGAGCACTGAAACAAGATCAAGTATCAGTACCCACCAGAAGAGCAAAGCAGATTTGAAAAAATTCCTAAATTAAACTCATCCTTGAAAAGGCAGAAGTGCAAATATCGACAACCTAAATTTACCAATATATTTGACAAAAGTGTAATACAAATTGTTCTACAAAATTTTATGTAAGTTTCATGCAAAACAGAAGCTCTCCTCATTTTTCATACTCATACTATTCACATGTAGGTGTCCACCCTCCTTAAGGGGCAGCCAAATTCGATCTCCCTTTTCCCTGATGTTCTCATCAGTGAAAATTAAGAAGCACTGAGATGTCAATATTATATTACCTTCTCCACAGCAGTTATTTATTGTATTTGCTACTCTTATTTCATGCCAGCAGAGTAATAAGTCATTTGATTCTACAGACTACAAATATTCTGGATCTTTCTACTGAGGTGTGAAATTAAAAAAAAAATAATAATAAATCAGTTCTTGAAAAAAATTAAGTCAGGTTTAAAAGATTAAAGATGGCAAAGGCATAATTGTGTTCTCTGCCATAATCATTTTCTCCCACCGAGAAAATGCTGAAGATGAGTGCACGTACCAAGCATGCTTCAACATCCCAATAAACACTGGCCTTCAGTCAGGTTTCATTGTCCCAGCACAGGTCCCACTGCATTGTACAGTGATTTTACAAGTAATTCAGTTGCAAACCACAAGAATTAAAGTCATGAATTAAAACAGAAAACAGCTGGGCCCAACTACATACCCACTGATGGCAACAGGAAGTTTCTGCCTGATTACAACAGGCCTTGGGACTGGGCAACATGGCAGCAGGCCTGCTCCCTATTTGTCTAATGGTTTCCTCTTCATATACACCACATCACTTCACAGTCCTTTACTACAGGATCTCATTCCACATACCAGGATCTGACAAAAACATGCTAGCAGCTGTGCACTTTTATACCCATTCTGCTCAAGCCTGAGTCCTTCTTTCCACCAGAAAGTGACCTAACCCTGCCTGTGTTCCCTGTCTGTCTCCCCGATGCATTTCTGCTCATTCTGTCATTCCCATCCCAGTCCTGAGACATTTCCTCACAGACCTTCATCTTGTTCTGAATATTCCTGCTTTTTCACAGGCCCTCATCCTAACCTCCTCCTCCACAACACCTTCCACAATCAGACCCTTCCCTCCGCTTCCAGTCTTCTTCCTCCTCACCCAAACACCTCACTCTCTCCCACCTGTCCCCAAACTGATTCTTGATCTTGCTAGTTTTCAGACCACACTTTCCTGTGTTTCCTCCTTTTAGCTCACCTTGCTTCCCACCTTAAACTCTTGCTTTTGTCTTTCCTTTATTACTATGAAGCAATTTCATCTTCCAGTAAGTCCACCTTGCAGCTAAGAAGGGGGACAAAGCGTTGGGAATGCAAGGATGGACAACGACCCTAACCATACGTTATGCTTCGCCCAGGTCAGACTTATGCAGTGCAGATTTGTAACTGCAGGGAAAGTAGAGCTCATCCCTATCATGTTATAGGCCTAGTGCAAGGCAATTTTCATAGCATTTAACTGTAAATATGCAACAAGTTTTTCCTTGTCATGAGTAAATTCATTCTCTCTGTTTCTGACTTGACATCCCATCAACCAATCTCAGACTTCTTTCAGTGATCTCACAAGACCTCTTTCCTGGGGAGTTTCATAGGGGTACAAGCACTTTTTGTAGAAGAGGTCAGCAACTATTTTTGAACAAAGGAAAATCCACACTACCCCTCCCCTCCCTCTACATGTTTTTTTTTTTATTATTATCTTTGGTTTACGAGATCTGTTTTGTAAACCATTGAACTCTTGGCTCAGGTTTTGGAAAGAAAATTTACTCAGACTGAAGCAGATGCTTGGCATGGAATATTTCAGCTGAAACAGTTAATGACTGGAAAACTTAAATTAAAACCCAACTCTTTTAATGGCAGTTCTAACAACAAGCAGTGCTACTAGTCCCAATAGTAAAAATAGACCAAAAAAACTGTTGATGGGAGGTTTTGTTTTTTATTTTGTCTTTAATTCAACAAAACAATTTAGTCATCAAAAACACATTCTACCTGTGTGTAGAAACGGCACTACATTAATGTAAACATCACTTATTTATATAGGATCAACATGAGAAAAAACACCCAGTACAAAAAATAAAAATAAAAATTAAAGCTGTGTGGTTCACCAAGTATTCATTCTCTAACTCTCAGCATTTAATATCCTGCATTGGATATATAATGTAAGTAATTCGTATAATCTCTTCTCTTACTGTGTTGTCACATGAAGAAATTAAAGCCATATTGCTGTAAGTGTTAGGCTGCAGTACCGTAATTACTTAAGCCATTTCTCCCCAACTTGGACCTATCATTTTTTTTTCCCCTCCTGCTTTTGCTTACATAAGCAGTCAGTTGATCCCACGGTTATACAAACTTGTCCTTTATGAAAAAAATATTGTATGTGCTTTATCATCCTGAAGCAGCTTAGAGAGGAATGCATGCCAGTGGTGGCACAAAACCAGGGTTGTTCAGTTTGGGCAAGGGCAGAAATCTGGCAACACCAATTTACATTGGCTCAAGCTGGTGAGGAACAGTACCCTCAAGCAATACAACTGGCTGGAAAAAGGAATTTCACAAGGACGGAAACTGTAACATTTTGAAGTTTGTTTTCATTTTCAATGGGAAGAAAAAAGCTAAATTGTTATGTAAAGGTAAAATGCTTTTCAGAAGACATTTGAATGAGAAATCCTTTCATAGTAGTCATATTGAGCTGATTCATTTCTGCAATATGAAAACAATATTATAGAAAAATACTATATAGAGCACATTGTTAGTATCTATGCTATTGTCAATTCATGTTTGAATACATTTACTAGAAGTAAAGAAATTGTGCTTGCATCTAAATTTTGCTTTGATAATTTTTAAAGGAATCTTTCACAAAGTAAAAAAAAAAAAAAAAAAAAAACTTTTTACCCCTTTCTCCCCATTTTGTTTTGTAATCTTATCAGTTTTTAAATATTTTTGAAGAAAGAACAGTTCACCTGATTTTTTTTTTAATCAACCAAAGAAACATAGCAATTACCTAAGCAATACAACATTAGATGTATCATTGTAGATACATTTCAACATCTGTGATTCTATGTTGCAGTTAAAGAGCAGAATCTAGTGGACCACCCCTCTGTTGCATCAATATCAGGGGATATCAGCTTACCTTTTATTTACTTAAGACTTCCTGTTCATGCACAGAGAAGCTGACTTTTTGCATGTGCTGAGGAGACCATTAAGGATTTATTCTAGTCAAAAGCATAAACTTCTTTTAAAGTGTCTTTCCAAAAAGAGGAAGTTCTCCCCCAGATTTTATTCTTGTTTAAGTTCAAAGTTTTCACACAAATGCCAAATCCCTCATCATTATATTGTTACTTAGTTTGCCTCAAGTTATTGAAAAGGCCAATTCACTTAATTCTGTCTTCCCTTGCAGCAAGTTTGCATTGCCCATTCTTAAGCTATATAACAAAAAGCACTGAACACCCAAATTCTGTTAGCAACAGAAATTAACAAATAGAATAGTACTCTGCTAACTTTATGATAGAAGTATGACACCATTACAGAATAGTGTCCTTCTACAAAATTGCATCTTTAATAAAGTTTGTAGAAGATGTTTGAAAATGCTGCATGAGAAGAAACATCAAAAAAGGTGCTTGACCTTAGACATGACACTTGTAGCACCAGTGGATGGTAAAATCAGATTAAATTCTTACTGCAGTACATAATAAAAGCAGCATTCAATTAAGGAGACTCACCTAGCCATTTACATCTGTCAAGCTGCTGAAGCTGCAGTTGTAAAAGAACACTTTTAATAATGACAGTGGAACTATGATTAGTATGATCTGTGCTATTCAAGCAAAAGAAGTGCCAAAAGAGGTTGTCTCTGCACACAAAGTTACTGACCCAAGATGTCAGTGATGCAATAGTAAGACATTAGCACATTTCTGAAGTGTGGTGGCAAAGGACCACTTAGTCCAAATGTACTTCCCTAAAGAAAAATTCAGCTAATTGACCGATGGTGCAAAGATGCCTGTAATTTTAGTGATGGGGATGACATTGTTTATGGAATTCAAGCTCAATAGATTAATATGCTTTAGAACAGCAAAGAAAATGGAAGAGTAAACTTGCTGGGTCATTTCACTATATAGAACTGAAAACGGTGACCTGAGGCTGTGTATTGACCCCAAAAATGTGAACAAATAAAGAGAGAGTATTTCTATTTACTAACTAAAACAAACACAGGCATTACTGGAGTAAATTTATTTCCCGAGCTAGATGCATCCACAGGCTTTTATTAGATACCTCTAAGTGAGGAGACTGCAGAAGCTATGAACTTTCAATGCACCATTTGTCCGTCCCTGTTTCAAAGGGGTCACATCTGTCACTAGAGCCTGAGCCAGCCCACAGGACACAAAACAGTATAACTGCTTGAAGAGCTGAACACTGTGAAACTGTTTTGCTAGGGTACTGAGTCTGCAAAGAAGGCTGAATAAAATATAAAAGACTCAGGCCTGCAAGAGCAAGTCAGGACAAGAGTTTGACCTAGACAACGGCAGGTTTTCTGGCCAGTAAGTTATTGCATATCACTATGAAGGACAGAGCATCCAAATTTCAAACACCCAGATTTTGCATCTTATAGTATCACAGATTATTTTCTGTATTTGTATCATCGCAGCATTTAGATATTAAAAAAATAAAAAGGTCCCAGCCAAACCAGGATCAAAAACTATCAAACCAAGAAAAAGTTGAGCACAGTGAACAAGAGCCCAGGAAAGTAAGAAGGAAATGACTGATCAACACTCGGACAGCAAGGCAGCAGTATTCCTGACAGCAGAGGCAGCATCTGATTCCTGCTAAACAGCTTTCCTTTCACTAAATCCCCTCTCCTCTTTGGCATCAAACCCACCCTGTATGCACTAAACATCTCCTTCAAACTGATGGGTGTTATTTTCATCATTCACCCACAATATGTTTGCTTTCTGTCTTACATCCTCAGTTCAGCTTTTTGGTATCCATATTAGATGATTTTCTATAGCTGTCTTTACACATTTCCCTGGAGTTCTCTCAACTTGTTACTATTTTACTTTACCTCTTTTATCTCACAGGGCTTTTTTGTCTCTGTCACAGCAGCTAGGACACATCTAAGTGCCGCCTGTCAGACACGAACTACTGCCAAAACTCTCTGTGTGCCAGCACAAACTGGCACACAACATATGATCAAATCGAAGAGTTTACCAAAAACTTGAAAATTAGAGCAGTGCAACAAATCCAACACCTCTTCTGTGGTGTGGTCACACTGAAGATTTCAAACTTGTCTCTAGACTAACTGCCTTGAAGAGACATGACCCTAATCACAGCTAGGGACAACAGCTCTGAGATATTTACTGCAGAGGGGCGTTACCTTGAAAACCCTGCCTAGGAAAGTTTGTGTGCCAACACTTCTAACAAGTTTACCATTATTTATAGAGCTTCTAGCTATTCTTTACAAGACAACTTTTCAGTGGTGCTGAACCACTGCGTCATCAGTAGAGTTCAAAAATGCAGAACTAAATCCCAACTCTTAAAATCCATATCCTTTAATCTCAGTGAACATAGCTTACCATTGCTTACTAATATTTAGCAACTTAAGAAAACTTAATGCTGTGCTGTTCATTATTTGATTTCATACATAGGAAAGTTCCACATCTGGCACAAATACTTAGCTCCACAATTCAGGAGCCAGCCACATATTAGAGAAGTGATTACTGGTATGACATTTATATCACGTGGTCATACAGTTAGACACATGCTTGAACAGACATTTATAATACAACTGTTGCATATTTCACTAAGTACAGTGTCTAATAAACCTTAAGATCTGCTATTAAATATGAAAAGTCAGAATATTAATAGCACTGTCTACATTTTGACAGTGTTATATCTTAGATTAGTCACTTAAACGCTGTGCAGTTATAATTTAACATAATGCAAGTCACCTGCTGTGTTCTTAGCTACTGCTAACATGATGAAATTGAGAAAGAAAATCTAGGAAACATTCCATAACACTGAGGTATGCCATGCTACTGATCTTCCAAAATAACATATAAAAAAGCCACCTAACTGCTTGAACAATTTAAAATTGGAAGAAAATAAAGTTCACAATAAAGAGCTTCAATCAGTTCCCACATCACTGTAACTGAAACAAGATCTCATTACATGATTTTGATATAAGCAATAGCAGAGCCAAACCAGGTGCTACACCAACCTCTGGACGCATAACTGTGCCTGCATTTTTGTACAAAGGCTATTTAAGCATCTAAAATTCCTGTTACTCTATGCAGATGTACCATCTGCTCATGTTCTCTCTTGCATGCACCTACTTCTCATGCAAGTGAACCAATCCTCTAGCTCTACATCCCCAAACTCATTTTCAGGACTTTCTGTATTTCTGGTTTCTATTATTCTGTTTTAGTTCACAGATAATACGGCACAGAATTCCCAGTCATCTATGCATTATACAATGAAAAAGAGCTGTACACTTGCCTTCATACTTATGCTCCAATTCAAACAAAAATTTAAAATATCTAACTTCAGGCTCGTCAATACCTCCTATTGCCTATAAAGAGGCTTAAGCACACGCATTAGCACTTTGCTGAAAAGAAGTCATTTCCTGAAAGGAATATATATGCGTACTTGGTATTTACTTGCATAAATATGATTTCACACACTCTCCACCTAGAGAAAAAGCATCCAATAATTGGTATGAATAGCATGCGCGTGTACCTAAATGCAAGAACACTTCTGTACACTGACTTTTTATACATCTTGGTCTGACTAGAGGCATGGCTTAAATTAAATGCCAAGCTTCTTTCTTGAGATTGAATGAATTAACATTATTATCCTGATAATAACCACAGAACAATGGCACACCGAGGCCTAAGGCAACGTTTCAGGAAAGTTTTCTCAGAAATTCAGGCCTGATAGGAGATGCTAATGAGTTCAGAGAAGTAAATGTATTTCTTTAAATAGCAAATGACAACTTGTCTATATTAGTAAATTTCTCAGCACATTTACAGATGTTTTCACTTGTAAGCTAAAAACTGTCTTTCATTTAGTTGGACTTTGGCTCTCAAGAACAATCACTATCCTAACACACCAACCAAAGGAGTGCAAATACACAAGGGGAGTGCAAATGAAATACTTGTTAAGGCCACACAAGGAAACCATACAAACACCTTATTAAATAAGTTTAATTAACTGTCTCTTTTCTAAACTGTACTGCACCTTGCAATGCTGTGAGGCAAATTCTCTGCTCAGAAGCTCTGCTTTTCTTCCCTGAAGGAAAGTAATATTTTCTCTTTTATTCACAAAGAACACAGCCCAGCAACTCCTAGCAGCTGCTGCTGGTAGCAGCTGGCTGTGGCACCACTGCTGACTTTACAGCACAGCTGAGTCAACGTTGACCCAGGTTCCAGCACAGAGAAACAGCTTAACGAGGCTGGGTTGTTTATAACCTCTCACTGTAGCACTGTCTCCCATCCTTAAGAAGCAGCACCTACATATTTCTCTCGTAAAAATACTTTCAGACAGCAAGTGTCCATATATGAGTGCCTAACTCTATTAAGTCTAATGCAAATGATTATTGGAGAAGATGCATTTGTGACTGTAAAAGCTGCACGGCAGAAGAGAAATATTGCCCTAGAAAAAAATGCCAAACCCTTTGTACAAGTCTTAATCTCCTGCAGACTCTGAAGGTGAGCATGTGGCTAATAGGACTCTCACCTCCAGACTGAAGCAACCCAAACAAAACCCCATATTTCAGATTCTTCACATCAGCACTTTCACAGCACATTGACTCACTTGGATGTACATTAGTTTTAATGTACTATATTAAAATGACTGGCATTAAGAGGCCATGCAATTAGCACCACTAACAATGGAAATAAGAGAAATATACATATATATTTCTTATTGCCCAGGGATGACCACAACAGCTGGAATCACAAAGACCTTGACAAGTTTCCATCCCCCCAAAATGCAAGGGGTAGGTGCTGTGTTCAGATGTCCACAACTAATATGGTCTGAGCACGATCACCAGACATGGAGACATGGCGGTCACCTATAATTCCACATAGAAACCATGAGTCGCTTCAGAGTGGACTTGCCTTTGTCCAGGTGACTCTGGCCCCAGAAGCCCAGTGACCAGAGGCAGCAGCAGACCACCCAAATGACCTCCTGTGACCACAGCCCTCGGCTGGCCCCGTAACCCAGGTAACAGCCACCTTGCCCAGCCCAGGTAATAGGGCTTCTAGCCATTATCTAGAGCTATCCCTGTACAACTCCTGCTTCACTTAAAAGATGCTATTCTACGATCTTAATTAACACTGCCACTGCTCCCCTGGTGCCTCGGAGCTTTCTCCGCTACCCGTCCCGTCCGACGCTGGCCCCGGCCCACCTCCCACGCAGAAGGGCCCTTTGCTCCGGCGGGATCTCCGAGATGTGTGCACACACCACCACCGCCGAGGCGGGGAGGAAGGAAACTTTCCCCGTTTCCCATTTCAGCCAGATGCAAGCTCACAAGGTTCTCTCCTATGCACATAAACACGGGGATGAGAGAGAGGGGGGCGAAACTGTAAGACAGAGGAGTAAGAGAGAGGATTTTAAAAGGGAAAATAAAGACGGGGAGAGGAGATAAAGGAAATAAAGAGGAAAAAGGAGGAATTCAGCCCACACGCAGCCGCGGCGGAAAGCGAACGGCCAGCTTGAAGGGCTTCACCCAGCTCAGCCCGAGCGCGATCGCGACCACCCCGCGGCCCCCCCCGCTTACCTCCGCGGAGCAGGGCCGCCAGGAGCAGGCTGCGGGCCGCCCGCAGCGGGCTGAGAGCCGCCCGGCGGGGCACTGCGCCGCGGTCAGCCCCCGCCATGCCGCCGAGACCCGGACACGTCCCAGGAGCGGCTCCGGGAGGCTCGGCCACCGCCGCCCCGCTAGCTCGCCATCGCCGCAGGCACACACCGAGACCCCGCTCAGCACCGCGAGGGGCTCCTGCCCATGCCGGCCCCTCGAAGCCCTGCCCCAGAGCCGGAGGGGGGGGGGGGTGGTCAGCGGCTGCCGGAACCCCTGGCCCCGCCGAGGAAAACTTTCCGAACGGAGGGGCTGAGTCGCCCCCCGGCTGGTCGCCACAAAACACGGGCGCCTTTCGCTACGGCTCCGCTTCCCGTGCCTTTATCTGGGGGCCGGCGGCAGACGCGCACACACACAGACGCACTTTTCCCTGAGAGGAGGGGAGCCCAGCCCTGGCGGGGAGCGGAGGCGGTGACCTGCGGGCTGAGGGAGGACCGGCTCCAATCAGGGAACCCACGCGTGCATCGAGCAGCCCGCCCCCGGGGACGGGGGTGCCACCACCCCTGTCACCACAACCACGGGACCTCCCCCGGGAGCGGGGCGTGAGGGACTGGAGAGCCGCGGGCTGAGGGGTGAGCGCCCGGCACCGGGAGGCTGAGGGGGCAGAGCGGGAACCGATGACGGTCCTGTCACGAAGAGCGCCCGTGGGAAAGCGCTGCTGAAGAGAGACCGCTGCTCGCAGCGCCTGGGATGCGAGGGGAGAGGAGGTTTGCCAAGCCGACACGGCACGAGAGGGGAGTCTCAGCCCACTGGCGTGCCAAGGGCAAACTGGAGGGGCAGGGCACCCGAATGAAGGCACCCCCGGACCGGCTGGCCCTGGGGAGTAGAGGAAGCCCCCTCAGAAATAATGGGACATCTATGACCCCAAAGTCTTCAGTCCTCCCTTCTCGAGTCCAGGTATAGTGAGAGATATATTGAAAAGAACATTACCAAAACAGGAAAGATTACTACACACGTATGCATCGCTCCAGAAAGAGTGAGAGGAATGTATGACAGATTTTGATCACTCTGATTTGTGTGCTGTGCCATTACAGGCCACCACTAGTCCCTCAGAACTGCTCAACCCACCTGGATTTCATCCATCTCCAACCCAGCCTCTTGCACTTCCATTTCCTTCTGCATAATTTCATCTTCTAAATGTAATTCTCATGCCTCAGCTTTATTCCCATCTTTTAACTTGATCCAGATAATCCAGCAGGTATCATTTCTGATATTTTACTCATAATAGAAAATACTGAGTGCAGAAATCCCCAAAGCAGGGAACAACATACCCTCTACAAAATGGTGACCTCTTGCAACCCGCTGCTTTTGTCTGAGAAATTAGGCCCTCATTCTTCAGGTGAAGAGTCACAGACAGTCCACTATGACTGGTTAATAAACTAAAATTAGTGAAGTTCTCCCCATCTGTTGTCAGGCAGTGAAACAGGTGTCAAAGTTTATCATTAGATATTTTCCTAAATTAAGTAAATAAAATATGTCTATGCTAATTCTGTAAAGCCTATTGTTTACACAAGACATTGTTCCCAGTTTGTTAAGCCAAGTCAAGAAAAACTGCTTTAAAATAGGGTTTTCTGATGAGGAAGTGATGATGAAGGAGCATGCTTGGGACTGTTATGGTTTACATGATTTTATTGTCATAAAAACAGCTGATTCAAATATAAAAAAAAAAAAAAAAATCATGCTAATAGCAGCTAGTTCAAATACAGAAAAAAAAAAGTATATTGTATGGATGCAATCCTAAGATAATTTTTTCACAGGAATGTAAAGAAATATTTCTTAATGAAAAAATAATTCAAACATGTAACAGCTATAGTATTTTCTGCTTGATTGTAAATTCTGTAGACACTACAAATACTTGTTAGAGGTTTTAAATGTAAGAATCCTGCAGTCAACGGTAAAACAAAACAGCTAACCAACATTTATTCCTGTCTATGCTTAAATTTGTAGATAATGTGTATACACAATTCATCTGATTTATAACAGAAAGCAGATACAGTCAAGACAAAAGCCTTTCCAAGGCAACTTTTACCAAGGGATCAAAAAACAATAGAATCATCATTCATAAAGTACCAACATTTGTTTTCTTTAAATTGCAAAGAAAATTTCAACATAATGTAAATTGGAGGGAATGTCAGATTATTTGGAAATATTGACGTGAAGGGTTATGTGCTATTTATCCTATCCAAACTGGAGTGTATATAACATTATTTGCATAAAATGATCTGAAGAAAATTTTGGAAATTTCATATGGAACCCATTGGCAGCAGCTTTCATGGATAAGAAGAAGTATAGAAATGTCTAAATATAATAGATTTTGCTACAGCTGTCATTATTCCTTTGAAATTTGATTTCTTGTAATTGTAGATTCAATATTTTGTAGCCAAAATTGTCAACAGAAGCTATGCCTAAGATCATTAGTTTAGGCTAGTATGTTCCCTTCAGTAAACATAAGGAAATATAGAACATTCTCAGGAACAAATAGAATGTGACTTGGCCAAAGCTGACTTATTTCTTAGGGTCAGGAAGCCTCCTAAATTTTTCAAAAGTTTCCTTCAAGCTGAAAATTCTACCTACATCAAGGTCTCTCACCAAACCCTCTTTTGATTTTGTCAGCCACAATGTTGAAGTCACATGCCAATTCACTGATGCAAGATGAAAAATGAAAGCAGAAAAAAGAATGCACCAAATCAAAGCACATAATGCCACATGCAGATAGCAACTGATAGGGGAATTCTATGCCCATGTGCAGAAATTGAGATATTTTGTACAATTTGTATTTTGAAGGTGCACCTGCTGTATATGCAGAAGTTCTGTATGGTGAATGTATCTCACCGACATTTCTCAGGCGAACATATGATCATACACTTTGAGGAGTAGCATAATGGGTAGGTAACTGAACATTAAAATAGGTACTTACAGCTATCCAATTTGCTATTTTGTTGGACAATAAAAGAGCTATAAATTTGTCTCATACCAGGCACAGAGATGTGTAACATTCATCATAAAAAGGAAAACAGTTGAAGCACAAAATTTTTCACATTTTTTTCTTCATGAGAAAACGTGTTCATTTTAAGACAAAAAAAAAGGCCATCTTTTGAGCTATGTAGACTTCCAGTAACAACATAAATTCACAAACCCACCAGCCAGCCCTAAGACTGCACTGCAAGCATAAGTTTGTCAGCAGAAATAATCTTATAGAACTTCAGAAAGCAGATGTTGGGTTTGTGAAGTTGCCAGCAGTTTAACACTCATGATTTAAGTGAGTATAATAGACATTACAGCCTATAATCTTGGTCTTAATCCGTCTCTAATGAAAACTAATTTTTGACAAATAGTAATTTAGCCAAAAAACATAGGTTGTCCTTGATATATGTGAGTGGTTAAGGATGTAATCATTTAGCACTAACTGTGTCTACTACTCGTAGGCCTCTTAAGCTTGTTTGCTGTTTTAGCTAGCTATATATCGTTATCCTTGGCACTATATTATACGTATGGCTTTGTCTTTCCATGTGAATTTAAGCAAGGCACCTACTTTGCTCTGTAATGTCTTTATGTGTATAACAGGATAATGATCTAAAAAGTTTTATAAAGTAGATGGGCATATAGCTACATCCGTATTCTTGAATTCTTTAAAAATTAATAACACTAGGTAAATAAATGTTTTTCTAATTTATTGTGTACCTCTCTTCTCACATATTGTTTGTAATTATTCAAAATTATACTTTTCTTAACTCATTTAATTTAAATATAGGATTTCTTTTTAAATCCTTTGAAGGGGGTTATGGCCAGTTCACTGCGTCTATGCCAAAACTGCATTCTGTGTTGCTCCATGTATATAATGTTCCAACAGAAAGTAAGGAAAGGTGGTACACCCCAAGTCCTGCCAGACACCTGAGCTCACATAATGGAATAGAGTGAAAAAAATGTTCAGGACGTAAGTTTTATGCCATCCTTGTATCAGGGTGCATTATCATTCCTCTTCTGTCTTCTATGATATGTGTTGCACCCACCACTTAAACTAATATTTTTATACTTCAATGTCAGCTTTTCTCCTTGAAATGGATATGTAACTTATATCTCTTACAGTTATTCATTTGTGCCGCATGCAGACAGCATGGCATGGGTTTGTATTCAGGACATCTGAAATGTATCTCTCTATCACAGTGTTGTCGTCTTTATGGTTGACCAATGTTTTTATTAAGGCCTTAGGATCATAAAGCACCATTGTTTGCAAAAGGAACCATCTCACGGAGTTACTGTGATCTTTTCTAGTTATGTTTGTGACTGTAAGCAATGTACGCAATATGTATCCATCGCATGTGTCAAAAATTTGGGATGTCATGGGTGTGTGCTTTCCAGTCTTAGATCTGAAGAGAAGGCTTTTTTGACCGTAAGATCACACCTCAAAACATAACAGAGGACATCAAAAAACAGTAGGTATTCAAATCACTGATATAAAAGGGATTAAATATATGGCTTTCTCTCCTGCTATTCAACACTGCTGGCAAAATGAGGTAAACTTTGGGAACAATATAGACAAAGAAACAGGTGGCTAACAGTTGCTTTAGGTATTTATTGTCTAATTCTATTCATAGATAGAGAAGTAAAGGAAGTATCTTTCATCTGACTGCCAAATTTATTAGCGAGAAGCTTTAGGGAAACAGGTCCAGGAAAACTACAAGGTAAAGGGAATATCATTTTAAAAAGGACATTTCCTAAAAGACATGTAGGAACATGTCTTTTAAAAAGGACATTTCCTAAAAGACATGTAGGACCTTATCGCTCTCTACAGATACCTCAAAGGAGGCTGTAGTGAGGTGGGGGTTGGTCTGTTCTCCCACGTGACTGGTGACAGAACAAGGGGGAATGGGCTAAAGTTGCACCAGGGGAGTTTCAGGTTAGATGTTAGGAAGAACTTCTTTACTGAGAGGGTTGTTAGGCATTGGAACAGGCTGCCCAGGGAAGTGGTGGAGTCACCATCCCTGGAAGTCTTTAAAAGACGTTTAGATGTAGAGCTTAGGGATATGGTTTAGTGGGGACTGTTAGCGTTAGGTCAGAGGTTGGACTCGATGATCTTGAGGTCTCTTCCAACCTAGAAATTCTGTGATTCTGTGATTCTGTGATCTCTGAACCTTTTCTACATTGTAATTTCCGTCTGCAAGTGCCTTACCTGAGATATGAGCTTTAGAAAAGTCATGCCATCATGCATGGCTCGTCATGCCAGATAGATGCAAATTTATTTTTCTACACTTAAATAATAAAATGTTCTATGTTCATGCAAAAGCTTTTCCATAATTTTTAATAAGTAAAGTTTTTGAAGAATCTGATCTTTTTTTCTCCATGTGCTAAGGATCTGTATCATAATACTAGTTTCACCAAGTCAGCAAAAGTTCACCTGGCTTGTTTTTGACAGAGGCCAAAAGCAGATGCTTTGAGATAAAGTACAAGAGAACAAGTGTGCAGTGACAGTCCATTCTCAGGCTCTGAAGATTTGAGGTTCAGAGAATTCCTGAGACAACAATTGTATCATTGTCTTTGATGGATTTTGCTCCTCTGAATTTTTCCAGTTGTTTTTGAACCCTTCTACATTTTAGATGAGCTCGATCCACAAAATTGGTATCTGTTCTAAGGCAAATACCAGTGTTTTTATACATAAATAATGATGTTGTATTCCTTATATTTTTTTTTATTCAAAAACAGTGAAAAATGTATAACTACATATATAGTATATATATAATAGTATAAATTTTGTTTTTCAAAAACAATTTTTGTTTTTGTCCATAATTATAGTAAATACTCAAGTTACCAGTAACATTTGGGAGTATTAGCTTCCAGAAACATAAAATGTAAATGCAATTTCTTTTTTTTTTTTTCCATTTTTTTTTCCAAGCTAACCAGAACTTGAAACTGCAGACTCTTGGGAGGTACCACGATGAATGACTTATGATCTCTAGATTCTATTACAATAGAAGTCTATAAACCAGTAATACCTTTGTCTTATGTAGTGTTTTTCATGTGTGTATATCATAGCATTTACATATATGAATAGCAGTTGAAAAAATGTACCCACACATGTTTCTGTTCCCTCTTAGTTCATCTCTTATTTTACCATACACAAAGAATGTACATCAAAATATCTTGACAACCTTTATATATATATCATGAATGACTATTACATTTTCTTCAATGTAATTTAGTTGTCTTAATATATATATACTAACTAAAGAAACAAATATTCTGTCAGATACAATGCATTTCAAAATTGTTTGTAACTGTACTACTGCATATTTTAATTTGCTGGAAGTTAAGGCTTTGAAATACTCAGGATACATCTGTTGCAGGTTGCATTCTGAAAAAGAATAGCTACTTCAAAGTGCTGTGCCCAGGATAAATTGCTAATCCAGGTGAACCTTTTGACACTTAGCTTGAGTTTAACCATTACTTTAAACACGTGGTATCAGTTATGGGACTCTAAATCTGTATTCGACATACCAGATCTGTTGTGACTGTACATGGGAATGGTCGTATTAATACCATATTCTCTGACAATCATAACTGAGGTGACAGCATCTGACCAGGGGTTAAGAGAAATTTTTTTAAGGTGGATTTATTTAAAGCTTCAAGTTCTTCTGAGAGAGTTTTGTTCTAAGGTTTTGATTGATGTGGAGTTTTCCATCTTGGCATTTGCTTTGCTGAAGGCGACTGATTGCTCTGCAGTGTGAGCAGTGCCCCCTCGTGCATCAGCCAGGGCTGTCTGCTTCATGCCAGGGAAAAGCAGGAGCAGAAAGTAGACTTGTGGTTTTTTTTCCAATACATCTGGTACTCAAGAGCAGTACAAAAGCACAAAGTCTCGTTAATGTGGCATACAGATAAACAATATTCGGATCATTCTCTGATCATGATGGATTATTTGGTCATAACAAGCATATTATCCTTGCTTAATGAATGGAACATGCTATTTCTTCCTAGCCATTGTCAGTCTTTGAAGCAGTACAATTAGCAGACGCTCTCATTTAATTATCCAGTATAATAGGACCTGAAATGCTGAAATTCAATCTTTCATATAGTTATGCTGCTTTTCAACAGTCCCCTAGGCTAATGAGGATAATGTTCTAACCTAATGCATATTATTTATAAAGAAAACATTACAAAACAAATACAGTCTTACAAGAGTATAATGCTTCAAATTGCTTTAGGAACTGTTTTGATGACTGTGGCCAATAACTGTTGTAAAATGAAGAAGATACAATTATATATTCCTAGTTAAAAAATAATAATCATCTAGCCAGGAGTAAGAACTTTTAAACGTTTCTTATGTCTCTTTTTTCTAAATCAAATGAAGGATGAATATAATTGTAATGACATTCTAGATGCAGCTGTCTTTTTAACAATAAGAATGAAGACTCTTGCTTGTGTTATGACATATTTGTTTTTAAAAACAGAATTAGGGAAACAAATCTAAAAAAAAAAAAAAAAAGGTGTCTAAAAGATAAAGATGGCCACGCAGACAGGTTTTGAGGAATTTATGCACACTTATGCAGGGACTGTTGGAGTCTCTTAGCACTTCTGAATATCCCACAGACTTTCTTCTATATTACGACTTGTCTGTTCACTGTCAAGAACTTCCTTTAAGTGCTTTTATCATATCATAAATTGAAACATTTGTAGAATGAAGTTTTACTTTGTGACTGTCTTCAGAAGACAAAGAAATTGTCAAAATTCACTTCACTATATTATGTTCACTCTTCAGCCTTTTTGTTAGTTAACTGCTTAGTAGGCATGCAACAGGCTACAAAGTTCTTCTAATAGGGTATTCTAGTTTTATTTAGAAACACTGAACCCACCTCAGATGTGACTCTTATGTCTCAGCAAGTTGTATTAGGTAGCCTCTAGAGGTCCTGTTCAATGTAATTTTTATATGAACCTATTTCATGGTCTATGTGAGCCTGCTAATTGCCATGTTACTTTAGAAGAAATTTTTAATGAGAAGAAAAAGAAAGGAGTGTATTTAGGTGGTAACTGTCCATGCTGAGCTCTTAGTGAATACATCTCCAGGCACATTCACATGAACATCAGGGTAGAAACAAAGGAAACCTCGCTTTACTTTGATTTGTAAGTGTCACCAATCCCATAGAAATCACAGGCACTGATGGTAGAAAGTTAAAATGAGGGAAGAATTTAACTCAAGAATCTTTAGTGAAGCAGGTAATTGTATCAATGGAGTATAATCAGCCCTGATTATTTCTTGCATAAACCACCATCACTGCCTTTATCATGAAACTTTTAAGTAAAAACAATAGGCGCTATGATTCTACAGATGAGCACAGACTATTTATTATGTTTCCATTAAATATCCGTGGTTTGAAGACTACAGTTTGTCAGCCTCTGAGTTAGGACACACACCTCATAACATCCTCTGAGATCAATAGAAGCTCATGAAAGAGTGTGTAAGTCTGTCTACACTTCCCTCTTTCGTAGCAGATCACAGAATCACAGAATCACAAACTGAAGGGGTTGGAAGGGACCTTGAAAGATCATCGGGTCCAACCCCCCTGCCAAAGCAGGTTCCTCAGAGCAGGCTGCCCAGGTAGGCATCCAGACGGGCCTTAAATATCTCCAGAGGAGACTCCACAACCTCCCTGGGCAGCCTGTTTCCAGTGCTCCATCACCCTCACTGTGAGGAAATTCTTTCGTATGTTGGTGAGGAACTTCCTGTGCTCTATCTTGTGACCATTACTCCTTGTCCTGTCCCTGCAAACCACTCAAAAGAGGTTGGCCAAATTGCTCTGTCTCCCACACCTCAGGTATTTATACACATTGATGAGATCCCCTCTAAGTCTTCTTTTCTCCAGACTGAACAGCCTTTTCTCCAGGTCTCTCAGCCTTTCCTCATAGGAAAGATGCTCCAGGCCCCATATCATCTTTGTGGCCCTCCACTGGACTCTTTCCAGGAGATCCCTGTCTTTCTTGTACTGGGGAGCCCAGAACTGGACACAGTACTCCAGGTGAGGCCTGACCAGGGCAGAGTAGAGGGGGAGGATCACCTCCCTTGACCTGCTGGCCACGCTCCTTTTAATGCACGCCAGGATCCCATTGGCCCTCTTGGCCACGAGGGCACACTGCTGGCTCATGGTCAACCTGTCGTCCACCAGGACCCCCAGGTCCTTCTCCTCAGAGCTCCTCTCCAGCAGGTCATCCCCCAGCCTGTACTGATACGTGCCGTTATTCCTTCCCAGGTGCAGGACTCTACACTTGTTCTTATTAAATCTCATTTGGTTTCTTCCTGCCCATCTCTCCAGCCTGTCCAGGTCTCACTGAATGGCAGCACAGCCTTCTGGCGTGTCAGCCACTCTTCCCAGCTTTGTGTCATCAGCGTACTTGCTGAGGGCAGACACTATTCCCTCGTAAAGCTCATTGATGAAGATGTTGAACAAGACCAGACCCAGCACCGACCCCTGGGGAACACCGCTAGTCACAGGTCTCCAGCCAGACTCTGCGTCACCAATCACCACCCTTTGAGCTCAGCCAGACAGCCAGTTCTCAACCCACCTTACTGCCCACTCCTCTATCCCACACTTTATCAGCTTTGCTAGTAGGATGTCATGGGAGACAGTATCGAAAGCCTTGCTAAAGTCAAGGTAGATGACATCCACTGCTCTCCCCTCATCTACCCAGCTGGTGATGCCATCATAGAAGGTAACGAGGTCGGTCGAGCACGACTTCCCCTTGGTGAATCCATGCCGACTACTCCTCATAACCTTATCCTCTTCCAATTGCTTGCAAATGGCATCCAGAACAAGCTGCTCCAATACCTTTCCAGGGACAGAGGTGAGACTGACTGACCTGTAGTTTCCCGGATCCTCCTTCTTGCCCTTCTTGAAGACCGGAGTGACACTGGCTATCCTCCAATCTTCACACACCTCTCCTGTTCTCCAAGACCTTTCAAAGATGATAGAGGGTGGTTCGGCAATCACCTCTGCCAACTCCCTTAGCACACATGGATGCATCCCATCGGGACCCATGGATTTGTGTGCATTAAGCACACTCAGATTCTCCCGAACCACTCCCTTGTCAACAAGGGGGGAGATCTCCACTTCCCAGACTTTTTCTCCTTCCTCCAGGGTTGAGGAGTCTTGGGGGGGAGTCCTTGAAGCAAAGACTGAAGGAAAGAAAGCATTCAGTATCTCCGTCTTCTCAGCGTCTCCCGTTACCAGGACACCCCCCTCATTCAGCAAGGGACCCACATTAATCCATCCATAGATGCATCAGATTTTGCGGTTACAAAGAGCAACTCAGTTTCCTGAAGTGATGTGTTTTGTTTAGATTGAGAGGACCAGGGGAGAAAGCTCTCTATATAACAGCGCTTACTACTTTTTTTTTTTTCTTTGTGTTTTTTTTTTTTTTTTTGACTGTCTTTGACAACAGGAATTAGTAGAAAAGAAAAATCAAGATTCCCAAAGAGAAATAGATTGAACTTCTAGCTCCATATCAGTGTTCTAGGTTGCATTGGTTGCATAAATGTAACACTTCTAATTGATAGTTCAATAGGATCCATGTGTCAAGCAGACATAGGTGTTTACTCCTTGAACATCAAAGATAAATCACACTATCAGAACAGCACGACTTTTCTCCCTAGTAGCAAGATAGAAATTTGACATTTTAGGCTCAGAATTGTCTTTCCATTGAACTATAGCTTACATATTTAGTGCCAGAGATAGATTCTGCTTAAAATAATTTTTATCTGTTAATCCTAAAAGTAGTGCTGTAAAGACTTGGGGTGAGGGATTATTTTAAATTTTCTTGATTTCACTGTCTGCTCAAAGATCTGGTAGACTCAAGGCTGACATAATAATTTATATATCAGCAATGTCCATCTGTCCTTCAGTTCCCACACTGTTTACAAAGTAGGAATTGTCCAAATTTCCACAACTGTGTTCAAGCAACACATATTAACCTAAATTAAAACTGCTCCATGAGACAACCTTACATTCTCCTGCACTGTCATCAGAAGTAGCTATGGGGTAAGAACAGTTAAATTATGGTTTGCAGTAGAGGTGATCAAAAGGCATAAATAATGAATAATAATGTAAAGGTAAAACAGGAATTTCATTAATTTCATAATTAATGCAAAGCCAAAGAGGTATTCAATATAATTGCAAGACAGCAATTTTTAAATTGCCCTTATGAACAGGGGCATTGTCTGCAGAACTCTTTACCACAGACACTATTAGGTGAGCAGATTAGTAGTGTTAAAAAGATATGGAAGATTTATATTAAAAACATCCAAATTACAGTAGCAGCATTTATGTAAGTCTAGAAGTTTCAGAAATTTTATAAATTCCTGCCATAGGGATATATGGAAAAAAAAAAAAAGCCTCCTTTTAACCAAAGAAATTATGAAACTATGTTTTTTGGCAAATTATCCTGTAGATTCAAACAATTGTTCCTCATGCCTTACTTTGAAACAGAGATGGGATGATATATTGGAAGAAACTTAGTATCAGTGAAATCCTAGGTTTATAAGAATTGAAAAGAAGGGATAAGAAAGGATTCTTTTCTAGCTTTTAATAGTTAATTTCATTTGTAAATCTAACATTTAACTGAATCAGTAATCAACTGCGTTAATTCAAATCACTTGCTGTAGCTGCTTTTAAGAGCCATGAAAGCTTTTGCTTGCTCTTAATTTTATTATGAGGCTTAATTTAAAATCATACATGACAGCATAATAGAAAACTTCGGTTTTATTGTCAATACAATAGAAACATTTTTATTATTAAAATTTAATTGTATTTTTACTTATTTTATGCTGTCTATAATAATATGTATTATAGACTGTTTTATGTATTATAATAATATTCCTCTAGTATTATATCATTATATTGCATTGGCACCTAGAGCCTGACATACTCTGTCCTACGTGAGGTACAAAACTGCATAAGTTTTGGACAAAAAAGCTTGCAATCAGCAGAGTAGGAATTGGACTTGTCTGCAATTTTCAGCTAAGAAAGCATGTATTATACTTTCAAAACACTCAATCAGTGTTTTGATTTCAAATATCAACTGCATTTTCTTGTCCAAAACACACTAACTTTCATCTAGAAGAAAAAAAAATTACCTGCATACTTGTAACCTGTCTATAAATAACGTCCATATCTTTTGGACAAGACTTTTCCCTCTGGTCTGTGGGATGTTTTTGCTTGGAAGAACAGGCAATAGAAATTCTTAATGTCCCTTTCTTTCTCCTAAGCAGGTAGCAGTCTCAATCTTGTTCTCTAAAACATTGATAAAAGCCTCCTGCCTTACAGACTGCAGTAGGTCTGAAGTGCTCACTCTCCTAGAATGTTAGTGGACATCTGTAATTTAATTCACAAGAGGTTACACTGTTCTTTCCTACTGATTGGTGGCAATGATTTAAACATGTTCTTCTGACTGTCTGGCATAGATCTTGTTGGGTTTTGGCTCTGTTCGCCATTCTTACTACCCATGTTCTATTAATTTGAAAGATTTGAGAATAAGAAAACTTCAAAAGATATATTAGCTTCTCAGTGCCATTTGGGTATCAAATTAAAAGACTTGAACTTTACTTTCTCTGTGCAACACTTTTCTACATTATAGGAAATAATAGCTTTTTCTTATCCTATCAGATACTGCAGAGATTCTGTTGTGAAGCTTGAAGATTGTGTAGCAGTGAGGGCTAGCTATAAATTTCAAATGAAGAAATAATGGGAACTGAGTATGATTACCTTTAATCTTCTCTTGGTTTCATTTCTCAACCTTAGCAATTGTTAACACTAGACAGAGTAATTTCAAAATTCTGCATGTTATTAAAGACCACAAATTAGTCATGTTACGAAGTAAGAATTATTTAATGCATATTGAATCAAGTGCTAGGAATATCAGAACTGTATTTCAGTAAACAAGTTGAATCTGTTTAACAACTCTGTTCAAACTTTCTATTAAAATTTAATAGAAGAGAAAAAAATCCACTGCTTAAACTATCGGTATGTAGTTTCAGCATTTAGATAGCTACTTAATATAAACAACACCAATCCCATATAATAGCCATATGAAGGATGGATAGGCTAAAGAAAGGATGTTTTATTTGCTCTAATTTATGATAGTGAAAAGTGCCTCTACCTTTTAAGAAATTCAGATTGGGGTTAATATTACTTACAGTGCCTTATTAAGAAGCTTAATGGCAATTCAAAGTGAGAAGCTATTCAGACTCAATGGTAGTTAAGTACTTTCTTCTAGGTCAGACTTTTAATTGGCTCTATGGTAGAAAGAATAATAATGTAGGGGTATAAAAATAAAGAGAAAATTTCAGTGCATTGATAGAGTGACCAGACAGAGCAATATCTTAAATTTGAAAAGAAAAAAAAATATGGTTTGCACTGGAGGTTCTAAGAGATGGTGAAGAGTCTGTAGGGAAACAAGTGTCTCAATTATATACAAGCCATCTAAATAAAGGGAATGCTCAAAGTTGGTATGCAACAAGAGCTATTTGTTCTTGATGATCTTCTGGAATTTCAGACATGCAATTACTGCACCATTTAAAGCATAGGAGGCTTATTCAAAGTATGCATTTAGTTTGTCTCCCTTAAAAATTGTTAATGTGTACAGTGCTAAGCCTTTCCTCTGTGAGATCCTGCCACACATCGAAGTTGCTGAACATGGCTGCCTGGAGCCACAAAGCAGGCAACAGCCTTTAGCAACAGATTGCTGGAGGTGCAGCAAGGGACCACACTACAGCCACCTGCTTTGGTTATGCCATTTAACTGCTGCTACAGCATGACGAAAGCTCAGGCTGGGTGAGCGGTGAGAGCTAATTCTGGGAAAGGCAGAAGGGTTGGCATCTCACAGAGTCACAGAATCATCTACGTTGGTAGAGACCTCCAAGATCACCAAGTCCAACCTCTGACCTAACACTAACCAGTCCTCCACTAAACCATATCACTAAGCTCTACATCTAAACATCTTTTAAAGACCTCCAGGGATGGTGACCCCACCACTTCCCTGGGCAGCCTGTTCCAATACCTAACAACCCTTTCAGTAAAGAAGTTCTTCCTAATATCATACCTAACCCCCAAGGGTGCAACTTTAGCCCATTCCCCCTCGTCCTGTCACCAGGCACATGGGAGAATAGACCAACCCCCACCTCGCTACAGCCTCCTTTAATGTACCTATAGAGAGCGATAAGGTCACCCCTGAGCCTTCTTTTCTCCAGGCTGAACAAACCCAGCTCCCTCAGCCGCTCCTCGTAGGACTTGTTCTCCAGACCCCTCACCACCTCCTCCTTGCAGCTGCAGCAGTCACCATCTCCCCTGCAGAACAGTAAGTCTTATACCCCACAGCTTTGTTTCCCACTGTATTTCTATACCAGTGTCCTGGTTTCAGTTAGAATTAATTTTCTTCCTAGTAGCTGATGGAATGCTGTGTTTTGGCTTAGGATGAGAAGAGTGCTGATAACACCCCGATGTTTTAATTGTTGCAGAGCAGTGCTTATACCAAGCCAAGGACATCTCAGCCTTTTGCTCTGTCCTCCCAACGGGCAGGCTGGGGGTGCAGTAAGAGCTGGGAGGGGACAGACCCAAACTAGCCAAAGGGGTATTCCATACCATCTGACGTCATGCTAAACAATATATAGGGGTGGCTAGCCGGGGGGAGGGGGCCGGACTGCTCGGGGTTAGGCTGGGCATCGGTCAGCGAGTGGTGAGCAATTGCATTGTGCATCACTTGTTTGTACATATTATTATTACTTTCCTATTATCACCATTGTATTATTATTATTATTATTGTTATTATTATTTTTGTTATTATTATTTTCCTGTCTTATTAAACTGTCTTTATCTCAACTCATGGGCTTCACTTTCCATTTCTCTCCCCCGTCCCAGAAAGGGAGGGGGGAGGGTGAGCGAACGGCTGCGTGGTGTTTAGCTGCCAGCCGGGTCAAACCACGACAACCAGCTCCACCGTTTCCCTGTACCTCCTCACTGCATGTATCTCCTGCTTCCCTTACACTCATTTCCATGCTTATTGGCCCCCCACTAAAATGAGTCATCTCAGGTGAGCAGCAAAAAATAAAATAATAAAATAAAATAAAATAAAATAAATTAAAAAAGGCAAACACTTCTCTGTGTGGCTGACAAATTAGATCAGTGAAGATTCCAAAAAAAACAACCGAGCCAATGCAAGGGAGACACTGCTGTGAGCAGGAATATGTGAAGGCAGAGTCAGAGAAAGGGAAAAGAAACAGGTCTATACCTTTTAGGTACAGCAAGTTATTATTCTTCCTCAGCTGTGCTATGGATCTGTACCCCAGGCCACTATGAAAGGTCAAAATTGTCCTTTCCTCACCTATTGTAATGGGTTAACTGAAACCAGGACAATAACCATTAGCATCAGCAGTTCACAAACACAGAAAGAAAGCAAATTAGTTAGGATATTAATATTTTTTTTTCCATAGTTCCTCTTCTTTTTCTAATTTCAGAATTGAGAGAAATGTTTTCATACATCCTAATTGGATTTAGAACAGTAGCTGAAAGGAGAGGAGTTTCCTCCTGAGAGAGATCTTCTTACTGTGCATTCCAGGTGCCTGTTCATTTCTCTTTTGATCATGTGAATGTTTTACTTTAACTTTCATAAAAAAAACATTTGCCTTAGATAATATAAAGAAGCCTTCAAGTATTATGAAAACACATTCCAGCACTACAGAGCACTGTGAATGGTCACATTTACAAGGTCAAGCATTCTTGCCAAAAGACCAAAGAGAGATATATTATTTAAACAGAGAAACAAAGGGTGAAAGGGCTCAGCCCGTTGAAAAAGCTATTGTCTCTCTTTCAAGGGACTGTGGAGTTTAGTTTATGAAACAGAAATCAGATCAAACCGAGATTGAGCCAAATGGCTTTGCCACCTGACAAGGTTAGGCGATCTGTCTGACCTTGTTAGGAACCCAGAGTGAGTGGTAAATAATGCCCACTTGCCACTTGCTCCTAAACAGGTTTTTAAACAATAGTGAAAACCTAACATGTCAATTATGAGGCTTACGCTGCTAGAACTAATGGGAGGATAATATTACTGACCTGCTATGTTTATTCTGTCATTATGCCATGAACTGCACGGCAGAGGGCCCTGTAGTACAACTGCAGGTAAAGAATATTATTTTATAAAGCTCCGTTCATTTTATGATGCTAGCTGAGATAGTTGTTTTAATCAATTAGAGGCTTGCTTGTAACTGTCCATATGCATTTTTTTCAATCATGTCTGAAACACCAACCATTAGAAAAATGATGAGCAAATGCAGTTTTCTTATATCAGAATTCATTACTCAGTTGGACAAATAACATCTTCTAGCTGAGGTAATTCAAGCTAGGTGCGGCTTCTCGATAATTCATGTAATATTTTATACCCATGCAGCATATTTAGTGTGTTACAAAATGAGAATAGTGATATTAGAATAGTTCAGTTTGAAGTGACCTACAAAGATCATTGGGTTCAACTGCCTCATCATTTGAGGACTAACCAAAATTTAAAGTGTGTTATATTGTAATATTGAATATAAAGAGATTTTTGTATGGAAAGGTTCAGAATTAATTAAAGATAAAGTGAATCATTAATCTTTGGGTAGAGGGAAAACAGAAAGAAGTTTTTAATTGTGTTAATAAACAGGTAAGATATAAATTACATAAAATTTTAGTAAAATTTCTTATTTTGTTGTATTACAATTAATGGTCCTGATCAATATTGAGGTCCCACTTTAGATGGCAGTCAGCATGTTGAATTTACAGCCTAATTAAACAATGTAGAAGAAGAGGAGAAATAGGCAAGCAAATACCTTCTGCAAGATCGCATAGTATTTCAGTAAAAAGTGGTGAGAAACTTGATCCTGTTTCTAAATGCAAAGATGCAGGCAAAAGCCTGGCTTGCCTCCTTGGAGCTAAGGTGGATGGAGTTCTAAAAATATGTAGTATTGTTATTGGGAATTGTGAGATTATGGTTATTTACTAGCTTTGGACTGGAAGTAGCTTCTTGTATGCTGTTCTCTTCACTACTGGATAACGGACCATTTGTCCAGAGCTTTTAGAATGCTGGTTGCTGAAGAAAAGTCTCCAAGTAATGAACTGAGGAATTTTGACTGATAAGGATGGAAGAACACTTAAAGGTTGGGACAGAGTTCACTTAATGGATGGAAGACTTTTCATTGACTCTAATAAACAGTAGATCAGGTCTGTGAGGCATCAAAATTTGTCCCTTCGGTAGAGTGGATGCATATCTAAATTAATGTGCATCTGTATTCCAATATACTTTACATTATGCAAATATGAATAGCACGATGTTTAAATTGGCAGATGGAAATAAATAGATTCTAGGCTATTATTTTTTAAACCTTTGCTCACAACACTGCAGCTTAGCTGCTTTTAGACAGAACTACAGCTGCAGATAGGCCAGAAGAATTCAGCAATCAGTCAACATAAAAACAGTGATTTCCAAAACATTGCTGTAGATGCCCATTTTACTAATTTTCTTCCCTTATATCCTGTTAGAAAGAGCAGCAGTAGCCTCAAATTAGATTCTGCTTCCCATCTCCAGAGAAAGTGGGACTGGTAAAAACATTATGGCCATTCCTTCCTGTTTTTGAAAAGATAAAATTATTATTGATTTGTGGAGAACTAATTCACAGAAACATCCTTTTGCTTGCCTAGAGCCCTTGCTATTCCCTTTCTTTCCAAGGTTCGATACTGGGTATGGGAAGCTGGTAGGTTGAGTCATCCACCTCATACTGGCATAGGAACACATTGGGCAGTATTCCTCTGTGCTTTATCAATATGTCAACTCTTCTAAAATTCAGTCCTTGCTGTTTAAGCTTACTACCTTTATTATCAATTCCTAAATGTGATTTTTTAGATGTGGACACTCTTCATAGGTCATCAGTATTAGCTCAAAGTTCATCACAGCCAAAAGAATGTTTTTCATTCTACTAAATGGACCTTGGATTAGTCTCCTCAAAAACTGATACTCCCAGATAATTTCATATAGATAGAAAATGTTGCTGACATCAGTGTTATCTCTGTTATTTCTGAAAGCGTTCCTGAAAGTGATTTTCCACTAAGAAATGCTTTGAAGATGCTACACTACTGGTATCACCTGAAGTTTGTAGTCACTCTGGAAAAGATACCTAGTTTTTTAATGCAGAAATAGCTTTTTAAAAATGTCAGTAATTGCCAAAGACATGGATAACATCTGAGATATCACTGTCATCAGTTATTCTGAGCAAGAGTTATTTAGTTCATAGCATACTGAGAACAAGCTACCAGCTCAGGAAAGAACAACGTTAAAGATCTCCTTTCCCTTCTGATCACCTATACTACAGTTGTCTACAGATGGTGAACACTGGTAAATTGTGTGCAGAGTGCAATAACTTTAGTTTAGCCTCTTCTGGAGGGTAGTATGTGAACAAGAAATGAAACAGTTAATAATTGTGCACTGAATTGAAAACAAAAAAAAAATCTTACCCATCAGGGAAGAGCCTCACAATCCTTTATATTTCAAAGACACAATGATAAATCTCACTTGTTAAGGATTACATGTAAGTAATGGAAACCAGGGACAGTAGGTCAGGGAATTAACAATAAATAAATAAATAAAAATAAATTACAGTTTTACAAGTCATTAAACAAAATTCTAGTTATGTTTTATGTACTCTTGAATAAAGAGCTCATTGTTATTCCTTAAAGTGCCATCACTAACTGATAAACCATGTTAGAAGAGCATAGATTTATTATTGTTCCCATACAACTAAAAGGTTAATACCCTTCTGACTGCAAAAGAATATACTTTCAGCTAATGGGAGCATTTAACATTTAACAGAGCTGTGACAAAATGTCCTTGATATTTATTAATAGACCAGTGCCATTTTCTAGGGCCAACTCCTAAAATCTTCAGAAACTGAATTGGGATTTAAAGCTTTATTTAAAGTTTATCTTGAATATTCTACTTGTAAATGTTATTACATTAAAAGATCAAAGAGAAAGTATGAGCTCACATTGTTTCAAAATATCTTATAATAGAATTATAAACAACAGGTCAAGTTGAAAAACTCAGTCTGTTCCAACCTTTTTTTTTTTGCTACTTTTCAAACATTTTATACTAAGATATGGTATGTGAGATGTGGTAATGATGCAACTATACTGTTACTCTTTAGCGAATCACTGAGTGTCTGTTTTTTTAATTTACTGTGATTTAATGACATTCTAATAATAAAAAAAAAAAAGCTGGTTTCAAAAATTTCACCTGTTTCTCCATTACTCTCAGTTAAATCCAACCTTTTCATTGTGTACTACTGATACAGTTATAATACAGTGATCATAGTGAATGGACTATTGGAATTGAGCTTTATCATTAGTGAGATATAAAAATTCCTGCGTTAGCAGTAAAGAGTACATGAAAATATTAATGACTTAACTCCTTTATATGAATCTACTGGGTGACAACTCTGAGATACCAGATTTTTTCAAGACTCTCTGCTTTTCTTAATTTCATAGCAGTAAGTGTACCTCATGTGGTACTGAAATCCTCAGCCTAAAATTATTCATCCTTAGATATGAATTCAGTTATTAGAAGTGATTGGTATCACCTCTGTTTTACTGTTTTGGCCAGTCAGCATTGTCCACTGGTACATAGCAGCCTGTGAGTTACATCAAGTCATCTCTCAAAAATTCTCTTTTTTCCTCATTTCAAATAGTTGATGAGCTTCCTACAGAGGTGATGGATATAAGTATAAAATGAGTTCATGTGCAGAACACAGGAAATACAGTTCTAAAGTGAAATGCTTCAACATCAACAATTCCCAAATCAATATTTATTCTCTTTATTTCTTTCTTACAGAAATTAGTTAAGGTATAGCAAGTATTTTCAGTTAGTAGGCCATGCATTGATGGACTGCAGTAAATGTCAAAGAGGAGAGATTTTCTTCCTAAAGGAAAAAAATGAGAAGAAATATGAACATTCTTTCTGTAGAAGAAAGAAAGGGAAGAAGTTTTGTCTACAAGGAATCTTACTGTCCTTCAAGTTAAAAGAAAGCAAAAGTACATTACTTGAGCCCTTTCTAAGGCAGCGTTCTTTAGAGACTTAGAAGATGAAAGCAGGATCTCTTTGAACATGAAAACTTTCAAGTTAAACATGATTGCTTGGTATTTAGTAAAAGAATTAAATGAGCTCTCACTATTATGTTCCTCATACCTTTTCATTTGAAGCACTGGCAATATTCCCAAATATAGCCAGAAAGAGTACTACGTGTGTTCAAAGAAACTGCTTTCTGCTTTGTACATTTGTATCTAAATTAAATTGCCTGATCCATTAACATATTGGGAAGAAAGAAAGAAAGAAAGAAAGAAAGAAAGAAAGAAAGAAAGAAAGAAAGAAAGAAAGAAAGAAAGAAAGAAAGAAAGAAAGAAAGAAAGAAAGAAAGAAAGAAGGAAAGAAAGAAAGAAGGAAAGAAAAAGAAGGAAGGAAGGAAAGAAAAAGAAAGAAAGAAAGAGAAAGAAAGAAAGGAAGGAAGGAAGGAAAGAGAGAGAAAGAGAGAAAGAGAGAAAGAGAGAAAGAAAGAGAGAAAGAGAGAAAGAGAGAAAGAGAGAAAGAAAGAAAGAATGAAAGAAAGAATGAAAGAAAGAAAGAAAGAAAGAAAGAAAGAAAGAAAGAAAGAAAGAAAGAAAGAAAGAAAGAAAGAAAGAAAGAAAGAAAGAAAGAAAGAAAGAAAGAAAAAGAAAACATAATTTTAAGTAAATTGCAAATATTACTTCAACAGGCACAGGATTAAATAAGTGTGTTCTATACAATTGATATGGTTTTCTGTTGAAAATCCTGGTGATTTCCCTTAGTAGCAACCACAACTTTTTCTGAAGCTATATCTATAGAAAGGCCATTCTGTTTAAACTATTCCCTGTGGACCATCCATACTCTCTCTTCTTCACCTAGCCCCAGCAAGTGTCTTGAATCTTGAACTCAACCACTGTAGAAGTTTCAGACAGTTATTGCATAACTAATGTGCTTAATCCATAGAGGGAAGAAAAACTGTCAAAACTAAGATAGTATGATAAACTAAAACCATCACTTGGGACAGAGTGAAAAGTAAATTAGTGAATTCAGAAAGCCATTTTGTTCATGACTAGCCACCATGACAATGACAATAATCTGCCATTTACTCAGCCCTCTGTCCAAGCCTGGTATATATGGAAGGACACATCCATCAAAAAATGAGCATGTTTAATTAATTCATGCTATGTTTTGCTCCTTACTCAATGTAATATTTTAATATCGTGTTGCAACATAGTCAAATCCACCCATATAATAATTAGTGAATAATTTTTTTTTCCACAGTGGCATCCATGAAAAGTCAATGGGCCTCAATGTACAATAAAACTAGAGACATAAAAGGGTGTACAAAATTCCCAGAAAGGGGACTGATACTGAATATGTTGATGTTATTGGCAAAACTACCTTGATTTAAAGTAAAATAATATTTTATTCTAATGGAGAAAACCTATAAGCCTATTCCTAGCATCAATGCACATGACCCCAAACATATTACAAAGATTACTGAAATTTGCTTTTTTATTTTCTAGATGGGAAATATGTTTCACAAGTAGTGAAATAATTCCACCTCTGTTTATTTTTCTGCAGGAATGAAACCATGGATGTATAGAGCTACAAGTATAAGGCAGCAAAAAATGCTTTCATTAGGCGACATGAGAAGACTCGATCTGTCTAGTGTTGACACAGGTAGACGTTCCATTATATTATGTATACCTCTTAGCTGCTGTAACAGCAGTTTATCAGCTTTATCACAAGTGGTAGCTAATCAGTGTTTTCACTCCTATGCTAATCACCGGAATGAGACATAGGAAAAGTGAGAATCAGGAGTGCACAAAGGGTCCTCGGCTGACCTTTTGACTGAATTTTTACTGTTGAGCTTACAAATCCTCTCTAAATTTAGACAATTTTAGGAAATGATATTAAGGTAGAATTTTTAGAAGTAAATTGATGGCTCCTTTGAAGCTGATACCTCCTGCAAAAACATAACATAGGAAACTTTAAGAAATGCTAACTGTAAGAATAGTTTAGAACTCATTTTGATACTGTTCAGATATTTCAAAATAATTGGACTTAGTGCAAATGATTCTGAAATTATTGACTAATATTGACATCCTGCATAGCCTTTGCAACAGTAATTCTGTAGGTATTTTACATACAACTCAATATATAATTCAGTGGAAAATATCTACCTATACAAGTTTAAATCCAATTTTTTTTTCTCTATTTTTTCTTTGACAGTGTGTCTTTTTATAATCATTCTCTTGGTTACAGATCATTTGTCTGTTATAAGTACAAATATTTGCAAAGAGTCATTCATTGTCCTACAGGTGAAATTCACTTGAGGCATGGGTAAAAGTACAAAAGGGTTAAATCTCCCCTGTGCTTAGAGCAACGTTGTCACTCAAACAATATATGAAAAAGTTGTTCATGCAGTCTGAATGTTGCTGGGAACTTTGTTGAGTTTCTGTTAGTCTGATCTTCTGAAATAGCTTCTATACAATTGTTCTCCAGAGAACCTGGGGAAGGAAAGAACTCAATCCAGATAGAATCCCTTAGTTCTTGTTAAGTCCATGATTTTTTCTCACTGTCCATTGTTCCATGTTCAAAAAAACCCAAAGAGTGTTAACAATGTACTGGATTAAACTTCAGAGCAAATGTCTGCTACAGTATGTCTCAGTGGTTCAGAGTCACTTTTATTGACCTCTCACAAATTGTTTCTTTTCTTTCTTCACCTTTAAGTGAATTAATATTCATTCTAACAGAAAAGCTGATAAGTGATATTAAAAGTGAATACAGGAACATTCTATAACTGCCACAATAATTGCTGTAACTATGGCTCTGATGGAAATCATTGAAACTAATTTCTCTGGTGACTTAGCATGTAAATAGAGATTGGATGTTCAGAGGTAACATATATATATATTGGCTATTCCATCTGCACGTGCCTAAACTGTTTACAGACAAAGCAAAGTATCATTCTGAGAGTTGAAATGTCTTGTCCAAGACCAGAAGTGTCCAGAAGAATATTGTCAGTGCCAATTTAACTCACCTACCTATCTTATTGAACTTTAACTTTCTTAGCACAAAAAACAGTGAATATCTTTTCAGTTTCTTCTATGAGCTTTCCACATGTTACTCTTTTGTGAACGATTTGTTGATGAAGCTCTGTAACCAATATTGACTTGTCACAGTTTGCAGCCTAGCATGTAAACTACGTCGCAGGTTTTCAAAATAAGGCTTCTCACAAGACATTGTTCATTTATATTCTGCTACAAAGAACACCTAATTATAAAACTTTTTTAAAGTACCCTATCTCAAACTTCATTATATATGGAACACTGCCTACCTACAACTTTAGCATTTTTTTAAAGCGAATAACCTATTTTTTTGAAATATTTACAAACCATTTATCTCATATTTAATTTTAATTAGACTGAATCTGTGAAAATAACTCATGTTTCTTGTAATTAAATTATGTAGAACAACAACAGTGACAAAATGTCAGATCTTGTATAAGTATGGTAATGTCTTCACAGTTAAAGATAACATTGCAAATTGCTGTAGTTGCTTACAGATTTTGGATGTTTTCAGAATAGCTTAACTTTGTCTGAAATTTTCTTCCACAGGCTTGCTGGGATTTTTTTGGTTGTTTTTAAGTGAAGTGGAGAGAAGACAGGTGATGTTCAGATCTTTCGAAGTACTCACATTACTCTTGTTCCTTCTGAGTCACATAGATATTCCCTGTGGCTGTTCTGCTTAGTTTTTCTGTATAGGATTGTTACCTGACAAAGAACTGCATGCAATCTTCACACCTGAATCCAAAAAAAAAAAAGGAGCATTTTAATTCCTGGTCGTGATTCACCAGAAATGTTGAGAATGGTGGAAATTTATTAATTGATGAAATACAGATGATGGTGGCTTTATGAAAATCTTACATTGTTTTAAGAGGGACCACAGAATTGAGACATATATGTGTGTATGCAGAAAAAGTACAAAAGGGTCTTGCTCTGCTTTTCTAGCACACATGCATGCATCTGATTTCAGGCCTGGTCAGACCTAGTAGCAGTTATTAAACACTTCCCATTTACCTATCTGATTTTATCATTTTGGAAGGATGATAAAACAGGTGTTGGTTAAAAGAAAATACGTTTTTCTCATCAGGAGTACTTTTGTGTGCTAAACAGTTCCATCTCTGTTACAAATGTTTCCCTATTCAATTCAGTATTGCTTCCTCCCTGCATGAGAAAGTTAAATCAAAGCAGACTGTAAAGGGGTTGTTAAAGGACCAAACAGGAAATGTAAAACAATGACACAGATAAGAATGACTTCAGATAAATGTCTTCAAAGTAGTTAAGATAATAATGGCTGGGTCATCACTTGGAGAAAATCTAATGAGCTGGCTCCATCCAGGCCGAATAGGTACTCTTCCCAAGGCTAAGTGGAGGATCAAAGAAGCGTGAAACCTCAAAGAACTAGAAAAGAGTGTGAGCTTTGGGTGAGCCAACAGAGGTTTCCCAGAATGTGTCAATTACAGAGCTGACAGACAGGGAAGACTCACAGAAAGAATGTGCTGCAAGCAACAGAAGCTGTTCCTCCTGAGAGAAAAACTAATCTGGATTTATATTAATTATAGACTGCGGAAGTTTATCCAGGGAACATGCTTATAATGAAAAATTATTATTATTATTATTATTATTTTTTAATTGTTTAACACCTGGGCCTTCACACTTTGTTTCTTTGAATTAGTGAACAAATAATATTTTTTCTTGTAAATAAGTATTGTTTGGGTCTTTCTAATTAGCCACTGTACCAGTCACCAGAAGCAAAGCTGCTTCAGTAACTAAACCCCAGTTGAACATATTGAAGTAATCCTAATGGATATTCAGGAACTGTTATAAGTAAGCACTGACACCAGTGTAAGGACATACCCTTGACAAGGGAAAACATTCAATAACAATGATGCTTTCTAACAGTAATGGACTAATGTGCTAAATGTGCTATAAATTTCTAAGCAGGTCTCCTATGAATGACAAACAGCTCTACAGCAAGGGCTGGTGATAGCCCAATACTGATGTATGTGTATGTATTGTTAGGAACACTCAATTTGTTCAAGACACTTAACATTTTTCATGGGGATTTTATTTTATATTCATTACATTGAATGTGAGATTCAATTATTTTGACCACATTATTTTAAAGTACCTAAGACACAGGTGAAGATAAAAGATTTTTGTGAGCTTCACCCTAAGCATAAGCTGATGGCCACTGAAAGATGTGAATATAGCAAGGATACTGGTGTTCAGTGGACCATTTCAGCAAAGCATAGTTAACTTAATTTCACAAACACCTTCAACTAGAAAGAGAAAAATGGTGTAATTTCAAGATAAATAAATTTATTTGGACAATTGTTTTTTGTTTCTTTGTTTTACATGAAGAAGAACTGGGGCACTTTGAAGATCTTTTTGTGATAAATATCCTTCACATTTTTCTACCATCATACTTTACAGGGGATCAACAAAGTTATTTCCAGTTCAGCACCAAAAGTGTATTCTAAAATAGGATCTTATGGTGCTGAAGTGAAATAGTGCCATGATAATGACAGATTAAATAGCAGCTGTTCTCATGTTTACTTTTTGAGAATCCAGTACAGTCCATTGATACAAACTAGCACTTGGACAGAGACTTGCCAACATGACGTGATTCAAGTAAAAAAAAATGACCCTTGAGGGACATCAAACTAGAGAAGTAGTTTTTAGACCTGTATACTATTGCCTGTATACTTTTAGATTTGCTCATAAGTAACCTATTTAGAGAATCCCCAGTATGACTATTGTGATTATATAGCCAATCTGGGTTCAGATAAAACAAACATCAGTGATTTTGTTACTACTGCATGATTTTTTAAGTTGTAGTCAAACCTACTGAATTCTGCCATGATAGAAGCATCTCTTTTCCTGGATGCAAGACTTTCCTGCCATAGAACAGTCTCTCTCACTGGAAGTTTTTCATGCATCTCTGACTAAAAGAGTCTTTTTTCTAAGTGGATTCTTCTCTCTCGTGGAATTTTTTATCATTGTTATTATAAGCTTCCATAGAGATAACATTTTTAATTGCCTATTCTATTTTAGCTCCATAGCCTGTTCCTCAATTCTATCACAAAATAATCTGCAATCACCAGGGTATAAGAATCTGATTAGAAAACTTGGTGCACTGTCTTTTTAGAAAGTATCTTTGTGTTTTTCATAGCAGAGGAAAATGAGCTATCTAGTGAAGTTATAATACACACAACTAATTCAAAATTTCAATGACTACTCACTTATTCAAATGCTTATCCCTAGAGAGAGGAATTGTACAAACTACCTACAATAGGTAGTCTTATGATAATGTCCTCACATTTCTGCAAGGCCTTTCTTGCCAAGACATTTTAGAAGTGGATGCAACCCAAGGGTTATAGAAATAAAAATTATAACCCTGATTTCAGTGGGACTAGCAACACCAAAGGGCAGGGAGAAACAATGTTTTTTTTTTTTTTTTTTCTGAAACAGCACTGTGAGTTAGACAGAGAAGGCAAAGAAATTGGATGAAGCAGTAAGGTTTCCACATCTTCCTTAACAAAATGTTATGTGTATATATATATATATATATATATATATATATTATTTTTTCTGTAAATGATAAGGGTTTTGTTCCACGCCTCATCCAGGAGACTTCATATTGCTGCACAGTACCCATAATGACTTGCAGACCTTGCAAGGACGGTACATGTCTGCCTCCCTATTGTTCTTGGCAATGGTTTCATGAGGATGTGCTTGCAGGGAAACCATGAAATTCAGGAGGAAGGCAACAAAGACTTGTGTGGTAGACTTCAAGAGACTGTGTGAGGAAGACATGTCTCACTGTCTCATTTGGGAAGGAAGGTTCTGATGTTTCTAGGGTGTGTAGGTGACTCTGGTGTTCACGTGTATTTTGTATTTTACAAGGAAATGGGGAATGTTCAGAAAATCCAGACCATCTAACTGATGGAGAAATAAGGTATGGCTCTATCACTGGTTGCTGCAAGGTAATTCCTCAGTACACTCTTAGCCTAATATAATATAGCAGATCTACTGAGATGTGCGACAGGGTGATGGTGAGAATGCAATACAACTGGGACAAAACTGTGTATAAAAACCTCTCATCCTCAATGTTTAAATGTGTCAGGTGACAAACAAGTTAGATCAAAATATATATTCTGCAGAGAAGTATCATTTCCCTATCACTCACTTCTCCTAGGAGAAGAAGTTACAGACTTTATAGTCTTACCCTCTTGTTTGTTAGAACAATATTTTAAATGTTTCTCTTTGAATCCCACCTTTCCTTCCACAGTTCCACTTGTTTCTTCCCATATTCCCTGGCAGTGATAATATTGAAGAGAGAAGCCTGAAGACTATCAAACAGGACTTTAGGGGACTGGGACAGTTACTGAATAGAGTGGGAGTATGGGTGGTGTTTTCATCCATCCCTATGTTGGCAGGGAGGGGTACAGAGAGGACACAGAAAGCCCACCTGAAAAACACATGGCTCAGAGGCTGGTGCCAACACAGAAATTTTGTTTTTTTTTGAACCATGGGGTGCTTTACTTGACACCCGGCCTGATGGCTGCAGACGGGTTCTACCTATCTCTAAGGGGAAAATGGATCCTAGCCCAGGAGCTGGCAGAGCTCATTGAGAGGGCTTTAAACTAGGTAAGAAGGGGGACAGGGCTGAAATAAGGATTGTTGGAGGTATGCCAGGGGGAACAATGGCAAGGCTGGGAGAGAAGGCAATGGCCCAACTGAAGTGCATCTAAACTAATGCACGCAGCATGGGTAACAAACAGGAGGAGCTGGAAGCCATCGCGCGGCAGGCAGGCTACGACATGGTTGCCATCACGGAAATGTGGTGGGACCACTGTCATGACTGGAGTTCTGCAATGTCTAGCTATATGCTCTTCAGAAGGGACGGGCAGCACGGAAGGGGTGGTGGTGTGGCTCTCTATATCAGAGAGAGTTTTAATGTTGCAGAACTTGAGGCTGGGAATCATAAGGTTGAGTCCCTATGGGTTAGGATCAGCGGGAAGGCCAACAAGGCAAGCATCCTGGTGAGGGTCTGTTATAGACCACTGAACCAGGATGAGGAGTTCTACAGGCAGATGGCAGAAGTTGCAAAATTGTCAGTGCTTGTTCTTTGTGGGGGACTTCAACTTCCCAGATATATCCTGGAAGCACAACACAGCCCAGAGAAAGCAGTCTAGGAGGTTTCTGGAGAGCGTAGAAGGTAGCTTCCTGACACAGCTGGTTAGTGAGCCTACCGGGGAGGTGCCCCGCTAGACGTGTTCACAGAGTACTGGTGGGAGATGTGGTGGTCGGGAGCTGTCTTGGGCAGAGTGACCACAAAATTGTGGAATTTTCCATTCTTGGCGAGGTCAGGAAGGGGATCAGTAAAACTGCAGTCTTGGTCTTCCGTAGGGCTGACTTTGAGCTGTTCAGGACACTGGTTGGCAGAATCCCTTGGGAGGTGGTTCTGAAGGGCAGAGGAGTCCAGGAAGGCTGGGCACTCTTCAAGAAAGAAATCTTAATGGCTCAGAAGCGGTCTGTCCCCACGTGCCCAAAGACGAGCTGGCATGGAAGAAGATTGGCCTGGCTGAACAGAGAACTGTGGCTTGATCTTAGGAGAAAACAGAGGGTTTATAATCTTTGGAAAAGAGGGCGGGCCACTCAGGAGGACTATAAGGATGTTGCAAGGCTATGGAGGGACAAAATCAGAAAGGCTGAAGCTCACCTGGAGGTCAAACTGGCTACTGCCACTAACGGTAACAAAAAAAAAATGTTTTTATGAATAAGTCAACACAAGAAGGAGGACTAAGGAGAATCTCCATCATTTACTGGATGTGGGGGGAAACTTAGTTACAAGAGATGAGGAAAAGGCAGAGGTGTTTAATGCCTTCTTTGCCTCAGTCTTTATTGGCAAGAACAGATGTTCTCTGGATACCCAGCACCCTGAGCTGGTGGAAGGGGATGGGGAGCAGAATGTGGCCCTCATAATCCACCAGGAAATGTTTGGCGACCTGCTACAGCACTTGAATGTACGCAAATCCATAGGGACAGATGGGATCCACCCAAAAGTACTGAGAGAACGGCAGAGGAGCTGGCCAAGCTGCTTTCCATCATTTATCGGCAGTCCTGGCTATCAGGGATGGTCCCAGTTGACTGGCAGTTAGCAAACGTGACGCCTATCTACAAGAAGGGCCAGAGGTTAGACCCAGGGAACTATAGGCCTGTTAGTTTGACCTTAGTGCCAGGGAAGCTCATGGAGCAGATTGTCTTGAATGTAGTCACGTGTCACTTACAGGGCAACCAGGTGATCAGGCCCAGTCAGCATGGGTTTATGAAAGGCAGGTCCTGCTTGACGAACCTGATCTCCTTCTCTGATAAAGCGACACGCTGGGGGGATGAGGGAAAGGCTGTGGATGTGGTCTACCTTGACTTCAGCAAGGCTTTTAACACCATTGCCCACTACATTCTCCTCAAGAAACTGGCTGCTCTTGGCTTGGACAGGTGTACGCATTGTTGGGTTAAAAACAGGCTGGATAGCCAAGCCCAAAGAGTTGTGGTGAATGGAGTCAAATCCTGTTGGAGGCTAGTCACTAGTGGCGTTCCCCAGGGCTCGATACTGGGGCCAGTCCTCTTTAACATCTTTATCGATGATCTGGATGAGGGCATTGAGTGCACCCTCAGTAAGTTTGCAGATGACATCAAGTTAGGTGCGTGTGTCGATCTACTTGAGGGTAGGAAGGCTATGCAGGAGGATCTGGAAAGGCTGCACCGATGGGCTGAGGCCAGCTGTATGGAGTTCAACAAGGCCAAGTGCCGGGTCCTGCACCTGGGGCGCAACAACCCCAAGCAGAGCTACAGGTTGGGAGCTGAGTGGTTGGAAAGCTGCCTGGCAGGGAAGGACCTGGGAGTATTGCTTGACAGTTGGCTGAATATGAGCCAGGAGTGTGCTCAGGTGGCCAAGAAGGCCAACAGCATCCTGGCCTGTATAAGAAGCAGTGTGGCCAGCAGGGCTAGGGAAGTGATTGTCCCCCTGTACTCGGCTCTGGTGAGGCCGCACCTCGAGTACTGTGTTCAGTTTTGGGCCCCTCACTACAAGAAGGACATGGAAGTGCTTGAGAGAGTCCAGAGAAGGGCAACGAAGCTGATGAGGGGTCTGGAGAACAAGTCTTACGAGGAGTGGCTGAAGGAGCTGGGCTTGTTCAGCCTGGAGAAAAGAAGGCTCAGGGGCGACCTTATCGCTCTCTATAGGTACATTAAAGGAGGCTGTAGCAAGGTGGGGGTTGGTCTATTCTCCCATGTGCCTGGTGACAGGACGAGAGGGAATGGGCTAAGGTTGCACCCTTGGGGGTTAGGTTTGATAGTAGGAAGAACTTCTTTACCGAAAGGGTTGTTAGGCATTGGAATGGGCTGCCCAGGCAAGTGGTGGGGTCACCATCCCTGGAGGTCTTTAAAAGATGTTTAGATGCATAGCTTAGTGATATGGTTTAGTGGAGGACTGGTTAGTGTTAGGTCAGAAGTTGGACTTGGTGATCTTGGAGGTCTCTTCCAACATAGATGATTCTGTGATTCTGTGATCATTGCCTTAGGTTGTGAACTCCTATGCCAATCTCTGAGATAAGATGAAATAAAAGACTTATAATTCTATACATTAATCACATCTTATAATGTCTTAGGAAGATTTAATTGTAGTAGAATTACCACTGACTTAGTTAAAAAAAAAATAATGAAAAGAAAAGAAAAAAAATGGAAAAAACCCACTACCAACAGCAAACAACAACAACAACAACAACAACAAACAATCTATTGCAATATTGTACTTCCTAAATGTATTAAAAAGCTGGCCACTGCACAGTTTTAACTGCTGGCACAATAGACTTCGTCACTACATGTATAAGCTTTTCACTGAGTGAGTCATTGACTGAATAATAACTTGTTTAATAATCTTTTGTCAACTGTAATATCTCATCTGGATGGTTATCATAATGAAGACAGCAATTGTTTTTTCAAAGTAGCCGTTAGAGAATTCTGTAACTAACTGCTACCATTCTAATTAGAGCATTCAATATTAATTTCAGGAATAGCATTCCCTAAGAGTTCAGTCACAGGGGACACTCACTTAGAAAGAAGTAAAGTTGTTTGTATTTATAAAGGCTGGTCCTCATTACATGGGATACTACACACACTTAATAAAGCAGAGTGCTATAGCAAATAGAGACAAATAAAGTACTGAACTCACTTTTCATTGGTCTGCCTGGGAACTGAAGAATGATTTCCTTTGCCTTGTCTAATATCCAGTTTAAAATCTGTTGCATTTCAGATGTGCATCCTTTGAGGAAAATAATTCTTTATATTCTGAGAGTGCTATGACTGCAGGTATACCTCTGGGAAAAATCCAGGCATGAGAGCAGGTGACAGGCAACTTTTCCAGATGTACTTGGCATAGGCAGATCAAAACCTGCTTAACATATGAAGACTGATTTGCACAGGCAGTTTCCCGATTTTGCTCATACAGCCCAAGTTCCAGTGCAGGCAAAAAGATTTAATCTGCCTCCTTTTAAAGACAAAGGAAACTCTAAATTCATTCTATATGGACAACTGTGAGATCACAGGGAAAGAAACAAATGGCATCACTCATTCATTGTGAAGGGTTAGGACAGAATAGCTGAAATAACAGGATATGACTGTTGCATATTGTGGTAATTTCTGTATGTTAACTTCTGTAATCTGCTACATATACCATAATCATAAAATCACAGAGAGACACCAGATGGTGCTATTGTAAATGGTCTTGCTACTTTTGATGACCTGCTGATATGGCTGTTTGCTTTTGGAGACATGCTTATGGTCAGCTGTGATGCATTCATTTTTGGAAGCTGAATATATACACAGGAAGTTCCACACTGACATGTGAAAGAACTTCTTTACGGTGAGGGTGACAGAGCATTGGAACAGGCTGCCTAGGGAGGTTGTGGAGTCTCCTTCTCTGGAGATATTCAAGGCCTGTCTGGACGCCTACCTGGGCAGCCTGCTCTGAGGAACATGCTTTGGCAGGGGGGTTGGACCTGATGATCTTTCGAGGTTCCTTCCAACCCCTACAGTTCTGTGATTCTGTGATTCTGTGATTCTGTGATTCTGTGATTCTGTGAATATATGCTCAACAAAAGTCTGCTTTGTGCTAATCAGCAATGGAAGTGTTCTTAAGTGGAGCAATGGCCTATGAGTCCAAATGAAATTCCTGACTTCCAATGAATTTAAAGGAAGCTGAGATCCATGTTTGTATCTGAAGCTTACTGAAAGATACCTTTCTGCTCAGTCAGAAATATACCACCTGGTACAGTGAGATTCAGGAATGTATAGCATGTCCAGAAACAGAAGTGAGTTCTAAAGATGGCAAAACTGGTTGCTATCTAGCAGCTAAACAAGCAGTCTGAATGCTTTCAGTGTATAAGGACTGAGAAGAAATTGTAAAAGCCATAATTTTAAAGCAAACATGCAAAGCTGTTGAGCAAGTTGTGACTACACTTAAGATCCAGTCTGCTTCTGTTACACTGCAAATCACTGGAATGCAGTAAATACTATCCACTGAGAAATAAATGACTTTATTTCAGCAAGTGTACAGAGTAAATACATAGAGATCCTTTTTGGAGCACTGGCAAATTGTGCTTTCTCATACATGAAGTTGTTCATATTACCACTCATGGTATACCATATTTAAAACTGCCTTATTATTTTTGATAGCTTTAAATTTTCTTTTTAAAAGCAGAAGACATGCACGAGTACTACATTACATTCTCTTCATGTGCCGTGTGAATATGCTGTCAGGTCCCATTGGCTGAGTATGAATCCCTCTCTTTATGTGTGAAATTTAACATTTCAATCAGAGGGTCTTATTTTGTTGTCAAATTCCTGTCTAAGGTTCTCACAGTATTTTCTGCTTATGACATGGTGTTTATTCTTCCAGTTTTCAGTGGATCCACTGAAACCATTTAACATTTCTTGCTTATCCTCCCATACCCCAGCAACCAACTGCAATTCTAGTACATTCAGGGAGATAATTTATCAGTCGAAGGGGACACTGATAAAAGTACCACAGTGTACCTCACTAAGAACTATTATCTTCTAATAGGGGAGCCATTCCAGCTTTTATTTAATCTTCTTCCTTTTCTAGCAATGGAAATATGCTCTCTCTCTGTGATTTTTTAAATCACAAAATGAGCAACAGGTCAAAAAAAAAAAAAAAACTAAAATTTCAGAAATACTGAAAAACAACACAATCATAGTGTTATGTAACTTTGTTCCACTGTCTGATTTTACAGGATTGCAGAAAGTAGGAAATATAGTTGAAGATGATTCATCACATATCTGAAACAGATGTTCCTCAATTTGAAATATATCATCTCAGCCAGGCAAATAGAACTATGGTAGATGTCAGATGCAGTTACATTTGCCTGACAGATATGCCACACTTTGGAATAACATTACGGCTAATGAAAGCCTACTGTTGATGTGTAGTTCTTTGTTTTGTTGATGTCGAGCAGTCTGGTCTGCTCGGTGCATCCATTAGCAATAAAGCTTTGTGTGTGTGTGGTATTGCTAAATTGAATTATAATGCAAAACACAGACTGTATCCTCACTTCATTTTTCAAGCATTGCCTGTGCAGTCTCAAAATCAACAGTTAATAAGGAAAGTTACTCTTCTCTGTAGAGCCAAACCACCTGATTTATTTCCCTTTACGAGAGCAACTTCCTGTGATTGACCTTTGAACACAGTTGAAGTTACATCCCCACACAACAGCACAGTCTTTGTGTGTGGCTACACTGCTGTCTGAAGGCTGGTGCCAATACTAATTGCTCTAAGACCGGCAGCTGCTATTATCTCTCAGAGCTGTAAAGATTTCTTGCTTAGGTTATGGAATGATAAAATGCCAATCTCTTTGTGCTCCTTTACAAAATGCTAGTGTACTTTTGCATATTTCCTCTGTGGGATTTGATTTCTACTGTATAATAAAAAGACTTTATCATTAAGTTAAAGTACCTGTCATTAAGTTAAAGTACCTATTTCCATAACAAGTAGTGGAGTAGATGTAAAAGACCAGATGCTGGACAGCTACACATGGTAAGATTCACCCAGACATGTATTCAAAATTGGACAGTCTAAACACAAAAATAAAGATTTATAATGGAAAAGGCTTAATAGAGGTTTTATGAGGATAAAAGACAGGGAGAGCACAGGAGATACTCTACATACCATCAAAGGAGTTAATATTTTTCCAGCCTTGCCTGATCAGCATAGTTTGATAAACACCTTTTTTCCTGTGGGCTGGAAATTCTCAGGCTGACTTGTGTGAAGGCACTGTAAGTAAACGTAGTTCTCATCATTGACCACGAGGTACAGATTAAAATTATAGCTCAGAGTCATTGCACATTAAGTTCTGTAGTAGTGTACAAAGCTAAGGTTAGAGAAATGGAAAAAAAAAAGGGGGGGGGGGGGAGGGAGGAGCTTTTTAAATGATTATTTACCTTGCAAGCACTACTAAAGAGTTAGTGTTTGTTGTTGTTTTTTGTTTGTTTGCTTGCTTTTGTAGTGGTTCTCTACAGGTATACTTGCAAGTCTTTCTGGGAGATGGTTTTAAAGAATTTCTATTAATTGCAGCAGGAGGTAAAAGGATAGGAATGTGATTAAAACTAAAAAGAAGCATTCTATTCCAGTTTGCAGAATTTATGTAGTTAAACTTTAAATGCTGAACATTGTCATATCAGTCACTCACCATTGAAGAAAAATCATATTCATACTGGCTAACAAAATTGACTTTTACTGTGGATGAGTAGATATAAAGAATATAAAGGTGACTGACAGCCAGAGAAAATTATGAGGACACGTACATTGTCAAACGGCTTTCTTTAGCAACAGATAACTGTACTGAGAGTAGCCTGAAGGCATGGGTTGGCTTGTTTTGATTTGGCATAGCAATTTGCTATCTATTTTACATAGGGCTCTAATCACTTGTAACTGCAAATAGACTGATTTGCTAAACATACTGATGGCAGCAGCCAAAGTGAATGTTGAGGGACTGTCAGTTTCAAAGTCAGCTTCTGGAAGTAAGGAAGTTGCCACTTCTAAGTGCGTAAGTTGCACCTTCTCTCCTGTGTGCGCACATACATGTGCCTTCCAGCTAGCATAATGAATGAATTAAAGAAGAACAGAGAAACTTGAATAGTATTGTATTCCTCATGGGAGGACCTGCATGTTCAGTTCTTCATAATGTCTGAAGTGAAAATGACTCGATGTTCCTGCAAACTTTAAAGTCTCATGAAACACTATAAATGGGGTTAAAATGAGTCTGAAAAGAAAAAAAATAAAAAAAAAAAATTTTTTTGTTTTTCTAACCATAGAGGAACTTCAGGACATTGAGGAATAAAATTTGAAAATAGCTGCTTGACAGTTTAACATAAAAAATTACAGTGATGAAAGCACAATATGGGGATAATTATCTGTTCAAATAAATCTGCTTGATGCTAATGAGCATTTGAACAATACATTAAGCAGCCATTTTTATTTTTATTTTTATTTTTATTTTTATTTTTATTTTTATTTTTATTTTTATTTTTATTTTTATTTTTATTTATTTTTATTTTTATTTATTTTTATTTTTATTTTATTTATTTATTTTTTTTCTGTGCAATTTTCTTTGGTAAGCAGAAATGACACATCCAAAATTTCCATTATTTCCTCTCTATATCATCCCATCTTCTACAGAGATCCTTTTTCCAAGAAGGTGGAAAAATCATCTCCAGCATAGAGGACAGAGCTTATTCCTACATAACAACTTGACACAGGACAGATGCTGAAGCTAAAACTCAGTTCAGAAAAGATCCAGTGATTCACACTAGTGTTGCAGTTTGCAGATGCAGTAGTGGAAGAGAGACTGCAGAGCTCTTCTGTAGAGGTTTTATCTTCTTGATTGAATCACAGAATTTCTAGGTTGGAAGAGACCTCAAGATCATCGAGTCCAACCTCTGACCTAACGCTAACAGTCCCCACTAAACCATATCCCTAAGCTCTACATCTAAACGCCTTTTAAAGACTTCCAGGGATGGTGACTCCACCACTTCCCTGGGCAGCCTGTTCCAGTGTCTAACAACCCTTTCAGTAAAGAAGTTCTTCCTAATATCCAGCCTAAAACTCCCCTGGTGCAACTTTAGTCCATTCCCCCTCGTCCTGTCACCAGTCACGTGGGAGAACAGGCCAACCCACACCTCTCTACAGCCTCCTTTAAGGTATCTGTAAAGAGCAATAAGGTCACCCCTGAGCCTCCTTTTCTCCAGGCTGAACAAACCCAGCTCCTTCAGCCGCTCCTCGTAGGACTTGTTCTCCAGGCCCCTCACCAGCTTCGTCGCCCTTCTCTGGACCCGCTCAAGCACCTCGATGTCCTTCTTGTAGCGAGGGGCCCAAAACTGAACACAGTACTCGAGGTGCGGCCTCACCAGAGCCGAGTACAGGGGGAGAAGCAGTCCTGTATGACCGTGTCGTAATTTAACTAACTAGCAGGAATCACACAATCGATAGATATCTGCCTTTTCCTTCATCCAGTCCTGCTCCTCTCTATTTTTTACTGGGTTGCCCTCTTACATGTGGTCAGTGAATCCTTTCTCAGAAAACGTCCACAACCAGAGAAGTAAAAGCTGGATTTGTACTCAACTACAAAAGTATTTACCAGTACAACCACTGGCTGTCACACTACTGCCACAAAACATGATGGTGAGAGATGAGAAAATGATTTTTCATAGAAAGTATATTTTTCATAGAAGTGTATTAGTATCTGTTTTTAAAATACAGCAACTAACAATACCCAGAATTTGTGAGATGTCATCAGACTTAACTGGTGTTCAGCTACATATTGTAAATATTAAGTTGTTTCATTCAGTCTGGCCACCTGAGAAATTACATAATCTAAAGGGTTAATATTAAACAGCTATTTCAAAAGGTTTTTGAAACCCTCAGTTTCATAAATTATGATGTTAGCCTTTGCTTGCTCTACAGATACCTTAAAGGAGGCTGTAGCAAGGTGGGGGTTGGTCTGTTCTCCCATGTGCCTGGTGACAGGACGAGGGGGAATGGGCTAAAGTTGCGCCAGGGGAGTTTTAGGTTGGATCTTAGGAAGAACTTCTTTACTGAAAGGGTTGTTAGACATTGGAACAGGCTGCCCAGGGAAGTGGTGGAGTCACCATCCCTGGAAGTCTTTAAAAGACGTTTAGATGTAGAGCTTAGGGATATGGTTTAGTGGGGACTGTTAGCGTTAGGTCAGAGGTTGGACTCGATGATCTTGAGGTCTCTTCCAACCTAGAAATTCTGTGATTCTGTGATTCTGTGATCTGTCCAGGTTGCATTCTGCATGGATTATCATTCTGCCATACACCTGGCTCCCAGTACTGCTCATCAGCTAGGAACTGCACTGCACAAATGTCATTCTGCAGCTTCTGGGCCAGAGCTGACACTCCTATCTGCACCTCTTGAGCATCAAAGGGATGATTTTCTACCATAGTCTCATCTGAATTCACTTAGAAGATGTCACTTACTATTCATGGAAGTACTTAATTGTGTAGGCCCCCGAAAGAGTGCTTTTTAAAAAGGCTCCATGCTCTAAATACATGAATGCTAAAATGTGTATCCAAAATACATTTATACTGGCAGTAGTCCAAATATTCATTCAAATAAAACATCACTGTTTATTTACTACAGGCAAATAAGCAGAAGTGGACAGAATATATTTCTGGAAATATTTTTTTGACTTAAGTAAATTGTGTTTATCAATGACTAAAGTTACCCCACAACTTGAAAAACACATCAGAAAATTAATTAACATTTAGAATGATACATGGAGGCAATCTCCTCAAAGAAATTCTTGATCATGTTAGGGCATCTTAGAACAAAAAATAAGAAGGAAACGTGTGAAGGATGATGAAATACTGGGGAACAGTGTATGTTCAACATAAAGTATTCAACATATTGCTCAAGACCAGTAGGACTGGTAGAAGACGGTCCCTCAAATATTTTAATATGCCTAGATATGTATTAAGACTGGGATTTTTTTAAAGAAAAGCCTCTTTTCCCAAGAAGAATATGTATGTTAGTGATTCAAGTAAGTAAGAAGCATATATGAACTGAAGAAGTAAGAAGCATATACAATCATAAGTATGCCTTCTAATGACTTCAATCAATCCTCGTAGTTGCCCATCAGAGAGGCAATATGATATATTCTGAATATTCTACTGATGGAAAGACTATGGAACAAATAAATGAAATGAGCTACATTTCATATATTATGCAAGAAAGTCCCTCTCATCAAAGAACTTCTTCCATAGTTTGCTCTACAGTGTCTTCTACTCCAGTAAATAGTCAAAATGAAATACTTCTGTGACTCAAAGATTTTATTTTTTTTTAAATCCATGCATGATGAAGAATTAAAAATAAGCAGACAATAAAAAATAAGGGAAAATCCAACTTAATCTAACCTCTTCACCTTTCAGATATCATCAAAAACATTAGTTTCTAGTTGATTAGGTCAGATTTCATCTGCTAATGCTGGGCAGCGATCAGGGGTTCCAAAATCAGACATCTTCAAGAAATATGGTTTCACTTAGAACTGTACAAACTTCTTTTTACCCATTCCAACCACAAATTGAAAATCTTTAATAATGTCTTGAGCTATCCACTCACAGATTTGGACACTACAGATCATTAGTCATTCAATAAATCTTGGTCTTTGTGAAGGTTGCCTGAATGTTTGGTTCACTTGCAGGAAGTCACAATTGCATTAGGCATGGACCAAATTCTGCCATAGGATGCCCTGACCTCAAAAGAAAGTTGCAGCAGTGGGGAAAGTGACCACTTGTGAACCCAAAGCCAGCTTTAGCTTTCTGGGCTGATATACATTTTTTTTTCCTTTCATCTACAGAAGATGAACAACCTTATTTTTGTAATGAAAAATAAAAAAATAATAGTCCATGATGAATTTTCATTGACCTCCATTCTATCTACTGGTGGAACTCCCCTGATGTCAGGGGAGCCATTATTTTAATTCTTCTACCTATTGATTAGAATCAATTTAAAGCATTATTTGGAACAAGAAATAAGCAGAACAAACTTATGGTAAGATGCTACCATTCCTACTTGCCAGCTGTGTCACCAGACAATAGCATAACTGCATGTGGGAATCAACCTCTTAAAGGAATTTATAACCCTTCTGCTCTTGAAAGGAACACAAAAGCCTTGGCATGATTTTGTCACTTGCATATAAAAATAGAGACTGAGTGAACAGCCTGCTCCACATCCAATAACCACTTTCCATGTTGATGCTTCAATACCTTTCCAATAACACCATCCCCTTCACAACTCTTAATTCATTAAAATCCATGCCTCATTACTTTGTTCTCCAACATGTCAGTAGCTATTTTTATGATTCTTAACTTCCTATCATCTCTTACAGTCCTAAAAGATTAAATATGAGATGCTCATGGTTTTTACTTTCCTTTCCACATCTAGTGCTCATGGAAATGTTATTAATTGTACTCATGCTGGACTGATGTTTTTGTAATTGATTTTTCCATTCTTTTGAAACCACATATAGTGAATTAAATCATTTTCTGGAAGTTCTCATCATCAAAAGTCTCAGGTGACCAGAAAGAAGGAGCATTGACTAATTAATAGTCTACCACCTCCTAATTCAATACCAAGTACTGCAGATTATTTATACCCAGAGCAACATTTAACGTTAGAAACAAGCTGGGGAAGAAGCACATTTATTACCACATCACTGTGACTTACATATGAAAAGGGCTTTTCCAATATAGGTTCAATAACTCAATTTTTGAAAGTTGCTTTACAACAAAATCAATTCTTTTCACATCCAGAAGAAAACCCTTGCCTTACAAATGATTAGCTAGTAACAGCATATGTAAAGACACTGCAGAAAAACTTGTACCCTTCTTTGGAAGAAGCCAGTCTCTGTACAATTTTACAGGTAATCAGGGGATACTGTATTGTAATGCATATCATGAGCTAATCCCTATCAGGAGTGAGGATGCAATGCTGTAAATTAGAACTAGTAAGACACAACTATGAATTCAGCCATCTCCATGTAAACAAACATGTGCAGTCCAGTCCTAAGTACTGTATCTTTAGTATTCATGGCAATTTATTAGGGAGTTTGGATATTACAGGAATTCTTGCTATGCTTTCTAGCATATCTCTATACAACTGGCTCTATGAATCACATGTTATGGCTCCTCTGTCTTTGAATGCTTGGTTAAAATTTCTGTTCTGTCTGAAGAGAACAACAAACGAACAAGAAACACTTCAGACACAGATTTCACAGAATCACAGAATCACAGAATTTCTAGGTTGGAAGAGACCTCAAGATCATCGAGTCCAACCTCTGACCTAACGCTAACAGTCCCCACTAAACCATATCCCTAAGCTCTACATCTAAACGTCTTTTAAAGACTTCCAGGGATGATGACTCCACCACTTCCCTGGGCAGCCTGTTCCAGTGTCTAACAACCCTTTCAGTAAAGAAGTTCTTCCTAAGATCCAACCTAAAACTCCCCTGGCGCAACTTTAGTCCATTCCCCCTCATCCTGTCACCAGGCACATGGGAGAACAGACCAACCCCCACCTCTCTACAGCCTCCTTTAAGGTATCTGTAGAGAGCGATAAGGTCGCCCCTGAGCCTCCTCTTCTCCAGGCTGAACAAGCCCAGCTCCTTCAGCCACTCCTCGTAAGACTTGTTCTCCAGGCCCCTCACCAGCTTCATCGCCCTTCTCTGGACCCGCTCAAGCACCTCGATGTCCTTCTTGTAGCGAGGGGCCCAAAACTGAACACAGTACTAGAGGTGCGGCCTCACCAGAGCCGAGTACAGGGGGACGATCACCTCCCTGGCCCTGCTGGTCACACTGGTTCTTATGCAAGCCAGGATGCTGTTGGCCTTCTTGGCCACCTGAGCACACTGCTGGCTCATATTCAGCCGACTATCAACCATCACTCCCAGGTCCTTCTCTGCCTGGCAGCTCTCCAACCACTCATCTTCCAACCTGTAGCTCTGCTTGGGGTTATTGCGCCCCAGGTGCAGGACCTGGCATTTGGCCTTGTTGAATTCCATGCCTTTGACCTCAGCCCATCGGTGCAGCCTTTCCAGATCCTCCTGCAGAGCTTTCCTACCTTCAAGCAGATCGACACACACACCTAGCTTGGTGTCATCTGCAAACTTACTGAGGGTGCACTCAATGCCCTCTACCAGATCATCGATGAAGATATTAAAGAGGACCGGCCCCAGTATCGAGCCCTGGGGAACGCCACTAGTGACCGGCCTCCAACTGGACTTGACTCCATTTACCACGGCTCTTTGGGCCCGGCTATCCAGCCAGTTTCTAACCCAACGAAGCGTGCGCCGGTCCAAGCCAAGAGCAGCCAGTTTCTTGAGGAGAATGCTGTGGGAGACGGTGTCAAAAGCCTTACTGAAGTCAAGGTACACCACATCCACAGCCTTTCCCTCATCCACCTTTCCCTCATCCACCAAGTACGTCACTTTGTCATAGAAGGAGATCAGGTTCGTCAAGCAGGACCTGCCTTTCATAAACCCATGCTGACTGGGCCTGATCGCCTGCTTGCCCTGCAAGTGCTACGTGACGACTCTCAAGAGGATCTGCTCCATGAGCTTCCCTGGCACTGAGGTCAAACTGACAGGCCTGTAGTTTCCCGGGTCTGCCCTCCAGCCCTTCTTGTAGATGGGCATCACTTTTGCTAGCCGCCAGTCAACTGGGACCATCCCCAATAGCCAGGACTGCTGATAAATAATGGATAGGGGCTTGGCCAGCTCCTCTGCCAGTTCTCTCAGTACCCTTGGGTGGATCTCATCCGGCCCCATTGACTTGTGCACATCCAAGTGCCGTACCAGGTCACCAAACAGTTCTTCATGGATGGTGAGGGCCACATCCTGCTCCCCATCCCCTTCCACCATCTCAGGGTACTGGGTATCCAGAGAACAACCGGTATTGCCGCTAAAGACTGAGGCGAAGAAGGCATTAAGCACCTCCACCTTTTCCTCATCTCTTGTAACTAAGTTTCCCCCCGCATCCAGTAAAGGATGGAGATTCTCCTTATGACACTATTGTCTGTACCTTGCTTCCCTCAGTTACCTCTTTTCTCATTTCTGTGTTTCTATAGGCAAAGTCATGTCTTCTCATCTCTTCAGCCAGCTGAGAAGTGATGCTAGGTTCTGTACAGTAAAAAGGTAACGTGTGCCTCCTTGTGTCCATACCTAACCACCAAAAGTCTGCCAGTAGTGCAACCAACTCAGAGATGTGTAACAAAATGATGAGGGCTTGGGTTTAGTCACTCAAGTCTCACTGGACTGGAGTGATGTACCTTGCCTAATTTCTGTCCTATCAGTTCCAAATAAAGGTAGTAGCATTCATGTCTGTCTACACAGATGCACAGAGATTTTTTTTTCCACTCCATTTTGAAAGTTACCATGAGACATAAACATGTATTCCTTGCAGAGGGGTGAATTTTACTGTGTATAGCTTGGGGTTTTATTAGCTACTGCAGAAAGATTATCTTAAGAAGCTTAAAAGAAACATATCCAGCTTCACCTAATTCCCAAAGAGAGAAAGCTAAAAGGTCTTACGGCTCAGCAGATGATTCTTCTTCCTCTTTCTGGTTAGGCTACCATAGTCTAATGTGTTTAGAATTGATATAGATTTTTAAGACTGGATATAGATTCTTATAAGAAGGTCAGAAGATTTAATTAAATTCTTGACATCTACTTGGTCATAAGGAAATATTTATTGAAAAAGAGAGATGAAAGATTTTAAACTGAACTCTGAGTTAATTTCAAAATGCATTTTTTTCCTTAAGTGAGAAACAATTCTTTGTTTTTGCTTGTTTCACACTTACATTCAAGAAAACTGGCTTTTATGGACAGTCATACATTGAAATGCTGTAATGATTTTTAGTCACACAGAAACCTCACTTGCTATAACAAATAATGAGCACATATAATGGAAAAACACTCTAAAGCCATTTCTTTAAAAAGCCAGCAGAAGCTTAATAACACCTTAAAATCAGTTAAGGTAAGTTTTTCAGATCTCAAAGTGCATGCTGTAAACATTTTCTCTCCATATTTTGCCCTGGAGATCTAACATCCTATTATTAAACATACTGAGGTATGCTTGTTAAATAGGCCTAAAAATAGCCTTATAGTAGGCTATTGCACTGGCACTTCTAGGTTTAAAAAGTATTTACTCTTTCTATCAATTGCTACTTCATATTAATCCAGTTTCAATGACAACATCATTTTATCTTACCCGGCTTTATGCCAAAGAAATTTTATTTTGACCGATTTAGGGAGTTCTTTTCTCCGTTGTAACAACATGGAAAATATTAAAGTTGTACTGTAAAAAGAACAATGCATTTGTTGATCAGCTTTTCCTACTTTGTCAGCAAAAGAATCATCAAAAGAACCGAGACCAACTTTTTATTAGAAAGCTAGACGTAAGTCGAATCACAGTCAGTGTTCTTTATTGTCTTTTCATACAGGGGAGAAAAAAAAAAAAAAGTTTCAGATCTGTAAAGGTAAGAAATGTTGGACCCTTATATCCTGGATCTGTATATTACTGTTATTCAAAACATGACGGTGTTTCCTGTGATAGACATTGCTTTTTTCAGTATTCTTGTTGCTACCAGGTTGTACAGAGTAAAGATAGCTTCACTCTTCTTTCACAAGGGCTGTTTTGGTGGTGTCCAGCTCATTGCAAAGCATCTGCCCTAAAGTCAGACCCTTTGAACCCCTAGTGCTAATGCATGTGTTAAAAGCAGTACGGTTTAGATGAGCACTGCAGGTAGAGGCCATGGAGAAGACATGAAGAAAACAGGACAAGTGATTTTCCTGAGGGTGATAAGTGACATTGCATTCTTTACTGGTGTCCATGAAATTCATGGAAATCTACTTGAAAAAGAGGGGAAAATCATACTCCAACATGTTTTTTTTTTTTTTTTTTTTTTTTTTTTTTCCCAATAAATGAAGCATTATAATCACAAATCATGCTACCGTCAAAGGTTGGGAAAAAAATCTTATAAGTATTTACTCTGAAATGTTGACAGATAAATATAATGATAAAGGCCTAGATGAAGAGCATCACAGCCTTCCTCATCCTATTGCTGATATGTGGGAGTTTGGAGTAGTTTATTTTTTGGTAGCCTATATTCCACTTTTCATCTAATGACTGGAAAGAAGAACCTTTTTTTTATTAATGCCTTTGTCAAGCTGTCAGTGGATCTAACACCAGCTGCTAATAGAAATAGTTCTTAGGTGCAGGGGTGAAGTTATTTTTCACATCTAGGGTTGTACATCCACACTTAATTCCCCTTCTCCTAACCCTAGAAGCTCTAATCCTCAATTTTGATCAGATGGCTCTTGAGAAGTTGTCAGTACTTCTATCAGTCAGAGGAGGTTGAAGAGGATACATGAGGGATAGAGAAGTATTTGCGATACTGTGTGTCAAAGTCTTACTCTAGGGCCTGTATTGAGTGAACAAGGTTGCTTCTTTTTTTTCTTTATTTATTTTTTAATATTCTTCCCTGCAGGGAGCTTTACTCCCTAGTCTGAGAATGGCTGAGAAAATTTAAAGCTCCTGGCTTCTAATCTCTGGGCTGACACAAGTTTGCAATGTAACCTCAGATAGATTATTTAAACACTCAGCATCAAATTCACCACTACGTATGCTCTCTCCAACCTCAGTGTCATTATAATGAGAACATAACATGTTCTCAATTCCCTAACATGTAATCCCAAGATAAGTGTTTGTCTTCCTCATAAATATTTTGCAAGGAAAGATCATTTTTCCAGTTTTGCTAGAAGTCTATGTTTCAAAATACTACCAGTGGCCAAGTATTAGGGACGACATCCATCCTAAGGATTCAGACCCCAGTACTTCTTGTATGATTATGGATGGAAATAAAGACATAACTATAGACTTATAGGGAAAGAGATTCCCTATATAAAGTATTCCCTACATGGAAAGAAGAAGGCCTAATGCCTTGAAAAAGGCATTCTGTTTTTCCTTTGATTTCTTGTTCTCATAGGTTTCTTCTTTTACAGGCATTAGATGTCTTCTTGAATCTCTCATTCTCCTGGACAAGGGCAGTGGTGACAGATCTCATCTGGGGCAGAGAGAGGATGAGTAACGGAGAGACAATTCTCATCTGGTAAGTAATATGTCTGCTTTCTTTTTTTCTTTGTTTTTTAGTAACTGATTCTAAAGGTGAATGATCTGCCCCTATGTTTCAGAGAGACACTTTACATCACCTGCTACAAGTCCTTTTGCTCTATCAGAATGTCACAGTTCAACAGCCCCATGGCATAATACAGATGATATTTTTGACACTTGCTGTCCCCAGTCATTATCTTCTCTTTTTCTAGTTCATTGATAAAAAGTTTAGCAATGGCACTTCTTCCCTCTGAATATCTTAAAAAAAATAACAATAAGGAATCTCTGTTCCTTTTTGCAACACTTTTGATTGTAGCTTACTTCCAAATTACTAGTTTCTTTATGGTATCTAATATTTTGATATGCTCTCTTGTACTTTAAATCTTACCCTGGTATGAATGGGAACACTGCTCATGACAGTGGTACTTGGATTTCTTTGGGAACATTTGTGTTGCAGCTGTAATGGCCTGTGTCATTTGCAGATGACACCAATGACTTGGTGTCATTTGCAGATGACACCAAGCTATGCGCATGTGTCAATCTGCTCGAGGGTAGGAAAGCTCTGCAGGAGGATCTGGATAGGCTGCACCGATGGGCTGAGGTCAACTGCATGGAATTCAACAAGGCCAAATGCCGGGTCCTGCACCTGGGGCGCAATAACCCCAAGCAGAGCTACAGGTTGGAAGATGAGTGGTTGGAGAGCTGCCAGGCAGAGAAGGACCTGGGAGTGATGGTGGACAGCCGGCTGAATACGAGCCAGCAGTGTGCTCAGGTGGCCAAGAAAGCCAACGGCATCCTGGCTTGTATCAGAACCAGTGTGACCAGCAGGGCCAGGGAGGTGATCGTCCCCCTGTACTCGGCTCTGGTGAGGCCGCACCTCGAGTACTGTGTTCAGTTTTGGGCCCCTCACTACAAGAAGGACATCGAGGTGCTTGAGCGGGTCCAGAGAAGGGCGACGAAGCTGGTGAGGGGCCTGGAGAACAAGTCTTACGAGGAGTGGCTGAAGGAGCTGGGCTTGTTCAGCCTGGAGAAGAGGAGGCTCAGGGGCGACCTTATTGCTCTTTACAGATACCTTAAAGGAGGCTGTAGCAAGGTGGGGGTTGGTCTGTTCTCCCATGTGCCTGGTGATAGGACAAGGGGGAATGGGCTTAAGTTGTGCCAGGGGAGTTTTAGGTTAGATGTTAGGAAGAACTTTACTGAAAGGGTTGTTAGATACTGGAACAGGCTGCCCAGGGAAGTGGTGGAGTCACCATCCCTGGAAATCTTTAAAAGACGTTTAGATGTAGAGCTTAGGGATATGGTTTAGTGGGGACTGTTAGCGTTAGGTCAGAGGTTGGACTCGATGATCTTGAGGTCTCTTCCAACCTAGAAATTCTGTGATTCTGTGTGATTCTGTGTCCATTCCATTCTCCCATTTGTTCTAGCTAACAATTATTTAGTGTGCTAGGCTGCTTTGGAGCACAACAAACTTATCTGAGAGACCATGTGGCTGGAGTGTTGCCAACGGAAGGAAGACACAGACGCTCAATATGAGTGAACAGTGAACTTCAACTTTAATGGATAGCTCAGTCGCCTTTTATCTAGTTTGAACATAATCAACTCATACATATTGCAGAAACTAAGCTCAGGATTGGTTAACACTTCCCGGGCTTTTCAGTCTGGTCCTCCTTCTTTTGGCTACCTGTCCGGCCTTAGGGACTTTCCCGATCGCCCAAGGGCATCGTGTCCTTGAGCCTGATTGGCTCTCAGCCAGCTGCATATGTGCCCAGGCTCATGTGAGTTGAGTACGGTGCTTCACTAGCCCATTGTCTCCCAACTGCTCAACATCCACATGTCCTGCCTCACTTAACCATTCCTCCACACTGGAGGGGAGATCATACCTGATAACCATCTTCATTAGTGCAAATTGCTCAACAGTGATGAGAACTTGACATCCTTTTTCTCTATTTGTGATGACTAATGAAACCAGGAAAAAAAAAATCCGCCAAACTGTGCATCCTTTCTCCAAAAAGGATCTCATTTAGTGTATGTAGAAGCTTTTCAAAGGAAAAGGATGAGCTTGTATAGACAAGCAGCAAATTCTTAATTACTCCAGGAATATTGAACAGTAGGTTAGTCATAGCAAGAAAAAGTAAAGATACCAGAAAGATTGTTCCATCCTATGCTCTGTATATGAGTTGCTTGCACTAACACAAGCGTAAGTGACTAAAGACCAAAACAATAGCTGGCTACCCATTCAAAAATTAGGATAGAACTATCATATTGTGTTGCAGCTAGAATCTGTCAATAATTTCAGGATATAATTTTTCAGTGTAATGTGCATGTTTGATCTGATTGATGTGGTTGTGAGTTCATGATGAGTTTGTGGAATTGCCTTCGCTAGAAGATTCACCAAGTCAAATAATTTTCATTTTGAAATTTTTTGATACTAAATAGATTTTTATATTCCCCTCCCATTTTTAAAAAACCTTCTTTTTCTTTTTTTTTTTCTTCTTTTTTTTTTTTTCTTCCAGGCAATTAAAAACAAATAAACAAACAAAACACAATTCTCAAATACTATTTTACATAACAATAGTATAATATAGTATGTCTAGCAGAAAGCTGCCTATTGAGATACTTTTAGTCTACATGGATAAGATAAAAGGTAAAATGGGGACACTGAAAGGAAGACGTGATTTATGGACAACAGGGGAGGAATGACAGGAAATGGTAAGGAGCAAACAAAAACTCATTTAATTGAGTCACATAACAAATTATATATAGTGCTGAAACGCATTGTAGAGGAAAAGGTGCAGCTCTTTATTTCCCCTCTCTGTCCCTTGTGCAAAAACATATGGCTGGGAATGGTACTTCTTGCTCCTTAGAACAGGTCTAAAAATGTGGAAAGATCATAAGAAAATATGTGGAAAAGAAAGCAGAAAATGTTTTCCTTTTAAAGATGTTGAGATGTTGCACAGCTGAGGACTAAACCCATGAGTTTCTCTGGTGTTGTTTTACCATAGGAACAAGGTGAAAAATCCATGCTTACCTTGCTATACCTGCTCAGTTTTAAAAGTTTTTTAGACCTACATGTTAACAATTTGGAAGGTGCCTCTACTCTAGTAATGAATTCAACCCAAGTTGAAGGCAAGCAAGTTGCTTCAATAAGGACAAAAATTGAATGAAGTGATCATCTAGGACATGCAATTCCCTGTGAGGAATTGTCTGTCATCATAATCAACAAATGGCAAAAATATCTCTTTGCTGTTTATTTGCTGTTTGTTGCTGTTGTTAAAGACTGTAAAAGAATTCACCTTTGAAATATGAAAGCAGACCTGAGGATCCCATAACTTTTTTCAGCTAAGTGAGTATTCACTACATGTCCTTAATACTAGTTTCATGATAACTTCCATTTTAGATGTGGATTAGAGGGAAGGGGTTGTACAGGGGTTTTAACCCATTCATTACCTCTAGCCAATGCAGTCTGGTAATATGTCTGTACAGCCACGTTCCACCTCAAATAAAATCAGATCTATGTCTCCCAGTGTCCTTTGCAGTGCAGAATTTGCTGAGGCAAGGACTATAAGGTATTTACTCAAGCGTCCATAGCTAGAAACACATCCTGAGGTTCTGGCTACACGGTGTGCTGAGGATACTCAATTCTCCTTGTAGAGCCTGTGCAATGCACTGCACTTTTGAAAGCTGGCAGAGCCTTGAGCAGCATTGGGGTGTCCTGTACATGCCAGCCACAGGGAAAGAGAGACTTTTTCTGTCCTTTACTGAAAGAAGAGGTTATTGCAACTCAGGGGCATTTAAATGGACAGGTAAGAGAGCAAAGGGAGAGTGTATATTGAAATATTTTATTTCTTCAGATATCTGAAAAAAAAAAAAAAGGAATAAAAAAAAAATAAAAGAGATGATTGAATCAACTAAGTTTAGCAAAGTGGCATACTGCTCCTGCTATAGCCAAGGTTGCAATTTGAATGCTTACACTGTTAGATCATCAGAAGAATAATTACCTCTACATATTGTACATCTCTTGGTATGCCAAGCAGGAAACAGAATCCTCAGAGCATTTATCCCCGAGGGAAGAGATGAATAAAAAACAACTGCAGTTGGCTTACCTTCCTTTTGCATTTTATTTTCTGACTCTTTGCTGCACCAGCAAGTGTCACTATGGTCTTTGCTATATAGCAGCAGAGATGAGAATGTGAGTTTTGGAGCATTAAAGGGGAAAAAGAAAAAATAACTAATTATGATTATGAATGTTGCTTTGCTACACCTCTACTCTACCTGGAGTCAGTAACCCTGACTTACAAAATCCCTGTGTTTTCAATGGCAAGATGACCTGAAATAATTTGTTAAATCACCCTGGAGACATTTTAACGGTAGAATCATGTGACAAGACCTAATTGTGTTTATTTTTGTTGTAGTTGTTCTCATGAATATGATTGCTGCTTGTAATAATCATGGATTACATTTCAAGAATGTCTTTGTGAAACCAAATTTTTGAATTCAACTTGTCAGATTTTCATATTTGGGATTAGAAGTAGTATATTGCTAGTTCTTTAGTTAAGAATTAAAAAATGAAATATTGATTAATTTAGAAAAATGAGTGAAATGAAATCTGTGACTATGATTTCCTCTTTCCTCTGTTCTTTCAATGTTGTTGAATATTTTGGCACCCCTTTCAATATAGTTGATGTTAGATGGGCAAATGTGAAATTGGAAATACATGTACATTGGGGAAATGGAAGAACATCAACATTTCTGTTACTGAAACAAAACTAAATTATTATGACAAATATTATCTTGTATATGGAAAGGAAGCAAGGTTGTGTTTTCTTCTCCAAGTGCCTAGCCACAATTCCACATTCCATAAAAAGGAAATTTAGCAGCCTGTCCATGACATTGAAATGTTAAGCTCTGAAACTAATTTTATTTTCAGGAGACATACAGCTCATTAAAAATATTAAAATGCTTTTCTTCCTTACCTACCTGAAAATTTATTTTTATTCTTGTGCAGATAGCTGTTCCAGGTCATCACAAAAACCTAGAAATTACACCTAAAATGCCTAGTAACTCCTGTATATTCATGATTGATGTTTTAGCTGAAATTCTTAGCTTGCTGAAGCAAAGGTTTTTCACCAAGCAGGGATTCTGCACTTTATTTCTTTGTCATGTGCCCTGTACCTTTTTCTATACCTTGTCAAGTGTTCTAGGAAGTGTGGGAGAGTGGGAACAAAAGAAGGGAGGATGTCAGCCTAGGTAACACAGTATGCAGTGGCTTTGTAAGAGGAATGAATAGCTCAGAGTAATCAGACACTCCTCAGCGAAGATTTGGATGTAGGAAGCATTAAACTGAACTCCCTCCCACATGCAAAATTTCCATTTGTCAGAGAGTCTGACCTGCACATGAGGTTCGACTTTCAGACAATAAGCAGTTCAGATAAATGGAAAGACATAAATATATACATTCTTACTTCTTTTAATTTATTCTTTCTTGCTGTAGCCATGAACAGATGCAATCCTTCCTTCACTAAGTAGACAACAGATTAACACTGACCACAAGAAGAATGACTAACTTCAGGGAGGAGAATTAGAATTGTTTGACCTATTGTAGTCTCTTTTCATCAGCTATATAGAAAAGAACATCATATCTCAAAGTTCTTATTCCCTCAGGTTTCTTTCACTTTGATAACATTCCTGCATGGGTACAATAAAGGTCTCTTTTTTGGTTAGCTCCTTTTTCTCCCTTTATTTCTACTTGTCATTCTTGACTTGAGATCAAGATCAGGACAACTAATTAAAATCTCACTGAATCCTAGAGAAGGCAATATTTTTGTCTTAGCCACAAAGTTTCTCATTTCCACTGTATTTCCTGAAGTGTCTCAGAAAATATCTGATCTGATGCTATAGGTTGAAAAGTAACTAGTAAAGCTAGTTAGGTAGTTTTGGAGAAACATCTACAGTCATCCTCTATATTTCCATTTTTTTCACTACTACACTAAACTTAAAACCTTTGCTAAGCCATTCCACTGGTGTTTCTCCTGCCAACAAAATAGCAAAAGGTAAACACTGGCATTAACTTCTTCTGGATAAAAATGTTTGGTTATAGTTCAGATTTGGATATTTAAGCAATACATATAGTCCATAAATGGACTACTGTAATGTTACTAGTAATGCTTGTAATGTGCTACTAGTAATTTACTTGCTACTAGTTATGCTACTAGTAATTTACTTGATTTAAAACAGTTCCCTCCTAAAGATAGGAATATATAGTACTGTCAGCTGAATCTGAATAAAGGAAAGGAAATTTCCTATACCTTTTCAGAGAAGTTTCTACAGATTTTGTAGATCTAAGGAAACATTCAAATAAGACATATGAAATGTTTTTCACATGGTAGAGGACTTGAATTCAAATAAAATTTTCTTTCCACCCTCTTTTAAAAGCTTCCCTTCTAATAGAATGGGTTGTTGCTGTAAACAGGTGTACATTTATAACAAGCAGAAAGAAGCATGAATTCATTGACATTATGGTCAGTATGTGGAGGTCATTTACTTTGGAGGTCATCAAATTCTGGCTATTAGTCCTATTAGGGAAAAGCCTTGGTAAAATTAAGTGTTATCAGAGAATATCTAAAATTGATTCCTTATTTTAGTCTCCTGCCTCCTGACACAAGTAGACATTTGCTCAGTGTCCCCCACAACTTTACATGCTTTAATACTATTTGTGCTCCTGCTTTGAAAGAGAGGACATAAAATGATTAGGATCTGCCTAACCCCTGAAACTGTAGGGATTTTGACTTCAGTTCTCTTAGAGCAATTCTAAATTGATATGAGCTGTCTGAGACACCTGAGCTTTTGAATTAGAATAACTAAATGTGTTTAAAACCTCAGCTCAGGCTACACAGACACTTTTCCCTCAGAAACATGACACAACATCAGTACTTCTGGGTATAGTGTACCTTGGATCACACAGCTTATATGACTACTTATACGGTCCCAATATGGCTTATTTTTCTGCATTAGAAGCTTATTGTCCATGGTGGGTTGCAAGTCAAAGGAGTGTCACAGAATTTATTTTTTTTTACCATCATATTTTCCTAATGCATTGTATGTGACCTTTAAAAAGCTGCAGAAAATAAAGCAGTTTTTCAACTACTTTGTGCTCATTGTACAAGCTGGGTAACAGTTTTATGACTTACCTTTCCTCTCTGAGGACCCAGGGCTCTGTGGCAGCTGTAATGGGTTGACAGAACTTATTTCCCACCATGCAACGTTCCCATTGTAAAGTCTTAAAGTCTTATGACAAAGAGAGAGAAGAAAAATTACCGATCTTTCTCTTAATAACTGAGATTGGCTCCAAAAATCTGGTCAGCTGGCAAAGACAAACTTGAATATGCTGTCGGCCAGATATGCCCAGCTGTATGCATACCACCTGCTGATCCATGTGCTGTGTGGGCAGGCTGCCACTTACATTGCTGACAGTGTGTTGAGATGCATAACAGGATATAACAGTCAGTCATAAAGTTAAGAAGTTTCTCTGTTTCCTCTAATCACAGACCTTTCTTTACTGATTGACTCTTGTTTTGTTTGAGGTCCTTTCTTCTTTTCACAACCATCACTTTACAGCTCTGAGTACCAGCTTTTTTTGGGACTAATTGGAAGTCTTTAGATGTTTCAGAACATACCTGAATAGTTTCATAAAATCTTGCTTCACACATTTGGAGGAGGGGAACAGTTCTGACACATCTGTCTTGCACATATTCATCATAACCTAACATACAAAAAGCACTGGCACTCAAAAAAGTAAGAAAACATTAATCAAAACTTTCAAAAATGTTTGTCACTGCCCTTGACTCACATAGTGATTGATGTTCTCTTACCCCCGTATCTCCTAATCACATGGTGACTTATGAGCAGAGTTATACTTATGAAATTTCCTGGCTATTGTCAGCTTGTCATGACCTGACATTTTAAATTTTGTTTCTTTATAATTACAAGTGAGGTCTTAACCTTCTTTGGGTATGGCAGTATTCCATGAGGGGCACATTACAGAAACATCTAGAATAAATCAATTTGATAGAGTTTTGGAGCAAATGAAATTACTCTTGAGATACTCTAACTGTATTAACAACTATTCTGCTTGTAGAAGAACCTTTAAAATAAAGAGCAAATGCTATGTCTTACTAAGGCTAACGTTGGGAGGTGGTTCTGTTGGCTGTATATATGCATATAGCTGTACAGTTTGCTAGTAAAGCATAGGTCTAATCTATTAAGTTGTCAAGACTGGATATATTGATGCAAATGGAGAAGAAATACACTAACATACCATTGTTTCTAAAGGCCAGTCAAGAAATGATTCAACAATTGCCATTGAATGGCAATTTATAGAAATTCTGTGAAAGAAGGCTAAACTTCACCCTTCTGAATTCCCCCCCTGATTTCATAGGCTCACGTATTGGAGCTACTTTGTGATGCACAGGCCATACCCCCAAATCCCTTGCCTCAGAGATGAGTATCTACTTTAAGAATAAGTTCTTACTCCAGTTCTCAAAGGCTCGAATTACTCGGGAAACATGGTAATATATTAGTTTAGATGGGTCCACTGAGATAGGTAAAAGAATTAAGACTTTTCAGATGACTTTTGAGGGTACCTCTAAATGTTATCTGTGTTATGTAAGCAAACTCTGTGGACCTACAACCTTGTATCCAAGCAATGATATATCAAAAACCTACATAGGATAGTTATGTGGATTAAAATAAGTGAGTTTTTTTCTTTTCTTCTCTCATTTATTCAGCTAATCTAATAGCAATACAAGTATGAATGAATTTATTTCAGGATTAATTCAATTAATAGCCAGCTTAAGCTAAACCAAGGTAAATTCCCCTTACACTGAAATAGGAGAGTCTAAAGCAGGTTTGTCCTGGCTTAGCTAATTCATTCCTAAATATACTGAAGCAATGTAATGTAACCAGCACCAAAGATACATGAAACCATATTGGAGGTCTGCATTTTCTTTCACAAGTGCAATAAAAACTGTCCACCATTGTTCCTACCACAATATCTAGAAGTCATCTGAGTGCAAAATAATTGCTAGCTTGAAAACTTTCAGTGAGTAAATGCTGCTCAATAGACAGAACATATGACAACTAGCCAAATCTTGTAGGGGCTTGGAGTGCTTAAGTCCTTATTACTGGTAAAACTGTGGTGATAAAGAAACATTGTTATAAAACTAAAGAACTATTCTTAAGAAATACAAGTATTATACCATGTTCTCCAGAGTAGCAAATGGAGTTTCATAGCTGGATCCTTTTTTATTTACAAGTTGAAACTTCATGAAGTGCTTTAATCATTTTTTATATATAAAGCAATATTATGCCATTTGGTTCTTAGGAATCTCTGCAATAAACATACTAGCAGCTCATTAAGTATCACTAAACACTTCTGTATTAGATAAGAGTTATTTCATATTTTGAATAGCTAAATGGGCACAGCATGCCTAAGTGACTTGTATAAGATAATACATCATGTCAACAACTTCCGTGGCAAGCAAGCAGAATAGCAAGTCTTCTCTTTGCAAAACAGAGGATACTAATAGACTTTCATAACAGGAACACATTCTTTTTTCTAACCTCACGTCCAAATAGAGTAAATCTACTGTTTAACTTTGTTGGCTCCTTTTGACTAATGCTTAGAGGACCACATGTATGTCACATACAGAATATTTCTGGAAGATGAAATCCCTACCAAGGTAACAAGTGCCAAATAAGATATATTAGTCAATTAAAAAAAAAAAAAAAAAAAAAAAAAAAAGATTAGAAAGCAGGTCCTTTTAATGTGATTTACAGTAGGCCGAAGTTAAAAAACAGCAAATGAAAGGAAAGAAAATTACACCATGAGCAGTAAAGACCACTGATTTTATGGTATATATTGGAAAATGAAGGACAAGCAATGAGTAGGTATTGGCCATGGCCTGTTAACGTTGTTTCCCAGGGGAAATAGTCCAGTGTTTGAAAGTGTAAACACCAATGAAGGAAGGAAACATTTATTGTGGTCAAAGGCTCAAATTCAGAGACAATTTTCTGATTGTTTTTCTCTGCTTTCCACTGCTCCATGTGAGTCAAAAGGACTTTCTGTGGTGTAAGCTACTGTTTGGCATGTATGAGAATGCAGGGATTAAGGAAAGGAAGCATGGTCAATTAATAACAATTCTTGACAGGACAAATTAATGAGGCCTAACGTATGACTATTATTTAGAAGTTGCTGCTTATAAAAGGAAGCTAAACTTGATATAGTTTTGTTGCTTGCTGGAGCACAAGACCACTGGGAAAACCTAAATTCTGTTCTCATCTGTGCTGATTGGTAACAGTGATGTCATTGTACCTCAGATTTCCCACCTGAGGAATGAGACATGCTAGTAATTTCCTCTGTAAATTAAGTAAATTAAAAAAATGTTATGTAGTGGGTAGGTATCATTAAAGAAGGGAAACACGATTATTTTCAGGAACTATAATAAACCCAAACACAAAATGTTACTGTTGACAAAGGAGATTTCTACTGCTGTGAAATACAATCTACTTGCACAATGTCTTAAAAGCAGGAAGTCTCCCAGAGGTAATGCTGATAAAGCATGTGCATAAATAGCATGTTAGTTTAGCTTCTAGTCTGTGGCAGGTTCTTAGACCCTTCATAGATTCACAATCAAAGCAAAAGAATTAAGGATGCTGGTTTGAAAAAGTTTATCTGAAATATGTTCTCTGGTTATGTCTGGGAGCTGGAGAGGAGTGGGAGGAAAAGAGGGTGTCAACATTGTCCCATTTAAACAACCCACTTTGTACTCCCAGAAAGGCAAGTGGCTTGCATTTTGAATTAGTTACGTGCTACTAGAATAAGAAGATAGCATGGTTTGCTGCAACTGAAGGCAGCACAAAATAAGCAATCTATATATTGAGCTGTTTTTCTTGTTTACATGCTGTGTCATTTTACAAGGTAGCAAAATACTGTTACAGCTACAGCTTTGTAATTAAGTGATTATTTTACACACATCTGCATTACAGCATCTGTATTACATTACATGACTGATAGGCTGATGGCTTGAATTTATATTGAAATATTTTAGTGCCAGATTGGTGTTAGTATATTAGGAATTTGGTGATAAAAATTGTTCTAATGTGTTTCTGTTAAAATCTACTAAACCTAATCAGTTTCATCCCAATAAGAGCTCTCCCCTGGCACAGTAACATTAAATAATAATGATGATAATAATAATTAAAATAATAATAATTAATAATAATAGAAAAATACATTTGCCATGGAAGAAAAACATATGGGTAATGAACAATCTTTAATCTGTGATCTGATGTTTTCTGTTCTGTTTCCTTAACTGAATTTCACCCTGCTCTTCCTGAGCCAGTAGGACAAAGAAGGAACATGGAATGGTTGCCTCAGCTGCTGAGCAGAGAGGATGCTCTAGAGCTAAGATGTGCTAAAATAAAATCAAACATTTATAGGATGGCAGATTGCTGGCTCCTCTGATCCAGCAAGAATTGCTGGCATGAGATGGAGGAGGTACTGCAACTTGAGTGCCGTAAAGCAAGACCTGGAGAAGAAGGTGACAATGGCAAAAGGTAGTTTTTTAGAAGCTTGTACTAATAGCTTGTGTGTAGAGCTTGATCATTTACAGCCATCAAGAGAAATTTGAGACAGCAGTTGAGCCTGTCAGAGATCCAGTCTTTCTTTGTAGGATGAAGTAATAGAGGAAGAAGAGGAAGAAGAAAACAGAGGGTAAAGGAAGCTGGAGATAACGTTTGGAATGGGGAAGATGAGATTATCAGTGGCCAACACTGCAATTCTATCTTGGTACCTCAGTTGACCTAGTGCCTGGTTCTGCATGACTGTGGACCATCCCTGGGAGATACTGAATGTTGTTAGATATCACCTGAGGTGTTAAAGTCTGTCCCAGAAAGCTGTTTGCTCTATTCCCAGGACAGGGTCTTTAGACTCTAAAGTATTAAAAACTGTCTCTTAGCCTCAATAACATCTTTATGCAATATCAATTATTAATAATAAATAAATTCCCTTAGCATTCCTATAAAGAAAAGAAGCTCTTTGGAAGTTTTAAGCATTTTTTGAGCAACCTCCTGTTTCTCCAGAAAAGATCTTGTACACGCATCACAGTATTTGACTTATTTAAGTCTGTGAATCTTTGACATTTTTACTGCTAAAATACAGAAATATAAATTATGATAAAAAAAAAAAATTAATCCCTTTCCTTAAATGTCACTACCTTCCATAGCATATGTCTGTTTGCCAAGGGACTGAATGCTGTTCTTGGTAGCATTAGAGATGTTTTTCAAATACTAGTTTGAACTGGCTGTATCAGTTGGTGTGCCTCTTCTTTCAACGTAAAGGAAATTTCAATTTCTATGCATAAGATAAGAGGGCATTATAACAATCCATTAACCATTCACAGCTTATTTGCCTTTTCATAGGAACTTAAAGCTGGCATCACAGTTTAAATTGGATGATATAAGGTGTAGGCTTTTTTTTTTTTTTTCCTTTCATTTTTTTTCCTTTACTTTTATAATATGAAAGACAATTCCCAGAATAACAGGGAAGTTGCTGCATGGAGTCAGGGAGAGTGGGGCAAGAGATGATTTTTCAAAAGTCTCTTCATTTACCTCTGATTAATGTCACCAAAATGAAACTTAAACCTTCATCTCCCCTGTATTAGATTTATGTCTTTACTTGAGGTTTTAGTCATGCTGGTGTAATGATTGTGTTTATTTCAACTAGAAATTTCATCCTGGATTTGAGAAAGTTAAAATTGCAGCAGTCATATGAAAGATGAAGATTTAGTGAAATCTCTGTGGTACAAATAATTCTGTCTTGATCTCATAACAATATTACAGGATGTTATTTGGTACATGGAATTTTTTGACTCTGTGAATATGAAGTTATCCATTCTGAAAATGCATTAATGGATCTTATCTCACGAATTTCAAAGCCATACCTCCTCTGTGACTGCTAGTAGTGAACTGTGCAGACTACATTGGAATGTAAGAAGAGACTGGACTGGAAGAAACACAGAGCTGGCAATTTGTCTTCTCATCATCACCAAGAGGAGCAAGGTCAAGGAATTTAACTCATTAACTTGAACAGAATGTATCAGAAGTATGTAGAAGACAGTTTATTGAAGTAGAAGAGGTTGTAACCATTGGGATATTATTGTTCTGAAACTAAATGATGAATCTAGAAGTCTGGGAAGCAAACTGAGTTTCATATCTAAATTGTTTTTTAGACCAAAGGTGTCTTGGGAAAACAATGTTGAGAAGTGGAATAATGTGCCTCCCAGAAAGTTCAATTAAAGTCATAACATTTAGCAGCATGAACTACTTCAAAATTCACGTTACACCAATTTACAAAGTTTTGTCTCCCAATGCAGTGGGAAAACAATATGCAAAATATTTTATGACTGTGAAGGAAGCTTGAGATGATGTCAAAATAAAATGTAAATGGAGTGAAAAAGATTGTTGCCAGAGCTGGTCACAAATCTCAGAAGAGTAAGAAGAACTGAGTACCAAAGTACTATTTAATTTCAGTGAAGTATTTGCTTCAATTTGCTTCAACCTTTCTTGATGATTTTGTAGTGCCATAAGCATTTCCTGATCCCAAAGGAGTGGACAGTTAGTTTTGTGGCTGCATCTGCTAACCCAAATTGAGCTGTGAATTTGATACTTAGTTCTTGTTCAAATTAGGTTTTGTTGCTTTGAGAAGTCATGCAGAATTACCATGTAATTCACAGAATTACGTATACTAATATCTGGTTATGTAGAGTCATAAGAGATTATGAAATGATGACTCTGTACAGTTAGGTATGACAGAGTCTTTTCCAGAATAACTTCTTCCCCAATGCACATTTTCTTTTTTCAGTCTTAGTGTTTTTGGATTTACCTAAATAAGGATACTAAACTGGTCAGGAAGTCAGCAGGAAGAGTTCACTGTTTATCTGCTGCTCAGGAGGACCTTTTGGAAAACTCAAAAGAGCCACAGACAAGGGTTCAGCAGTGAAGAAAGTGAGCCTATATATTTCTAATTCTTTTGACTGCCCAGGGTGCAAAGTCTCTATGAATGTGACTTAGTAATTCTGAAGAAAAGGCCCGGCGAAGTGTAGAAGTTTGGGGTGCACTGGGGAAGTTTGAGACATTGCAGAGCAGATGGAGTATGAAATAAAAGAAGTGATGTGGTGTGATTTTGCTATTGATGGAGTAAAGAATGGTAAATCCCATACACTGCACAAAGCATAAACTGTAAAACTTGCTGTCTCAAACAGCTAGTAGATGTGAAAGTTACACCTGGATTTTCTTAAGAACTCCTGCCTTGGTTTCAACATAGAGTTAATCATTTTCATCTATTTCAGGAAGCAAATGAACACAAAAGTATATTTGGACAATTAAAGAATGGTAAAATGATGGGACTATTAGGACAATTTGAAGTTCAATCTGATTCTTCTCAAAAATGCTGTGAAGATTGTAGACTAGATCTTCATCTGCTTGAAAATGAATAAAAGAGGTTATGTAAAATGATATCAACAAGGTTTTTAACTTGCCTTTCATTGCTTATCTGACCTAGAGCCATAAAGTGATTGAATAAACACATACAACAAAGTATAATACTTGCAAGTAACTCTCAGGAGATCCACATTGGTAATTTTGGTGATATATTGAGTGCCTTTCTAAGAAAACCCAGTAACCATCCTCACCTCCAGCTTTGATTTACTCCTTACATCTTCAGATAGAAGAAAGTGTGATACAGCAAACATTTATATACTGCTAGCATTTACCATTAGAAATGATAAAAAGGGGATTGAAAAATATTATGGTATCCTATTGAAACTGCTGTCCATGTTTGGCCTGATGAGAAATTGGAAAGGAACTCCATTTGACAAAAGGAGGAATCAAATTCCCTTGGAATATCACTACCGGAGGGTGTCCTTTCTAAGTATCTCCATCCATTTTGTTCTGTGCTGCATTAGGTCCTACATTCCTGCTCTGTGTCACCCCAATCTATTAGTTATTATTGGCTTTTGCACTCTAAGAATTATTCTTTACAAGATCTTATATTTTAAATAGGCTGCTTCGGTCAGTCTTCTTACAGCTAAGTCTTGCATAAAGCTTGTAGATACCATTGCAATCAGTATAACATCAGGTTGTTTACACATGAAAATATAGAAGGATCCTAGAAAGTATGAAAATGCAACTGGTATGTGATGTAGCTCTGGCTGAATTTAGCAGAAATATAAATGATATGTTGATGTACATATGAAAGAGAGAACTAGAAGGAAACAGAGCTCCATAGCAGAAATTGGTCTTTAGCTGACCTGTGTAATGCTATGAGAAATCTAGCCTTGCAGCCAAATTGGATACAATTCAAAGAGAGTTTAAATGAGCCAGCTCTCTGTTGGTACTGGCTGAGAAAACTGTTGAAGTATTACCTGCATCGACAGTATAGCAAGAACAACAAAAATAAATAAATAAGTCAACAATACATTGCAATTGGAAGCTGTGATAGCCTTAGCGGTGCATGACAAAGTTGTCTTATGGCAGAAGCAAAACAAAAACAAAAACAAACAAACAAACAAAAACAAACAGAACAACAACAACAAACATAGAAAACATGATAAAAAGTGTTATCCTAGAATGAACTTCCAATATAAAGGAAGATTCTTTTGAGTATGCCTAAGAATATTTATCTTTGGGAATTGAAGGGATCAATATTGTTCCTTTGAAAACCTTTTTATTGCATGAGAAAAAATAAATTCATTTGCAGAAAAACCATGTATATATAGCTTTGAATTCACCATGGCTGTAGTTGAAGGTAGTTTGAAACCTCCAGCTGGATTACAGATTCTGGAATAGCAAAAAAAATTATAAGTGAAATTACTGAGCTAGAGGTACACAACTAGAACAACTGTGAAATTTTCTGAGTTGTAGACAGTGTAGGCTGTAAATGGTAGGCCTTACTGTATGTTTTCTCTTGATTTTCAGAGTTGCTTGTCATCCCCAAGATATTTGTACTGAAAGAGAAAAGTGTTCTAAACTGCATTTTAAGGACATTATACAAATTAAATAATGTTAACTGACACGTCTGAGGATTATCCATGTTTTCAAATTCCCTTTGAAAAAATCTGCATGTAAAGTGCTAAGTAATATCAATCATATTAACTAAACTGTAGGGCATTATGATATATTTAATATTTGGAATGATATTCAATAGGAAAATACATAACATGCTTAAGATATATACTTTCAGGTTCTATTTGTATAAAAAATTTGGGGTACATTGTATTTTTATTTCTGATTGATTTCAGATGTATGATATTGATACACTTAGAAAGGAATTAAAACTTTCAGGCAAGGGCAACAGACCTTTGAGTATTCATCCTATAAATTCATGAATTAAGATGACAAGAGATTAAGTAGGTTATCCAGATTGGGTTTGTAATACAAAGCCATTTCATTAATATAAAAGCTTCTTTCAACCCTAAAATGATTTACTAACATTTTTGCAAAGCAAGCTGTTGATTCTTTCTCAGTTGGTCTGTTTTAGCAATGCCATCACATGTTGTAAAAGGCTGGGTAAAAGGCAGGTCAGTTAAATGTAGAATGTCTTACAAGTAAGTGCATTAAAAACATAACTCAGTGTTACCTGCAAAACTGGAACTTTTTGTGGCTCTTTCCCCTTCCACTGACCTCTTCTGTGCAGTATAGACACTTCAGAGCATCCCAGTGAAATGAAGTTCATATCTGGCTGGAAACAAGACATGCAAGCTTCATTTGAATTTCTACTGGTGGCAATGTAAGGACATACACCACTGGGTGGTTATTTTCCAGATTCCAGAGAAGTGACATGCACATGAACCCTCCAGCAGGGCAGATATCGCAGGCAGAAATCATAACTCCTATACATTTGCATTTGCTAATATAATTCCCACTTACAGAGCAGAGTATGTGCTTTAAAAGAGGCTATATATCACAGTGATGTTGTGATAAGAATGAGAGTGAGTTTTGTTAATTTCCCATTGTGTAGCTTTAAAGTTTTTGTCTCATGTGCCTTGTATTCTACAGGTTTAGGGACAGCAATATTGCATTATGTATGACCACATGCCCACAAAGTAAATTTGCAATTCAAGCACCTGAGCCTATTTTTCAAAGCAGCTGGAAACAGGGATAAGCAGTTCTCACCTGATGACCTCAGTCTTAAAGTAAGGTTGTTTTGTCATACCTAAATAATCCTTTCCACCTCCCACTGATGTCCTGAAAATGATGAAACCTCCAAGCTCCATGAGTGTCTCTCTTCCATTCTTTTTTTTTGTAGCAGCCTATCTGACTATGCTGGAGTGTTCTGCATTTCAAACTGCTCCAGAGGTGAAAGCATTCTAACCTGATTTTTATAAAAGTCTTTAGAAAATTGGTATTTGGTGTTACTATAGTACATAGCAACTACAGTAAATTCTGACAAACACTTAGCAGGGATTATACATAAGTACTTGAAATCAGTTTTCATTGCCACCTGTTCTCTGAATAAGAGGAACTGAGATGACTAAGGTGGATATTACAATATGTATAATTCTGCTTCTTGCTTGGAACTCTACATGATTTGTTGGGTATATAGCAGATTGGATCCCAACATTAATAAAATATGGAATCTAAGTGCAAGAATTTGTTCACTGCAAGAGCTATTTGAACATGTCTGGTAATTAGTCACCCTTTTCTTCAGTGGAAAAGATTCAGCTTAATTTGCTATTGATAGATTGCTGCCAGGAATGCCAGATCAATAATGTAAAGCATTATGGGATCATAACAAAAAGCACAAAGCTTAATAAAGGCAAGGTTCATAGTGTGTTTTGTTATAATCCTCCTCTGTGGATTTGGTCTTCTGAGATGTGACATCCTGTTTGTACACAACCAAAAGCAGAATAGCCTGTGTTGACTGACAGTATAGATGGTTACTTCTTCAGATTGCTCAGCTAGAGAGAAAAGAATTGATCTAGATCACCCAGAAACAACCTCAAGTTTCCTGTGCAACTCAGTTAATATACAAAACTATAGTTCTAAATTCTGTGTTCTGCTATACAAAACAAGATTTTAAACTGGGCATGAAGATGATGTTATCATTTTCATTATGCCTTTCTAGTATGATATAGTATCCAGACAAACTGGAAGATGGAATCATCCTGCCCCTAAGAGTGCAATGGAGTTTTATGTTGCTAGACTTCAACTGAGGGTTGCCAAAATCAATCTAATTTAACTGAGAGATCTGTGTCTAACATGCACTATAATGCTGAAAGCAATAATGTCTGAAGTCCAATATATAATATAAAGCACATTAGTTTTGTGTATAAACCAAGTATTTAATGTATGAAATATCAAAATCAACTGGAGTTTGTAATAAATAAATAAGTTCATCCGTTGAGCTATTTGCACTCTGTTTCTACCCAGGTTTTCTTTCAGGTAGGATGTTCCTAATTATTGCTTTTTTACTACAAGACAGACCAGGAAACAGAGATACTCTGATAACACTGCTGTCAGTAGCCATCTTGGCCATCTGAAATATTGGCTTGAGCTCACTTCGGATTTATTTATTTAGAGGAGAGAAGGAAAAAAATAGAGCTAATACCATCATAGAATGAGTGTTTCAGCCACCTATCTATATACCTCCCAGGATAATTCAGAGACCTTTTTGTTTTGTAATTTTTATTTCTGTTTCTGCCCTTTCCCTGTGGTAGTTACTCCTGTTCATCTCTTGGCTGATTCCCAGTATTGTCCTTTCCACCCAATGGATAAGAATAAAACTTGTAGAAGACAGAAGGCTCATTGGATCAGGTTTTCCTTGTTTTTAATGATTATTTATAGCACTTTAATTTCTGTAATTGTTGGTCTCTTATAACCCAAATTTCAAGTTTATAAAAAAGCATGGTTGTTAGGAGTATAGTGATTCTGAAATCCAAATAACAGGAAAAAAAATAAATCCAGTTTTCCTAGCAAGCACACTTGAAAATCAAAACAAACAAACAAACAAAAAAGTATTTGATAAGCTGTTTTCAGCCACCTGCCAATTTAAAAAACAAAAACAAACAAACAAAAAACCAAACAGCATTTCTGTCTTTCTGTCTTACATGTTATTACACTGAAGTACAATTACCATTACCATTGAGGCATGCAGAGTTCCCAAGAGAGACCAAATTCCTATTGTTCCAAGAAGACGACCAGCTCCTTAACAGGGAGCTATAACCTTATTTTTAGGCTTGGCTCTGCAGCAGCTTTCCTAAATGACTGCAGGCAATTTATCTGATTCTCTAAGACTAAACTGCCTATCAGGAAAATAGGAATTACATTTCTGCTCTTCAGCAGTTCTTGGAAAAAACAAACAAACAAACAAACAAAAAAACTGATAGAATATCTCTAATAATATCTGAGATTTGGTCAAAATTTGAGATATGATCTTTTCTGGCTTTGCATCAGTGGATTTAAGTCTATTTGGTGAGTCATTTTAAAGCTCACTTTCTGAACCAGATGTCAGTACACTAAGTGCAGTAATGTAGCTCTGAATGGCACTGACCAGACTCACCTGGACTTTCGACTCCACACTCTCTTTGTGTGACCCAGGAACTCCATTTAGCTTGGGTCTGAGCCTTCTGTTTTTGTGTAAGCTATGCTGTAAATGTGCCTGCCTCTAGGTCTGCGTCTGCATTTGTTTCCTAGGGGGTCCTTGGGCCTGTATTTTAGTTCTGTCTCCAGTCTCATCTCTAGCTTAATCTTCTACTGCTTTGAGATGGGTACTCCAGATTTGCTTCATCATCTTGTTTTGTATGAAACTGTTGAGAAATCAAGTTATCAGCTCCTGGCTCTGTGAACTGTGCTTATGGGACTGTGCTCTGGCTGGTGAGGAATTGCTTGTGTTGTAATTTCTCATGGCTACTGGTGTGCTCACCTTCTTGGAAGAGTCCTCCTCTTGCTGCTCCCTGATGCCAGGTTGTCTGATGCATATACACATATACAAATATATACATGTATGTATATAGATATATACACATATCTAGTGTAACTACTAAATGAACCATCTCTTATCAGATGTAATCAAATCAAGGGTGTTATTCTAGATCTGTATGATGAGCCAAACTTTTTATCCTAGAATGCCTGTCAACGTAAAGTAGTGAAGTGGCCAGTAGTGACTTCAGAGAATGATGTCAGGTATGCCGTCATCTTGGAATCTACTATACTGGGAGGGAGAGGGATGACAAAACCATTGTCTAATGTGACAGTGAGTGTTAAAGCAGCGTAGAGTGATGTACATGCATGTGATGTATGTGCATAACTCCATTAGAGCTAATGGGTACAGCCTACTAGAAAAGAAGAGGCTATTTCTGTAAGTGTTGTAGACTAATAAAAATGACATTTCAATTTGGATAGCCAACCTTCAATTTAGTCAGTAAGTGCTTCAGATGAATTTTTGACAGTTCCAGTGCCATAATTAACTTCAGGCTCAAATGGATTAGTTTATGCTATTTCCATAGTTCATTCCCATGATTTAAGACCTCCCTTCTGTTCTATGACTTCGGGGGAACATATTTACTTGCATTTAGAAGTGTTTTTTTGTTTGTTTGTTTGTTTTGTTTTGTTTTGTTTTGTTTTGTTTTTATAATTTTATTGGTGTACTGTATTAAAAGAATGCCTGTATTAATTTAAAGCCTTGAGTCCCATAACTTATACTGAATTTCTTTACATTTTAACCAAATATTTTAATCATGATTGACACATTAGGCCTTTTGCCCCCTGGCAGAACAAACTGGAATAAGTTCATGCAAATTGCCAACATTGTGCATAATCAATAGAATTGCTGGCCAAATGCAATGGCAGCTGAAAGCCATGTGAAGTAACTGAGAGCTCTAAGGGCTGCAAGAAGACCCAAATTATTTGATGGCAGTAATGTTACACAGCTGTTACCAAGGGCAAGAACTGCTTTGATAAACTTGACTTTCAGATGCCAAAATTAGAGCTAGCAATTTCAGCCAAACCAAGCTGGAAGCCAAAGATAGCTGGGCACTGTCCCAAACTTACAATAGATCCTGAAGTCGGATGTTCTTCTACATTGTCATATTACATCCCGAAGAAACTTGAGATGATGTTAGTCATTGGAACACAAACCTGCCACACCAATATCCAGCAGTATACTTCCCACATTTCTCCATCTGGCTTAATGGGGAAGCAATTGTTAACTCATAAAATCATTGGATTTGTGAATCTTTGGGCACTGTGGTTTACTCCATGGCACATTCCAGTCTTAGGTCCACATGTATGCTTCCTGGCTGCATCCTTCCTGCAAGGCAAGATGGTCTGAATGTGACCTGAATTCTGGTTCTGGAGTTGTTGGAACCTTCAGGGAGCAATGGGTGGAGTACACCATACCTTTATCTCTGCCTGTACACCTAGCTCACCTTTCAAAGGACACCAGAGCAAGGAGAAAGGTGGTGCACGTCTGGGACTCAGGGTTCTGTTATTATCCAAATGAGTAATTGGTGTAGTGCCTGAAAGCTTTATAGTGAAATATTTCTTGCTTTTTTTTTTCAATTCCTATCAATGATCTTAAATATTTTCTTTTTTTTTTTGGTCTTTTTTTTTTTCTTCTCCCTGATGAGGTAAGATCCTTTATTTAAAAACAAAACAAAACAAAAAACACAAAGAGAATTACAGATGACCTATTTAATTCTCCTTGATGCTTCTCTGACCTTTGCTGATTTTGTTTACATAACAGACTTCTGTGAAATGCCAGTTCTTACATTTAACTCTATTTATGTTAGCCATTCAACTAATGAGAGTGCTTGGTTTGTGATTTTAATGTTGTATTGCAACTACCATTCAGACAACAAAAATATCACTTTCCAGACTGCATATGCGGCGTGGATTAAGTAATAGTTTTTTTGTGGTGCATTTTGTGGACTTGATTACTTTAGCATTCATGGCAGTAATTTTTAATCATTTTGATTATGAACGCTCATGAATCTGTTTCACAATGTCAGTAAATCAAATCAAGGTAACAATTCTCAGCTTCTAAATGTGACCCCTTCTGTAAGAGAGAGCAGTTTATGGAACATCAGCTCTGTCTTTCATTTACACCTCAGCAGTTTAGACAGCCATTGGGCTAACAGAGGGTCATCTTAGGAGAGTACTTCCTGAGATCTTTGCTCTCTTGGTCCAGCTGAAAATCTGTCCCTGATTCACTCATTGCCTGCCCATGCTGAACAGTGGTATGATCTCTGGATAGTTCCAATGGATATCAGTGGGATTTCTTGAGGAGTAAAGCATTATTTAACACGACTGTGGCAGAATGATCAGGCCTGTAGGAAGTTAGCATTAAAATGTACCTGTTCTGTAAAATCTTTGTGGTAAACTTCCACAGGGACACGTGCTACTGATTTTATAAAATACTGCACAAAATAGTGTTTGGGGTAAAAACCCCAAGTCTTTAGAGTTTTATAAGCTAAAATCACATGTTTAAAAATTCAGGTTGGATGCATGTAAATGTATAATTTAAAATTGCCCATTTAAACTACTTGCTGGGGTGCCTGTTCCAGTGCCAACAACCCTCTCAGTGAAGAACCTTGTCCTTGGGACTTTTAAATCCTAACTGGAAATTACTGGGGATGGTTAAAATGGGTTATATGCTAGGCTTTTAATGTCTTATAAGTTCATTCTCATGACGTGGTTGCTAGAATAGCTGTGAGAGAGGGAAGGCAGGACTGAAATGAAAAGGAAAATGTCCATGAGTTGCCTGTGTGGTGTCAGTTCCACCATTGCTGTCAGCTGATGTTCATTAATTTATTAGGGGCAAAAGTATTTCTCAGAGTGAATACAGGGCATATAATGTAATCCTTAGAAGTTTTTGTATGTCTGGATGTATTTGAACAAAGATCTCCAGTTCTATCAGATACATGGCGCTAGAGCAATGGCTGATGTAAATCAGTGAAGCTCTGGTAATTATGGACAGAACTGAATTTTTTTCTAACTTAACATCACATGAGAGAGTAACTCAAATTCAAACACTATGGATATTGTTTCTTCTTTTTAAGGAAAAATAAATCTATATATTCAGCTGTAGTTGAACATGATGGCTTGTATTATGAAGACATTTTGTCTTTTAAAATCCTATGTTAATATACATGTATATGCAGAAATCAATCAACTTAAATATGATTTACCATTGTTTATAGTACAAGTAGTTAAAGGACTGTCTGTTTTCTTCTGGTAAATAATGTAAATGACCAAAACATTAAATCTTACACTGTATCCATTAGCAAATCAAGCAGTTAACTACTAGCAGTTTAATCCTCAGAGCAGTTTAAAAGCTTTTCCATTGTTATTAACTACACGTTAGCAAATAATAACGCTTAATGGTGAAAGTATTCAATATCCCAAAATACACAAATCTGTGTAACATAAAAATGTTGACATAGCTTCAAAATATCTATGAGTGATAGTTGCATTACAGAAAAAAAAGATATATAGGACCTCATTAATAAGTCTGTTGGAAGCTAAGATCTATGACATGAGGCTGGCAAGGTGGAAAGGAATAGCTAGCTGTGATCAAATGCCAGGTAACTGAAGTACTGTTGATTGAAAAGATTCCCCCAACCCTTCCTTTCTTCATGCTATGAATAACGTGGGGAACTCAGTTAATGTTGGACCAAGGGAAACCAGCTGATGTGATTTTTTTGGACTTCAGCAAGGCTTTTGACACGGTTTCCCATAGGATCCTACTGGACAAAATGTCCACCATACAGATAAATAAAAACATCATACGATGGGTGAGCAATTGGCTAACGGGCAGGGCCCAAAGGGTTATGGTGAATGGGGCTGCGTCAGGCTGGCGGGCGGTCACCAATGGGGTCCCTCAAGGCTCCATTTTAGGGCCGGTACTTTTCAATATTTTTATAAACGATCTGGATGTAGGAATAGAAGGCATTTTGAGCAAGTTTGCTGATGACACCAAACTTGGAGGAGTTGTGGACTCGAATGAGGGTGGAAAGGCCTTGCAGAGGGATCTGGATAGGTTGGAGAGCTGGGCGATCGCCAACCGCATGAAGTTCAATAAGAGCAAGTGCCGGGTCCTGCACCTGGGACGGGGAAACCCTGGCTGCACGTACAGACTGGGCGATGAGACGCTGGAGAGCAGCTTAGAAGAGAGGGATCTGGGGGTCGTGGTAGACAACAAGTTGAATATGAGCCGGCAGTGTGCCCTGGCAGCCAGGAGGGCCAACCGTGTCCTGGGGTGCATCAAGCACGGCATCGCTAGTAGGTCAAGGGAGGTGATTGTCCCGCTCTACTCTGCGCTGGTGCGGCCTCACCTCGAGTACTGTGTGCAGTTCTGGGCACCACAGTATAAAAAGGACATGAAACTGTTGGAGAGTGTCCAGAGGAGGGCTACGAAGATGGTGAAAGGCCTGGAGGGGAAGACGTACGAGGAACGGCTGAGGGCACTGGGCCTGTTCAGCCTGGAGAAGAGGAGGCTGAGGGGAGACCTCATCGCAGTCTACAACTTCCTCGTAAGGGGGTGTCGAGAGGCAGGAGACCTTTTCTCCATTAACACCAGCGACAGGACCCGCAGGAATGGAGTTAAGCTGAGGCAGGGGAAGTTTAGGCTGGACATCAGGAAGGGGTTCTTCACAGAGAGAGTGGTTGCACACTGGAACAGGCTCCCCAGGGAAGTGGTCACTGCACCGAGCCTGACTGAATTTAAGAAGAGATTGGACTGTGCACTTAGTCACATGGTCTGAACTTGGGTAGACCTGTGCGGTGTCAAGAGTTGGACTTGATGATCCTTAAGGGTCCCTTCCAACTCAGGATATTCTATGATTCTATGATTCTATAATGCTGAACAGGCCAGGATATCAGGAGTGTACATATCATCTCCTGATGAGTATTTGTTTTCAATTCAGGGTAAATTCTTTTGTGAAAGGAGATTGCTGTTCCTGATGATCTTATTTTGAAATGTTTTTCAAAGTTATCGTTCAAATATTTTGCTCATAAAAGCTATCAGCAAGGAATATTTCTGCACTTCATTCATCAATCTTAATCCCTCATTGCATAGCAGACACCTACTTCTCCCTTCCATCTACTTCCCACTCCAATACCTGGCAAGAGATAGTATTTCATATCGAAAAATATCCATGTGGAGAAATGCTCAAATGGACACCTAGATGTATGCTGTTTCTTTATTTTTTTTCCAAGATTAGGGCATGAAAATGGATGGTAAATGTTAAGCAAAGTTAAAAACAGATTTATAGAGGATTAAAAGACAGAAACGTTAAGATTAGACTGAACTCATGCTTAGAGAGATTAACAGACTTTCATTAGTCCTTTGATCTCATTTGTGTTGCTGTAAGGATCTCTAGGGTCAATGCTATGGGTGATTATCACTGCTTTAAATTATTGTTCAGATTTGCAGTAATGGATTACATGCAGAAAAATGGTCTGCTGTGGAAATTGCAAGGATACCCTGCTCATTTCAGCCTTCAATTTTAAACTGAGGAACCAAATCCGAGCAAAAGCTTTCCGCTTAATTAGCCTGGAAGAGAAAGTTACTACCCTATGTGAACAGAAGTAATTGTTTTTGCTAGCTTACACAGTGGGTGAAAGCTATGATTCTATATCTGCCTTTGTTGCATGTAAACAGATGATCCAGGATTTATGATGAAAACGTAATATTTTTTGGATGAACCTGACCAGTGAGGCTGGCTGGCTTTTATGACCATTGCCCTGGTGAATTTCACCTGAGAGATGGCAGTATTTGAACATGCTTCCCACAGGACATAAGCTGACAGTGAGTGATATCCCGACCTGCTGAGAATTGACAAAATGTTACTAAATTAAGTCATTTACAATAGCTTTTCATCTGGCCCAGATTTAGCCACTGATAACTGCAAAGATACTTCATGATTTACAGAAGTGACTTCTAGGCAAATGGGACAACTGATTACAGGAAATTAACTATTTTGTCTTTCTGTCATTTTGCTGTTTACTTCTCCTTTCATTCTTTATAAACATATTTTGCCAATTTTTTCCTCTTTTTTTTTTTTTTTTTTCCAGGCAAATGCCTATGTCTGATCCATGCTGTAAAGTGTATATGCAATATGTGGTACAAATTATCCAGTCTTTTCCTCCTTTTTCGACAATAGGTCAGATAACCATGTGATATCTAGCCATTAAGGAGGCTTTTATTTAATGATATGTTGTTCATATTTTGAAGCTGTGAAACCATAAATTTGAATCCCTGGCAGGATCAACTTGCCCTTCATCTTTCAGAAGTAGAGAAATTGAATTCCATGTCGTTTAGTCTGCAATTTGTTTGGATGAGACCTCATTATACTAAGGTCCTGCTGGTTTTATATAGATATTAGATTCATAACCTCCACCTCAAGGTGGAGGTGTCCCCAGCCAAACTTTCACTCCATGTCCTACCGAGTGCCAGGTCAACTGGTTTCCCTACTTTCATCTTAAAAGTGGTGTAATTTATAGTGACTTAAGTCATAATACATGAGTGAACATCTTTTAGAGGAAAGCTCCTATAATTCTATCCTCCTTCCAAAGATTTAGTGACCCGCTTAACTTAAGTTGCCAGCAATCCCAAAGTGAGTAGTCACTGATTTCTGAATAAAAAACTCAACATCCTCTCTCTGAACCATTACAAATAATAAAAATTGGTAGTGTCGGTGGCAGCATTATCAATAAATGTAATCAAATTGTGATAAATTACAGGAAGATGCACTATCATAGAGAAAACAGTATTCTTATGATCATCTCCTGAGCCAGTAGGAATAAAGGGAGCTCTGCGTCCTGAGTGCTTAGCATGCTTGGGGGAAAGGTAGCAAATTTCTCATCAGTATAATGTAATCAACAGCAAACAGTACAAAATACACAAAAATCTCTTTTTATAGAAAGAGGACGGAAGTAAATCTGTATTTTATGTGATCCATAAAGGGACAGAAATGACTGAAATTCTTGCAAGTCTTTGCATAATCATTTTCCTTCTTCAAGCGGAGCACATGCTAATGAATAGGTGTAAGGTGTTTTTTTTTCAAATACACTGTGGAAAGTTTTATAAAATAAATCACATCACATAGAGCCCAGTCCTTCCATAATTGCTGGAACACTTATTGCCATGAATGACAGCATTTTATTACAGGGATACAGTAAGTGACAGCGTATTGCTCAGCCATCTTTGTAAGGAATTACAGTGCAGGGAGACACGATTATATGCCTTTTCCTTCCCCACTGCTTCTAGGAGGTAAAAGCTTGCAGTCAGTAGTATTGTCCTATGCTTAGGTTAATTTAGATGAGCTGGTCCAAATTCTCTATGTGGTTTCAAGAGGTGGGGAAGGGGAGTTGCTTCTTTCCAGAAATGTGCAGGCCAGCTCACACTGTAGCCCAACTGAACTAAATGTCACTGAAGTCAACAAATCTACTTCCCTAGGTAAGCAATACTCATAAGAATTATCCATGGTAAGATCAGAACCTGCTTTGTTGTTCTTCCTGCTAATTTCGAATATCCATTTTCTTTAGTAAAAGATTCTGGCTGAAATGAATTAGAATTCCTACCTCACCCATGTGCCTTTTAAAATAACTTTGATTTAAAGGCAGTTACTGGTTGGGTCCTGCTAAATTTTCTAAGCAATCAGTCTTGTACTTTGTCATCTCTTTCCTCCACCCCCCCCCCCCCCCCTTAAAGCGAAGACTGCCAGTAAGCATGTGAGTTGGTTGCTGGCTCTTAACAGCTGTATGTCTAATAATGATTTGATTGCAGTCTATAAATTTCCCAATGCAATCAAATGCACAACACAGATTGGCATAATCCAGCTTCAAAAGGATCAGGGAAGTTTCCAGATAGTATGGAATATTATAATATAGTATAAGCTTTCTTTTGATCTTACCAGAATCAGATAAATTCCATTAAACTTCCCTTCTGTTTTTCAAGACCACCTTTTCATAAAGAAAGGAACACAGGAAGAAAGAAAAATGGTGTTTACTCATAGTTCCAGCCTGCTCAGAGGCTTGTAACTTCAAGCACCAGATGTTGATATGCTGCTTCTCAGCCAGCTTTTGGGGTTGACTTGGAAAGTCAGCCTCAAACTACATATTTATCTTTTGTTTATAAAATCAGACAGCACAGAATAGACATGCTAGACTTTTTTTTAAAAAGTCACTAAGATTTTCCTGCCTTTTGCAAAATACCCTTGTTTTCTTTAATTCTGTTTTCCTGTTGTAAAATATTTCCTTGTGATTCTTTTCTTTATTTTTTCAACTTAAACCACAAAATCCACTGAAGAAGTGATCTTATTGTGCACTTAATACATTTAAGTATCATGGATAAGAGCCTCCTAATTCTACCATAATATAAATAACAATAGTTCAGCATCTATCCAGGGAAACATTACTTGCAAATTTATCCTGATAGGTTTATAAACCAGTCTTTTAGGAATGAAATATATACCCATGTATAATGCATGATGCATGGAGTTATATAAGAAAATGTATATATGAAAGCTTCTGAGTAATGCATTTTCTCAGAAGACTGGGAGAAAATAGAAATTTTCTTAATGAGAAACTTGTATTTGAGAAACTTTTTTCTCCTGCTTGAAGAAGACACCTCACTATTAATGTCAAGCTCTACCAGGGAGACAGATGCCTTTGAAAGTTAAGGTTTTGCTGATCTCAATGTTGTGCTATTTGTTGTAAGCAGCAGTTTTGTAAATATATTTTTTAAAAGAACCAGCTGCATTGTCTTCTCTAATGGTTTCTATTGCTCACAGAAGTTGGTCTCTTTTCCTTTGCTTTTAGCAACATTTGTCAAGAAAATACTTCATTCTGCCACCCATTGTTGCCATGATTTGTGATGGAACATTAAGGGAAAAAAAGAAATCACTAAGAAATAAGTTCTTCAGCTGTGTTTCCTTCTGATAATTAACCCACATTGCAGTGGTAGTGCAGGTGATGATTTCTGGTTATGTTTTTTCCTTGGGTTTTCAGAAAGGGTTTTTGTCCAGTGTTAGCTAAATGACAGGTGACTACTTTGCATTCAAGTCCAACTCTGAACAGTCTCATTCCCAAATTTAGAAAATCTAACTGAAACTCTATTTAAAGAAACAATGTAGGAGAGTGAGAACAGGTAAGGTGACACTAAATGTGAATTTAGAGTGGATACTTTATCTATTTGTAGATAGTTATGCCACCAGAAACTGAAGGAATAATGTATATTATAGCAAGAAATACAGGTTTCTGAATATTATGTGTTAGACTTGAAGGTTCAAATTGGGAGGCTAACTCAAAAAATCTTACCCCTCTTTTGTCCCAAGAACCGTATTTCGTTGAAAATATGGGTAGTACTTTACTAAAGGGGTAAAGAATGAAGGATTAACTTTTTCTTTCATGCCTTTACTAAAATATTACCTTAAACTGCTTTTGCCAGATGATTAGAGACATCCAAAGTGTGAAGGCATTATTGGATTCATGCTCAGTGGTGTCCCTCTGACTATTAATGAGCTGTCTTTACTGGATGCACTTGCTTTTGCAGATTCTTCACTTAAAAATACATAGGAATGTCTGTACTTTTCCTGTTTGCTTTTCACAGAAGGGGCCCATTCCTCCTCCAAAAATGCATGAATTATCTCAGGAAAATCAGTAATGCAGCCATTCATCCTTTACAAATGCAGTGTATGACTTGTTTGTCAACAGATCCACAAGGATGCTGAATGGATTTTGAGTTTTCAGACTACAGTAATTGTTTGCTTTCTTTTATCATTTCTTCTCTTCATGGTAGCTCTTACCCACTGTATTCCTAAGACATAAATAATTCAGTTGCTTTGATATGATTTAGTGTGATTTTTTTCAGACTCACTGAATTGTGAAACTAAGAAATGGTTAATCCAACAACAGTGTTTACTTTATAAAAATGAAAGTGGTGTTATGGATGGCAGCTCTAGAATTCTTCAGATATTTCAAAAATTTTTCTGTTCTAATCTACAGAAATCAGCTTGTGGATGCAAGGGATAACTCTGTGAAAATCCAAGATATGCTGGTGATGTATTAGCACATAGATACGCACACAGTGCATGCAGGTTTGTAACTATTTAGCACAGAGAAAGAGGAACAGCTAGGTCACAGTTGTATTGTTTATAGGCCTAGTCTTTAGATAGCAACAGGTACATCCTGATTTATGTCTCTGAAGGACCAGGTCCAGTACGGATGAGGAGATCTCCCATTACTGGGGCTCTGCCTTGTTGCATTTCAAGGCAAATTCAGTTTTCAAAATGTAGTCTGAAAGCTGCAGGGATACAATAGTAAAAATGGGTGGGGGGATAAAAAGGGTCAAAAATGTATTTGGGCTTCACTGCAATCAGTAGGAGCTGGAACAAAATAAGGCACTTAGGGGAAAACATAGGCCTGTATATTGAAAGAAGCAATGAGAAAAAGAGTAGCCAGTGCTGGCTGGCACTGGGAAGCATACTTTTGTAATAAATGACTAAGTTAAAACTTTTAACTTATCACTGTCTCCAATACCATTCATGTTTATAGTTACTGTAAATTGTCATCTTCTCTGGTGGTCAGCTGGAAATAACCAACTCACATCAAAGTGGTCAGATATCAAAACAATGCTGGTCTTATCACTGTTAAAAGTACCTAGTAAAGGGCAAGGAAGTTATGCTTTTCTGCCTACCAACTCACGTCCAAGTGGTAAGATATCAAAACAATGCCGGTCTTATCACTGTTAAAAGTACCTAGTAAAGGGCAAGAAAGTTATGCTTTTCTGCCTACCTAAGGATCTTGAGGGTAGGTAAGTGCTGATGAACAGTGTGGGAATACTGCTGTAATCCATTCCAGGGTGCTGTTAGCACACTTCCTGTCAGTATGGGATGAAGAAAGACAAGAGCAGCAACTGGGAAATCTCTTGAGGAATTTGCTCTTTATGTTTCATCCTGACCTTATCTTCCTTATTTTTTTTTTTTTTTTAAGCGGCAGAACATCTAGGATGTCAGGATTTTGGTACATTTTGTAGGGATGCTCTGTGATGGGAATGGATGCTGGTGCAAGTAATGAAATGGGGTGCTATTGTAGTGACAATAGTCTTAGTAGACTATTACTTTGGTCCCTCTGTCCTATCCTGATTTGTACCAACCGTAGGCCCAACAACTACATCACCAAATGAGATTTAGTTACTTATAACTTGCTGAACAGTGCTGAAATTTCTAAAAGAAATATTCTCTTTACTGATAAATACCCATATCAAGGTTGACTAAAAGCAAAGGTTAATCTTTTTCTTCAAACTGAAATATTATAAACATTTATACTCCCCCCCTTTCAAGAGGAGGTGAAAAAGTCTCTCTAATACCTTTCTATTTTATTTCTATTTTATTTCTTTTTTCTTTTTTCTATTTTAGTGTTCTTAGATGCTCTGAAGTAAATCAAGCTGTATATGAACAGAATCAGACAATGGTCTGTCTAATCCATTATCCAAAAAGATGCTTGTAAATGTAAGGAATGTTCCAGCTATTCATGTCCACCCATATTCATAGAGGGCTTGAAGGGTAAACCCTGTCTCTGATATCTGGGGATAAGAGAACAAAGGGGTTTCAGACTAACTGCTAACTATTGTAACTATTACATTATGCAAGTCTCTGATATCTGTCCAAGAGATTAAGGAGAAGGGGAAAGCTGAAGGACAACTAAAAGACAAAGCTTGGGGACACTGAGCTAGTCTCTGATGTCCGGCCAAGATGGACAAAGGAGAAGGAAAAAGACAAAGCCTGGGAGGAAGACTATGACTCTTCAGCATGAGAGACCTCCAGAGGGACCACTGGAGACTGGTACTTATGTGCCAGTGGGAGGGTTCAGATTCTGGGAACTAATTATAATAACCCTGCCTTTTCTAGAAGTACTAATGAATATGTATTAGCCTAGGAACATAAAAACCAGACACCTGATGTAACGTGTGTGTGTGTTGGAGGAGCCCATACTCCCCACACACCCAGCGCTGTTTACTTACCTTTTATAGACCCCATAAATAAATATTATAAAGCTAAATTGACTCAGAATTTATAACATAAAGAAGACACAAAGTGCTTCCTGTGGAATCAGTTGTCTGCAGTGGCCATGTGTGTTCTTATACTCTCCCTTCATTGATGTGACTAAATGTGTATACGCTTTTTCTTACTACTGTCTTCTATAAAAATAAAAAATCGGTTATCATAAAAGAACCGTCTCACTAACGAGACCTATAAGTTCCAGTCACAATTCAAACTATCTCTTCTAGGGAAGCAGACATACTTTTCTTCTTCATAAAATTTTACACTTTTTTTCCTTTTTGTCAGGTGTTTCCTTTGTCATAAAATATTTATAATTGCATTTTACTCTTATTGTTGGGTTTCTTTTATTCCTTTCTGATAGTAACAGTGGAAAATTTAATTGGTTTCACCTTGCAGAGGCAGTGGCAGATCTCACTCTCCTTTAAGGGATGTATTTGTCAATTAAATAACTTTGAATATTTATTTGGGAAGCAACTCCCAGATACTGTTCATTGTGCAAATGCAGCGTGTTATCTTAGGCATTGTAGTGACAATATATTACCTTTTTTATTTTTTTTATTTTGTTTTCAAAGAAAATCAGCTCTGTGTTGCAGCTCCAGCAGGCTGTTCTAATCTCTTTAACATTGTCGTGGTTTTACCCGGCTGGCAGCTAAACACCACGCAGCCGTTCGCTCACCCTCCCCCCTCCCTCTCTGGGACGGGGGAGAGAAATGGAAAGTGAAGCCCGTGAGTTGAGATAAAGACAGTTTAATAAGACAGGAAAATAATAATAACAAAATAATAATAACAATAATAATAATAATAATAATAATAATAATAATACAATGGTGATAATAGGAAAGTAATAATAATATGTACAAACAAGTGATGCACAATGCAATTGCTCACCACCCGCTGACCGATGCCCAGCCTAACCCCGAGCAGTCCGGCCCCCTCCCCCCAGCTAGCCACCCCTATATATTGTTTAGCATGACGTCAGATGGTATGGAATACCCCTTTAGCTAGTTTGGGTCACCTGTCCTGGGTCTGTCCCCTCCCAGCTCTTACTGCACCCCCAGCCTGCCTGTTGGCAGGACAGAGCAAAAGGCTGAGATGTCCTTGGCTTGGTATAAGCACTGCTCTGCAACAATTAAAACATCGGGGTGTTATCAGCACTCTTCTCATCCTAAGCCAAAACACAGCATTCCACCAGCTACTAGGAAGAAAATTAATTCTGTTCTAACTGAAACCAGGACAAACATCCTCTGTGAAAATAGGCTGAGTATTCCCTGGGAGGATTTTTGGAGGGCTAGATCATCCTATTTCCATGTATGTTTGCATAAAGTAATAGAGAGGTGTAAGAAACCTTGTCTCTGTTTTCTGCAGAGGTCAAAGAATTCAGCTCTCCCTGCTTAAAGACAATTTGCCTGTAGACTAAGTGTAATTATTATTTTTTTTTTTTCTGGTTCTTTAAGTGTTCTGTTCTTGCTAGGAAAACAAAACAAAACAAACAAACAAACAAAAAACTTTTTCCATTTAACTTTCTGACTTCTGGTCTTAAAACTTTCTGGTCAATCAAAACTCTAAAATTTGGACCAGAAACTTCAAAATACTTCAGAGGCTATCTCAGATGACAGATATGAAAATCAGAATAAGACTTAGTGGGCTGGAATAGTAAATTAAATCAGAATGCATCCAATTCATAATCAAAACAAAGCTGTCCTTGTGATTTACCTGAAGTTTATTATTAGGAAAGTTTTCTTTTCAGCAAAGCATGTATCTACATTAATAACATTTTCTGTTTTAAATTAACACTTTTTTGGTTCCAGAGTATTCATCTTTAAGTTTTTGATCAACTGTAAAGCACAGAATATTGGATCCTGTTATATTCACCTACTCCATTTCTCATGTTCATTGTTTCCTTCTCCTCCCACTAGTAGTGCACATCCATCTAAAAATGGAATTGTTTTTATACTAAAAATAAAATTAAAAAGCTCCAAGGGCTTCAGCTTCTGTTGCATTCACAATTGCTCACCCATTCCAGTTTGTGAGCAATCATCATTTAACACAAAAGTGAAGTCAAATTTCCTGAAAAGAAAAAAAAAAATTAAAAAATGCTTGATGACAGAATGTGTTTTCCTGTAAATCACTCAGATGGAGCAAGACACAGTGATTGTAATGCAGGGCTGACATTCTTTTACACTGTACAGTCATCTAATTTTGGTTGCCATAAACACTATAAATCAGTGCACAGTATAACTGTGCAAGGCAGTTTAATACACCAGACTCTGAGCCTGATGCAAGAGGCCAGCAATAAAACATGTAGCGCTACCTCAGTCACTTGTTTACAGCTTGTTTGTTGGCTTTCTAAACTTTCTCATGGTTCACACTTGACATCAATAGGCATGGCAAAGGGAGAATAAATGAGCAGTGAAAGAGACTTCCTAGTAGTTGAACCTGGTCAAATAGCTTCTGGCAGGCCATGACTGATGCAGGGTTTCACTTCTTCAAACAATTTCAATATGGCTTTTCTTTTTTTTTCTTTGCATCCTAGAAATAATTTCAAGACAGTTAGTGTTTTGATGACTGACATTAGAAATTCATATGGCTTAAAGCTGAAGTCATTGACTACTCATGACTGACTCTTAATGTTCTTGTGACATTGTTCTTAGGAGTTAAATGTGTCTCTGCAATTCCTAGGAGTAAGTGGATGACTCTTTAAGCCTTTGATGCTTTTACTGGTTTAGATTAACATTGAGGAGTTCAGACATTCATATAAAAATATCTTACCAGGGCCTCTAATTTCCTAACAGTGTTGTTTGGCTTGTGAGAACTGCCTGTGTATGGTTTCTCTATCTTTATTCTTGTTTGGCTGGGTTTGACTCTGTTCCATTCCTGATCTGTATGTATTGTGTAGGGAAGTGAACATCAACAAACTCTACCATGGAGAATGGAAATCTTGATTACCATTTGTTACTGTTCGATTGTTACCCATAAATCTCAGTTTGTTTCTTTAGAGAAGGCATGAATAAAAGTACTTTTATCCAATCTTGTTGCTCCAGATCACCTCACTAGGTCTCTATTTAGGGTGCTCTTATTCAAGGTTCTTGCACATCACTAAGACAAATGAGAAATTCTCCAAAGACTTTCTATGTCTGAAAGTAGAAGTCCAGGTTAAAATTAGTCCTTTATCAAAAATGCAAGTCAACACTGAGTACTTCTATCACATATCAATCTGAATATGCTTTGATTAGCCACATCTTTGATCCCTATAATGCACAAAGTTTATAGATGTACATATTTTAGGATTCCTGCTGGATTATCAAAACAAAATCTGTACCTGGCAATAGAAAGACATTGTTATTGTTGACCTGCTCTGCAGGTATATTTATATATATTTACAGTTATATATATATATGTCTGCATATATATATGTGTTTGTATCCACACACACACGTACACAGACCTTATTGCTTTCGTTCAATTTTAAGGACTTTGAATGACTAGAAAATGTGAATCAGCTTGTAAGCTCCTCATAGATCAGCTGGATAGTTACAGCTTTGTGTATTTAGGTTTTGAATACAGAAAGATGGTAATAGGTTTTTCATTTTACATTACAGTTCAAACAGTACCCTGGTGGAAATGAAAAGAAAAGATACATTAAAAATAAAATAATTCCTGCTTTTTCGGTTTAAGTCAAAACCTGGGAATATTTAAAGACAGACCCCTACTAGTTTTTCAGCTCATTGTGAGTGTTCATTTCAAAATACATTACAGTACATAGGATTGTGCTCTGCTCTAAGATGTTTTTCAATAGTTTAATATAATAGAACGCGTTAATAAAGATGGAGTGACAATTTAAATACAGAAGTTCATTTTTACTCATGATTTACAACTGTCACTGATTGTGAAGTTGGATATGTAAGAGTAGGTTAACTCTTTCATGTTCGTTATGGTCCGCAGATACCAAAGATCTCTAGAAATAAGTGACATTGGGTTACGCTTTCCTGTTGTGTTGAGATGAATCAGGAGCCCTGGTAGTACTGACTTTTAGTAAGATGTGGATTTCCAGATTTCCAAAGTCACTGAATGCTTTTGAAAGATAGAGCCTTTTTTTTTTTTTTTTTTTTTTTTTTTTTTTTTTTTTTTTTTTTTTTTTTTAACATAGAAAACGAAGACCCAGTGAAGTGGCTTGCAGAAGGTTATACAAGAGAAATAGAACCAAATCCCTGTTGTCTTAACTCTGAACCCAGGATTCCAGCAAGATGCTAACAGTGTCTCTGTGCTGATAAATTAAATCGTATCATCTGTGCCAGTAACTTAGTTTGTTTTAGGCAACCAGGCTCTCTATTTGTAGAACAGTCATGGAAAAGAAAATCAAATTTCTTATGTTAGAGCCTAGTTCTTTTAGATTCTGAGCACTTTATCTATTCTCTGAAGTCAATGATAATTCTCTCTTCTCTCCCTTTTCTTAAAACTGAAGTTTTGGTATTAGTTAAAGAGAGAGGCCTGTTGCTGATATTAAAGAAACAAGGACTGTTAGAGAAAGTAAATGTTTCTCAAGGTAACTATGACAGCTACGGAAATTTTCCCCAGCATACACATATTATTGACTACGTATGACAGAAGATACAGTGGAAAGAACTAAGATTAATCAGATTCTACTGAGCCAAATGGCATTTGACACACATTATACAATATCTGCATATGTTATTAAAACTACGAACAAGTAAATGTCATTTCACATTCCCATTTGGAGCATGGTCCATTTTAAAGAACAATAATTACGTAGATATTACATCTGTGTGTTTTTTCAAGATGTCAAGGGATGCAGATTTTTATTTACTTGTGCTTTTAATCACTTGTCCACCCTGTTGGTTACTTGTGATTGAAGGAACAGTGTTAAGTGGGGCCTATATGCAAAGTCTGTATTGCACAAAATTATCATTTTTTTTCCATTATCTTTACCTTTGTCTGACACATCTGTCAGTTCACAACAGATCATGAATGGTCACCAGCCACCTTCTCCCTTCCTGCAGCCTACTCTCTCCCTCTTCTTATTTGTTGGTATATGCCTCAAAAAGTAATCTCAGTTTATCTTTCCAGTCCAATCCAATGCTATTTAAATTTGCTAAATAGCCATGTACTTGGAAAAATATCCAAAAGAGCATTCTATATGATAAAATTTTTATCTTCTTGAGAATGTGTTAACATCTGTAAATTTAGGATTTAGTCTTTCCCTGCTTGAGTGGAAGGCATTGTTAAGGTTAACATAATATCACCCATTTGATGAAACTGTCCGGCCTGAGAGAGAAACTACCTAGATGATTATAGATAGATTACATTTATAATGCGCTAACAGAAGGAAGCCCAAATATGTCATAAGTATATAGCAGTGCTTTTAAAAGACCTAATTTCATAAAGCTAAAAATAATTGAGTCACATTGATTTAGAGAAAGAATTAAGACAGAAAATTTTGAATATTTCAAGACTGTAAGAATATTTTTTTCTAGGTGCTATGCAGAAATATTTTGACAGATGAGAAAATCTCATATAGTGATAAAATATTTTCCTATAATGGTGATAATTATGGTAGACGTTAAAGAGCAGACACTAAAGTGTCATATTTAAGTTGGCAAATCAGATTAGGCTGTATACTGGACTTCTAAAATGTTGGCCAAAAAACTCTCTGCACCATTATTATTGATTATAAGTAAATCTTAGAATACCAGGAAAGGAAAGAAACAAAGGTATTTCAGTGACAGTATTTAAAGAGTTTAGGGGGACAGCAGGAGGAGGAATGTGTATCTTTCTGATGCTGAGGGAAAAATAATAGAAAACATACATAAAGAATGTGGCAAGTCTATTGAAATAATGTCATTTCATTCCAGGAGAATATTCTCATTTTTGAAAGTACAATAGTCTAATTCCTTTCTGTGTGGATAATTTTAAAATATTTAACTGTATTGAGGCACTCAGAAATTTCACTGCACTCACTCTGAAGCAGAAATTTTAATTTCTACTGGTTGCATGAGTACCCAATGTGCAGGTGCCCAGGCTGTCTTGTTTTAGAGGTGGGAGATTCAGCTACCCATCACTTACAAATCCAGGGAGTCCAGCCCAAGAGGAAGGCAGAAGACCGACTTGACTGTCTGTTCACATGGTCTCCACTCTGAGCTTCAAATGAACTGGCACATTATCAGAGCAGTCTCACAACTTCTGACCAGCCACTTTTTCTTAGGTATAGAATCACAGAATGGCTTGGGTTGGAAGGGACCTTAAAGATCACGTAGTTCCAACCCCCTGCCATGGGCAGGAATGCTACCCAACTAGATCAGGTTGGCCCCATCTAACCTGACCTTGAACACATCCAGGGATGGGCCATCCACAACTTTTCTGGGCAGATAGGCATCATCCATTTTTATTTTAGTAGAAGGCTCATTTCAGTCTCTTCCTCTTTTGTTGGAAATAGATGAATTTGAGCCCAGGACAAAACATTTGTAAGATATCCTAGTCTTCATTCAATGAGAAATATCAAGCCCTGCTGAGGATACAAAATACCAGGTTCCAAATAATAAGTTTAATTTTGAGTGTTCAGTGGGCGGAGTTCATGGCAGAGTTAGGCATTTGAATGCAGGGCAGAATTACAATATAAATTAAATCTGTCCCACTTAAATATTTTTGTCTGAATTACATGTATATTTAATATATAGCTGGACCATCAGTTCTATTTTAGGACTGGCTGTAGAAATCTTACATTGATTTAATTTGTAACATCTGGAAAAAGATCATGACAAATGTCATGACTCCAGTTTTATAGCTCAGATATGAAACAACTTGTTCAACACTGTTCTTCTCACTCCTCTACCAGCCTTTCCTGAAAACCAAAGAGAGCGTGCAAACTCAGATACAGTAAATGTTTTTTACAAGTTTTGTTTTCTTTTGTTTTGTTTTTAACAATCATTTACAAATGATTGTTACTAGCAATATACACAGTGCTAGAAATGGATGAATGTTTGTTTTTAATGGTGCTTACATCACATGTTAAATTATTCTGATATTGCCATAGAATAAGTTTGTAGTCTGAGAGATGTGTTGCTTTGCAAATCATTGTATTACTGTGTTTGTGGGAACTTGATTCTTCAGCTTCAAAATAATTGCAAAAATTACTGCATTGTTTTTTTATCTGGGAAAAAATAAAACAAACAAACAAAAAAAAAAAAAAAAACAAAAAAAACCACTGTTAACTATTGGGAAAAACATCTGGGAAAATTTTGTGCCTTGGATAAGTTCTGATATAACCACATTGACATCATTACCTAAATGTCAGCTACAATGCAACATTTGTTGAGGAATATACTATTTCAGCACATGGTATAGGGAGATGTATAAGAATATATAGACCCTGCCAACTTCTTGTCTCATTCCATCTCAAACCTGACTCATATTACTATTTTTTTATAGAGTGCTCTGTGCTCTATTTCTCCAGCTAATTTCATGTGGCTAAGTGAAAATCACATAGTTAATACTAATATATAACCACAGATCATTGTTGTCTGCAGCTCTTGGGGTACACTGATTAGTGATTAAGCAGCAACAGCATTGATAACACTTTCTAGATATTGCTGACATGTTAAGTTTCCTCACAGAAAGATGTTTCAGATGAGGGAATTAGTAGCAATAGTGGGAGAAAGTGTTGCATGGTAATTGATGTAAATAGTGTGGTTAATGGCTTTGCTAAACCAAAGTGGCATGTGATTGTAATGGAAATGCTACACTGGTTGGAAAACAAGATATTAATTTAGAACATAAGGACAAGAAGAAATAATGTTTGGGGACTGAGTAAAGGGCATTCGGCTTCTCAAGGCTCATTTCCTTTTTCTGTAGTACTCCATTAACCACAAGATGCTATCATGATTTTTAATGACCCCGATGTTTTTGCCTCAACAACTGTGTCTGGTAGACAAATCCAGATACCTGTGATGGTTCACATAATTGATAGCATAGTTTCTTCGTGCCTGCTTTGACTTCATTCTTTAATTTCACATAAGAAGCTCATTGGGAATCATCAGCACACAGGAAAACTGAATTCTTTTCTGTTGTTCTCATTATAGTATCAAGTGCCTGGAACCAAGACACGTTTACACCAATGTTTTACATTTAATGGTTTTGTGCATTTTTTTATTTTTATTGAGTAATATTCTAAATCAATTTTCAAAGAGTATATCCATATCTTTTAAGGAACTTGATAGTTCTGGAGTTCCTATTTTTTTCTTTTTAATGGGATGAGATGTTTTAATCTGAGGTAATCAAATCTCCCGTGACAATTTAAATCATTTTAGGAATGCAGTTTTCCCAAGAGATGCCAACAGGACTAAGGTATGAGTAGTAATGTTCTAGTAAAGATACTTTTCATCTTGCTATTGCATATTGCATACTTCTCTGTTTTCTAAACTGTAACACATGGTATTTTTGTATGCTGGAAAACCACTGCCTTATTTAATGCAGATATTAAAAAAGACATACCTAGAAGTCCTTGTTTTGCACCATTATGATGGAAAAATAAATATAAATATAAATATTTACATATTTATGTTGCAGCATTGTCCAGAAGTGCCCATCAGGTGTCATAAAAATCCTGTCAAGGAAAAAATCTCTGTGCCCTTGCAGAAGACTGCTGCTGCTGTTAATGAGTTGTCTGGAAAAAATCAACCAACTGGGCATAATGACTGAAATATGTCAGCTTCTAAACATTTAGTGATAGCTAGTTACCATAAATTTGAAACCTGACCTTAATACATGCATATGATACTTCATACATCAGCTGCTACAAGCAAGTTTTAGGCTTTCCTTTACAGAAATAGGGCTTTAATTGACAATCCCTCATACAAACCTTGTGCACATCCTTGTTTTATTTAGATTTATGATAATTTAAAAGTGTACTTTCATGTACTCATAGACAAGGAAGATTGTAGAAATTAATTACATTTTGTCAGGAAACACAGAAACTTTCATGCTTTAGTGGATGATTCTGATCATATTTATAAATGTAGTGACCTTTACTAAACATCCACCAATGAAAGTTTATCCAATCCTCAAGAGAATGAGGGAGAAAGAGAAAAGTGTGGAAGGAAAACTCAACTTTGTATACCTGAAAATACACAGCATAAGGTGATTCTGGCTCCTCCAAATGTCTGCATGCTATTTTGTTATTAGTGTGGGATGGAACCATACCTGGAAACAGCAAGAAGTGGCTGAGAAATTGAATTATTCTTTGGACATAGTTATAGAAAACAAAGAATTAATACATTTTGAAACTTATACAATAAATTTATAGAGCTGCTTTGTTTCTACTGTGTTTTGACATGTATATAACAGAGTCTTAAGGATGAAAATCAAGCACATGCACAACTTCCGTGTTAATACTTTCTTATTATGGCGACACTTGTGGTTTTCAGGCACATACAAACCCTACCATGACCTGAAAAGGACATTATAATTGCAGGATGCATACATGAAGAAGGGACATAGCTAAAAAAATAAAACAAAACAGAACTACAACAAGAAAAATTAAAAAAAAAAAAAATCCTGAACAAGCAAAATTTTGTAAAATAAACTGAAGCTGTACTACCAACAAGCGTGGAACAGATTTGTGTAACAGATTGCTTCAGGACTAAATGACGATCAGAAAATGGTGGACCCAATTTATTATCCTCTGTACACATTATGCAAACCATGTGGGTATTGACCTAAGGGGTAAAGGTGGTTATGCCTCATTAAAAAAAAAAAAAAAAAAAAAAAAAAAAAAAAAAAAAAGGAAAGGATTATCAAACATACTGAAAAACACTGATAGTGGAAATTGTTTTTTTATTAATCCATGCCTAAATTCCCTGTCTGTAATTCTTGTGACCTAAATAATTGTTCTATGGGAAACCTGAATGCTCTATAAATTTTATGTATGCAATTATTATTTACTTTCTTCTTTTGGAAAGACTGCACCACCTACTACTTAGACACCATTAAAAATGCGTATCAAACGTACAATAAATTGTCTGCAGTTATGCTGCTGGGTTTTTCTTGAACTGCTGTCATCAACAGACTTTGCATTCAATGATTCTATCTGTGTGGTTCTGGTCTGCTGTTGGCGCTGAATAATAAGTCCTTTGGGGCAAAAGGAGAAACGGCTGGCCAAAAAAGTAGATTCAAGTACTACGTGATAAAATGGAAAAAGTAAAATTAAAAAGAAGTGTCCTGTTTCCAGTAGATTTGAAAGAGCAAAACAATACATAGCCCGAAGCCAGTGAAGTCAGTGGAAGCCTTTTGGTTGACTGCAATTAATTTTGTATAAGGTTGACTCTGTGAACAGGTGAATGTTATTACGCCTGGCTGTTATTTAGGACCCTGTTTTATTAGCAAGAGAATTACTGAACAAATGCTGGTCACCTGATACTTCAGCAATGATTTGCTGTTTAATATTTTTATTGGTTGGGGGTTTGGTTGATTATATTTCAGTGTTTTTTTATTTTGTTTTGTTTGTTTGTTTTTTTGTGGGGGGGAGGGAGTGCAGGGCATGGCATATGAGATGTTTTAGAAATTATTGTAGAAGAAAAGTATGGTGAGGGTTAACTGCCTGGAAAATTCAGGTGCTCCTTTGTTTGTTTGTTTGTTTGTTGTTTTTCTCCTCCTTCCTCTCTTCCCCCTCAATGTTCTGGCTATATGAAGCTGGAGATTCACAATGGTTAAGTGACTCTGAAATATGTACAAGTGGGTTCCTCTGCATGGATCAAATGGTAGGGTGTGTTTTATTGCTAGCAAATATCAACTCTGAACATTATTTTTCCTTATAACATTTAAAAATGGAACTTGAGTGTCCTGCAGAATTGGGATCTTCTGTAAATTATGCAGCAGAAGTAGTAGCAGTAGAAGTACATTGTGGGACTTAAAAGCCATGCAGTTGTTCTTGATAAAGTACATTGTGATATCTTGCAAAAGTTTTGATGTACTTACTAGGAGTATATTCCAATCCCACCTGTGGTTTCTACTGGCTCTGGTATTCTTCACTGCCTGCTTTAAACTGTTATGGAGTGTTTCTGTGCATGCTCCTAAACAGGTGCCATCTATCACTTCAGGGGCAAGTGACATTCCTGTGTAGAGATATATCTTGTAAAGCACATTAGGATCCTTTGGGATGAAAGGTGCTATTTAAATCTGGGACTTTATTATTTTCTGTCCACCTCTACAAATAAATCATCTCACAAAATGACTGTGGAAGAAATTACTCTTGCATAAATGAATTCATCCTGATCTCCCACAGAGTGATGAGAGAAACTTTATAATAACTATGAAATTGTTTTACAACCAAAATATTGCAATGGTTGAGTAGTTACCTACTTGTGACTTTGATAATGAGTTTTTGAAAAGTAACAGAAAATGTTTCTAGAAATTGGAAAATAAGATTAGCATATCTGTTATGTAGGATTCTTTGTTAAGTCAAGCTATTTCTCCTTTGGGTGATAATCGCTGTGCCTTTGTTTATTATTATTTCATATTGTCATTATTTGGCTATTAATAATTTATAGTAAAAGCTAATTCTTTTTGCTATGTAAATGCTTTCATTCTTATTCATCTGTTCATTATTCCACTATTAATGTGATTCATAAATACATTACATTTAGATCCTCTTATAGGAGAAGAGATTTGCTACTATACATGTATTTTCCCTTTTGTTTGGATGTGAGGTAAAAAAAAAAAAAGGGTGAAGGCAAGGGAGGATGTCCATGTTTTTTAGGGGATGTAACCACACTTCTGACAAAAAGCAGAGGTACAGTAATAGCAAATGACTCCTATGTTCTCTTTAGTAAACTGCTAGTCATGTTTTATGAGATATCAGTCTGTTGTGTTTGCCATGTAAGTATAATGGTTCACACATTTCCAGATGCATGATATAGGTAGCAAGACTGCAATTTGGCTTTGCCATTTTCAGAGGAGCTTGCTGAAAAGCTTTCTCCAGCTTTTCCAATTTTTCAGTTTTGTTTTTTTGTTGTTTTATTTATTTATTTTTTTCCTGAGTTACCATAACCTATATTCTCGATAACAGCACTTTAGGAGCTTACAAGTTTACAAACTGTTTGAATATCATTTCATTACATAAGTTGAATGAGAATAAAACTATTCTAAGACTTCGGGGGTTACACAGTTAAAATGCAGTGAGCTTCTAGGAGAACAGGCTTTTGTCTGTAGGCTATTTCTTCATGTTTACCCCAGGTTGCTAATGACTAAAATTCTATTGCTATCTGGCTTTCCAGTTATGTAAGTGAGATGAAAAATGGAGATTCATACCATTCTTCTGGTTAGTTGCTGAGTTGTACTGTTACTTGTGCCTATGCTACCTGAGTCTCAGCTTCCCCGTGTCAATGCCTGCCTTAGTTAAAAGGAACTAGTGATCTGGCCAGTGCCTAATATGCACATTTGTATTCTGTCCTATTAGATTCATAGCATTATTCCAATCCTAAAATTTACCACGTGGTCATTCAAGGCTTTGATTCTACTTCATACAAGTAATTTCTTTGTGTTTTGTGGCAGCAGCAGATTGTATTAGCCCTTTGCTAGGTTTTGTGTTAGCAATTAGGAGCAGTGTGAAGGTCACTTCTTGTATCATGGTGAATGTTAGTGTTCAGGAATTGCTCATAATAATAATTCCATTGGCCCTTATTTAAAAAAAAAAAAAAAAAAAAAGAATATCCAGCAGAATGCTGATTAGATTAACATAAATTAGACCTTACATAAGGGAAACGTATCCAGGAGCTTCATAAAACAAACACAACCCTGTAATACACAATAAATGTTTGTTCATTGTCTTTTGTATTATAAAAACAAGGAGTTCCGTTTGAGGAGCAGGAGTTGCGAAGGCTCCCTGCTGAAGTAAGGAGCTGTATAATACTTGGCTGGAAACTATGAAAATTCTTTTGCTTAATGTAACAAAAAAGAGAACCCCCTCCCCTTCTCTCCTTCTGCATCTCAGTTGCCTCTTTTGTTCAAAGACACTGTTGCAAAGCTCATGTAACCATCTCCTGATAAGTTGCTAAACTAGTGTATCAACATCCTGCCTTCGTGTCCACGCTGGGCCAACATGATCAAATAAAGAAAGTCGAACCACAACGCCGAGGAAGACTACAGCCTTCATCTTCACGACCACCAGAGGGACAGAGACGACCCCCTAGCAACAGTGCACGCAGTCACAGAATATACCAGGATGTGCTGCGTAATCCCGGAGTTACCAAAATATAAAAAGGGACCCTGGCGGGGGTGAGGTGCGCACCGTTGGCAGAGCCAAGACTCCCCGGCCGCCCAGTACTGTTTTGCTTGCTGTTGCTTACTCAATAAATTCCTTTCTATTATTAATGCAATGCTCTCTGAAAATTAATTAAGGGGGCAATTTATAACAAACCCCTTTTCTCTATCAAATACTGTTCTTTACTACAGGTTATGGAGAATCAAACATTGTTTTCAAGTTGTGCTCTTGATGCTTTAAGTGTTCGTGAGTGATTAATGTTAACTTTTAGAGCAAACAAATTAATTTTTAGTTATTAATTTATCTCTACCATGATACACTGTAAACTGTCCCTTTGTACTGGGTCTGGCTGGAATGTTAACTTTCCCTGCAGCAGCCCACACAGTGCCGTACTCTGTACTTGTAGCTGGAACATCAGTGTTATCTCACCAGTGTTGTGTCTACTGCTGAGCAGCAGTGGCACAGCATTGGGCCTTTCTCTAACCCTCCTAGGGGATGGGCAAAAAGTGAGGAGAGAAACATCACCAGGGCAGCTGACCTAAACCAATCAACGGGATATTCCATACCATGTGATGTCACACTCAGCAATAAAAGGTGGAAACAGGAAGAAGAGGGGAGGGGTGGGCTCTCATTGGGAAAACAACGGTCCTCCTCTCGAACACCGGCTGTGTGCATTGAGGCCTTGCTTCAAGGATGTGGTCAATCATCGCTCATTTGTGGGAAGTAGAGAGTAATTTCTTTCCTCTGCACTTCCATATAGCCTTCATTTATTTTACTTGTTTGTTTTCCTCCCTTCTTTTTATTTTTTTTCCCTTTTCCCTTCCTTTTTGCCCTTTCCCTTTTTATTTCCCCTTAGTTACATTGTTTAGTTCATAATAATCTTTATTTAATTATTATTATTATTTCTCTTTAATTAAATTATCCTTATCTCAACCCGTGAGTTGTTCTTTGCTTTACTTCTCCCCCTCCTCATCTAAAGGAGGGGGGGTGAGAGAGCGGTTGTGGGGTTTAGCTGCCCGGCATGGTAAAACCACCACACCCTTACTCTTCACTGAGCATTTAAAACTGCTTCTCAAAAGATGTGTTTTGCTCAAAGCATGAAATAATCAAGAATAGTCAGATTTACTATGGTTTTGTTGCAGGCATCACCACTTCCAGCCCTGAACATCTCAATCAACAACAAATCATATATATGGCTTAATAATTACACTTTAGGGAATTATGTTTTGATGTGTATTTTTATTATCAATTTCTATTTGTATTTGGAAGCAGTGAGCTTCCTGTTTTCAGAGTGGTTTGTGTGTGTGTGGTTTTTAATTATTCCACATTCCCTTTTCTAAAGAAATTCTCTTCTCCTTTCCTCTTTTCTCTCACTTTTCCAGATCTTCATGCGATCATTTTCGGTCACCCAGTGAATGGCTAAGCTGGCCTGGAGAAAGTCAAGACAATATAGCACTTGAGAGACAATTCAACAACCTTCCTAAGATTTCTGTTCTCTCACAAACACCTGAACACAAAGCCGCCCTACCACCTCCTTCACTTCTATACTGCTCTTTTTACTTTTCAGTGATTTCTGCTGAAGTGATGCAAAGACAAATTTGGAGTCACCTTAGGGGAGCAGGAGAGAGGGGAAGTAATGAGGTCTATAGTCCAATGCTATCTCTCTCCTGTGAAAATACCCTTAAGAGGAAACATTTAGAGGGAAGGGGGGGAAAAAGAGTTCATTGCTCCCCTCAGAGGTTTGGTTTCTATGCCTTCAGTGCTCCAAAAGAAAAGAAGGGACATCATGGGGAGCAGTGAATGAAACATTGTCACAGGCCAGGGTGTAGGCCTCGCTGTGTTGGGTTAAAGATCTGAGGGCAGTGGTTGTTCAGTTTCATTATTTATTTATTTTTGGTGTGACTCTAAAACACACAGTGAAAGGAAGGAAACCCATCTATCAGCCTGGACTGAAGCACTCAATTTCAAGATCCTTGGGATTTTGGAAATGCTCTGAAACTTGGTTGTCAGCAATATGGCTTTGACCTGCGTTGTTTTCCATTGCTGGGACTTGAATTTACCTGTTATGAGGTGTACAGTAACAGTACTCAAAAATGCTAATATGTGAGGGGGGGAAAAGCAACTGGAATATTATTGCATTCTGGTTTATTACTGATTGTCCTTTCTATATGTAAACAGCATGACACACTACTTTATTAGTCTTTGTTCATGAAATCCAGTCATGAGTACTGTGAAGAAAATGCAAAGTCAATAGGCCTTCCTTTATAATACTGTAACTATTAGATTTTAATGCTTTAATTCTTATTGGTAAAAGCTGTGCAGATGTAATTGTTCCTTTTCACATCCATTCCTGTAGCACAACTAACTAATGCCATCCGGTGGTAATGGTACAGCATAAATTGAATGTGGCGTAGTCTTGCTTACCTGGGCCTGAGCAGTGTTGTTCATTGTTGTAGCTACTGCAAAACTTATTTAACATGAAAAATACACTAATGAGTAGTGAATTGCTCCTTCTAGCAGATAGGAAAAGTAAGGATTATATATGATGACAAGCAAGAGACTCTAAGACCTCTCCCATAGTTACATAAAACCATCTAGTCAAGGTGGGCACAACTACCTATTTTTGGGGGAGGATTTTAATTTTGAAACAAAATTGTCACCCACTTTACCCACAGAAGGGTTTACACTTCACTATACAGAACTTGTATTTTATTTAAACTTTGACGTGTTTCACTCCAGATGAAAGCTGATGGTGTGGGATTTTTTTTTCTCTGCATGACAGAATATTAATATCCTAATATCAAATAGTTGACTCAGATTTGGGTATTTTTGCTTAAAATGTGCTTGTATATGCAACAAAACGTTTGCTTTCTATTAAAATCTTAAGTGTCTTTAAAAGTTTCATTGTTTATAGAAATAACTGAATTATTTTGTTTTCCATTTTGGAAAAAGGTCCCACTCTACATTCTTAATGTAGTACATGGAATTTTGAGCAATTTTGTGTTTTTCTGCAGGTTTTTCAGCCATCTCTAGCAGGTACTAGTTGCTGCAGCTTTTCTATTCATTTCAATTTCCACAAACCTTGTATGTGCTGAAAGTTATCCATTGCTCACACTAGTGGTACAACTGAACCACTGGTGGACATGTTTTAACTGCAAAAGCAGCAGCACAAAAATAGTTGTGATGCTTGGGTTTCTGAACTGAAGGTAATTGTGGCTCATTCTTGACTATACAATATTTTGAAAAAACAATATTTCTTAACAGCTCTGTTCAATTCTTGTTAACATATAATGTTAGAAAAAAAAAATACCTGTAAGTATTAGCTTTGTTTACTTGGACAAATCAGGGACCCATGCCAAAATCAATTTCAGTGGTGAGTGTCAATAATGTAAGCGTATGTAACCCCCAAATTGTATATATGATAAAATTCTACCCTTATTTTCAACATGGTGGGTAACTATTTACATGGTCTAATACTGAAATTCTGTTTTTCTTGGTCTATAGTCCTAAAAACAAACAAATAAAAAACTGAATTTTTCTACATGAAAACAACCACCTAGCACCAAATGTTAAAACAGTATTATTCCCATTCTGTTTTGCTGCTTATTTTGGAAAATGCTGCATGCAGACTTCTGAAAAACCGTGATCTATTTCTCTAAGTTAAGAGGTCACAAGTGATTTTGCTTTTTTCCCTGCCAACTAATATGTATTTAAAAAAAAAAAATCATCTATTCAGACTGAAGTATATTAAAAAATTTTGACAGCACAGAAAACCTTTATCTGGGAGAGAAAAGTGTTAATTATGCCACATTGATTTAATCTCACAGAGACCTGGTGCATAATTTAAAATTCATACTATTATTAATTTGCCAGGTATGTTTTACAGCTATCACACTTAAGGAAATGCAAATACTGCCATTGCCAATGAATTTCCTTCCTTAAACATTTTGCAGGGTGTGATTTATTTATTTATTTATTTATTTTTACTTTTTTTTTTTTAAATCTTTTCCAAGTAAAATTGAAGAGATCTTTGGCATAATAGTGAGCTGGGGATTGCTGCTAGCTGGCTGGAGCACAGTGCAGGGCTCATTGCTGCATGTATTCCCTTAGTCCCTCCACTAGGTTACTGGAGCACTGCATGGGAGCAGTAGTTTTAGTACTCTGCAATAGCATGTGGGTAACTTTTAAATGGTGAAACTTTATTGTTCTAGAGAAGCCAGTCATAGTGTGATACTAAAGGCTGATTATTTTTTTTTAAATGTAAAGCAGAGGTGTAATCATTTTATTAAAAACATATATATGAAATTATGACATTTGCTTCTGAAGTGTATGATTTCTTTCTGAGAATTGATGAGCAAATGTCATAATTGCTTTATGAAGTAAAGTACTGTCTTAATATGAGAAACAGAAATGTGTTCTGGTTTTAAGAGTTCAGTCACTACTCTGGAAATGTTTGCATGTCTGTTATGTGAACTCTGTTCTCTCTGCTAATTCTAGAACTTGGCACTATCAGGAGAGATCATAGAGTCATAGAATATCCTGAGTTGGAAGGGACCCATAAGGATCATCAAGTCCAACTCCTGGCACCACAAATGTCTACACAAAAGTTTAGACCATGTGACTAAGTGAACAGTCCAATTGCTTTTTAAATTCAGACAGGCTTGCTGCAGTGACTACTTCACCGGGGAGCCCGTTCCACTGTGCAGCAACCCTCTCGGTGAAGAACCTCTTCCTGATGTCAAGCCTAGACTTCCCCTGTCTCAGCTTAACACCATTCCCACAGGCCCTATCACTGGCGTTTACACAGAATGGGTCACCTGCCTCTCCACTCCCCCTCGTGAGGAAGTTGTAGACTGCGATGAGGTCCCCCCTCAGCCTCCTCTTCTCCAGGCTGAACGAGCCCAGTGACCTCAGCTGCTCCTCATATTCCCTTCTAGGCCATTCACCATCTTTGTCACCCTCCTCTGGACACTCTCCAATTAATTAATAATTATAAATTAATAATTAATGTTCTTCTTGTACTGTGGTGCCCAGAACTGCACACAGTGTTTGAGGTGAGGCCGCACCAGTGCAAAGTATAGCAGGACAATCACCCCCTCCAAGTTTGGTGTCGTCAGCAAATTTGCTCAGAACACCTTCTAGTCCTACATCCAAATCATTTATAAAACATTGAAGAGGACTGGCTCTAAAATGGAGCCTTGAGGGACCCCACTAGTGTCCATCCACCAGCCAGATGTGGCCCCATTTACCACAACCCTTTGGGCCCTGCTTGTCAGCCAATTGCTCACCCGTCGGATGATGTTTATGTTAAGTTGTATGATGGACATTTTGTCCAGTAGGATCCTATGGGAAACCGTGTCAAAAGCTTTGCTGAAGTCCAAAAAGATCACATCAGCTGGTTTCCCTTGATCGACTAGATGGGTGATCTTGTCATAAAAGGAAATCAAATTTGTTAGGCAGGACCTACCCTTCATGAACCCATGTTGGTTTGGGCTGGGGGGACAATGACCACATTGTCCCCTAGGTGCACTTCAATAACTTCAAGAATCATCTTCTCCATAATTTTACCAGGCACTGATGTGAGACTGACAGGCCTGTAATTGCTAGGGTCTTCTTACCCTTCTTGAAAATTGGCACAACATTTGCCAGCTTCCAGCCTACTGGGACCTCTCCAGATTCCCAAGGTCATCGAAAAATAATTGAGAGAGGTCCCGTGATGACATCAGCCAGCTCTTTAAGCACTCTGGGATGAATCCCATCTGGACCGATGGACTTGTACAGATCCAGGCGGAGCAGCAAATCCCGCACGTGTTCAGGGTCAGTTGGGAGTTTGTCATTCCCATCATCATGGTCCTCCAGCTCAGAGTACCCTGGGTCCTGAAGCCCATCATCAGTGCTGAAGACAGAGGGAAAGAAGGCATTAAATGTCTCTGCCTTGCCTATGTCATTGCCTGTGAGGAGACCTTCCCCATCAAGTAGCAGACCTATGTTTTCTTTGGTCTACCTTTTTCTGTTCACATATCTAAAAAAACCTTTTTTATTGTCTCTCACAGAAATGACCAGCTTCAACTCTAGTTGGGCTTTGGCCACTCAAATTTTCTCCCTAGAAACATGAACAGCATCCCTATATTTCTTCCTCTTCACCTAACCTGTCTTCCAACAGCCATACACTTTCTTTTTTCGCCTAAGCTCCAGTAGAAGAACCCTGGTCAGCCAGGCCGGCCTCCTGCCCTGCTTGCCTGACTTCTGATATTTTGGAATTACCTGATCTTGTGCTTTTAGGAGGCAGAGCTTAAAGATTGTCCAGCACTGATGGATGCCAATGCCTTCAAAAGCAGTTTTCCAGGGGAGCTTGCTGACTAGTTTCCTGAGCAGTCTGAAGTCTGCTTTTCCCATATTCAGGGTTGAAATTTTGGTGGCAGTTTTCCTTCTGTCACCATGAATTCTAAACTCAACCACTTTGTGGTCACTATGACCGAGACAGCTGCCAATTGCCACGTCTCCTACAAGACCCTCTCTATTCTCCAGCAACAGATCTAGGAGGGCACCTTTCCTAGTTGGCTCCCTTAGCACCTGCACCAAGTTATCTAGGTGCTTTACAAAACTCCTGGACTTGCTCATGTCAGTCATGTGGTGATCCCAGTTGACGTCTGGCAAGTTGAAATCCCCCATAAGGACAAGGGGAGTTGATCTCGAGGCATCTCATAGTTCTGCAAAGAGTAATTCATTGGCATTGTTGTCCTGACCTGGTGGACTGTAATAGACTCCCACTACGACATCCTTTATCTGTTTGTCCCTTAATCCTTACCCAGAGGCTCTCAACTTTGCCATCGCCAACTTGAAGTTCCACACAGTCCAGCCCGTGCTTCACATACATCGCCACCCTGCTACCTTGCCTACCCTGCCTATCCCTCCTGAAGAGCCTGTAACCATCTATTGCAGCACACCAGCCACAGGTTTCACTTATGCTGGTGATGTCATAGCTGTGGGACTGGACCAAGACTTCTAGCGCATCCATTTTATTCCTCATACTGTGTGCGTTTGCGTAGAAGCACTTCAAATGCACCCCCCTACAAGCAGCACCTTGTAGAGCCAACCGAAGGACCTCTGTGGCACACAGTCCCTCTGATTCTAGTACACCACCCCTTAGCTCATCACTGGCATGCCTGGTTTTATGCCCTTCCCCCTTTGACTCTAGTTTAAAGCCCTATCTATCAGCCCTGACAACTCCTGAGCAAAAATCCTTACCCCTCTCTGTGCATCCCATCTGGTGCCAGCAGGCCTGGTGTCACGTAGACCTTCCCATGATCAACAAACTCAAAGTTCTGCCAGTTTCACCAGTCCCGAAGCCATGTATTAATGTGATGAGCCCACTCGTTAGCATCAATCCCCCCTATTGGAAGGACAAAGGCAAACACAACCTGTACCCCGATCCTTTAAGTAATCGCCCCAAAGCCCTAATGTCCCTTTTGATCGCTCTCAGACTTCTCATTGCTACCTTGTCATTACCAGCCTGAAAGACCAGTAGTGGGCAGTAGTCGGTGGGCTGTACCAGGCGCTTGACTTTCTTAGCTAAGTCTCTCACCTGAGCCCCGGGGAGGCAACAGACTTCCCTGTGGGTTGGGTCTGGTCAGCATATTGGGCCCTCTGTCCCTTTCAAAAGGGAGTCCCCCATAAGAATAACCCTTCTTTCTTTTTTGACAGATGATGTAGTAATGCTGGGGGTCGGTTGCCTTGCCATAGGCACCCTCCCCAGCTGGGACGGGCTTTCGTCTACTTCATTGTTCTGACTGTTGTGTTCTAGAACCTCATACATGTTATAAAAGGGTAGATGGAAAGGTGAGGTGGGCAGGGGCAGGGCTCACCTACCACCCCGAACAGGAACCTGCCTTCATTCACCCCGCTTGGCCTAGGTCTCCTCCTACTGCCCGGCGGGATGAGAGAACTTTTGTCTTCTGTGTAGTAGGAGACACTTGTGTTGTGGCAGGCTTCTGAGTCTGTCTCAGAGAGGATAGAGTACAGCTCCACCAGTCAATTTCCCTCTCTGACTCCCTGGTGCTCCTGAGCCTGCTCACCTACCCCCAAAACTCTGCAACCTGGCTGAGCAGCTCTTCAACTTGGGCACACCTCCCACAGGCATACCCCTTGCTGCTGCTGTTGGATACTGACAGGTGACTCAGGCACACTCTGCAGCCCAAGACCTGGACAGTGGTGTGTTTCCCCGAGCCCTCTGTCTGAGTAGTCAGGTTGGTGACTGTGGCTGTAAAGGCTGCAAGAGATGTGGAGGCCATGGATTTCTGCCTGGTTGATACCATGGCCAGGTTCCTTGCAAGCAGCTTACAAGTACTGATGGGAAAGACCGCTGCAAAAGAGTGGTGAGGGCAACCCATGAGGGCAACCTGCCTGCTCACCCCACCTGCTTGCCCTGCCCGTGTGAACTGCTGTGCAAACTGCCGTGCCACGCCCTTCTGCCACGCCACATCCTGTTCGCTGGGCTCCTAGTCACTCCTGCTCCCTAGGAGCAGCTTTTGAACGGCTGGGGAGGGGGCGCTGCTGGCTCTGCCTATGCCTCATCAACCTCCCTCACAAGGGCTGCCGGGCCCTGGTGGCTCCCTTGGCTTCTTCGAGTGGCCTCAATGCCGAAAAAAAGCCCTGCCTGTCTCAATCCCCCGCTCCGCTGCAGAATGCATCTGCCCCGGAACCAATCGTCTCGGCAAGATCATAGAACCTGGCTAGTGAAGCTGCTGGGATCTCAATGTATGTTGTAAAAGCAGAAGATAAATTCTGTCCTTCAGTGTAGATGGTCTAAGTAATAGTCTGGACCATGGTTTTGTGACTGCAAAGGGGGCAGAGGACTGCTGTTAAGGAGTACACAAAGCCCAGTGTTTTGCCATCCATTGTCTGCAAAAGGAAGCATCATGCAGTTTGGTTGGAATGGCTGAGAACTGCACCAAAAGACGGGAGCTTTCAGCTAGTGCAGAGCTGGTGGCTCGTGGACTTGGTTTCCAAACTGGCCCTGCCACCAGAGCATGTGATGAGGAAAATCCTTTGGGCTAGTTGCCTTCCTCTTAAGAAGCCCCTAGGGTTTATTGACTTCCCATGGAGCTAGCATAGGTTCATCACAACAATAAAGAGATATAACGAACTTATCATCCTTAATCATGTACCCAGACATTAGTACAGATGGGAATTTTGGCTTTTCACATGCTAAACACTGACAAGCAACTTAGTGTGAACAGCTTATCCAGTTATATTCAGGGCCTGAGCCAATGACAGCCCGTGCAATGATCAAACTGCTAAAACAATGAGAGTTTTGAAGAAGCAATGTTTAAAGTCAGTTTTGGGATAATTCTTACTTCCTAGATTCATCCTAAAAATAGGACAGCACTGTTTGTTGGGATCCCCACTCCATCAACTCCACTAAGGTTTTGTGAGCATGTAAGGAAGCTGCCCTTCTCAGCAGGGGAAAGTGTAGTGCATAGAGTACGGGTGCTTACTCATGGCAACAAAGGACTCGAATTCATTATGTGAGACTCAAAAATAACCATGGTCTTTATCATTTACTGCCCTACTTATTCATTAGGATGTACATCCACAAAGTTCTATAATTTGTAAAGTAGTAATGAATTAATTGCAGTTATCAGGTGTTTTTTTTTTTTAGTGATACAAATATTCCTTGTGCCTGAAATATGTCTCAAGCCAAGTCACATTAATGCCCCTATTGTACAGCTGTTAAATAAGCAGCCCAACACCCTACATTTAGTTGATTTACATATATAAAATTTCAAAACTGCACAAAGGTATGCTTCAACCTTTTGTCATATCAGTTCCATTATATACTGGCTTCTGAATATAAAGATTTAGGTGTCACTTTTTTCTTCTTCTATCTGAAGCCAGCATTTTTTTTACAGTTGATTTGACATATAAAAGCAATTTTATCTTTTCTGTTTCCTCCTCACATATTCTCTGCTGAATTGGTAAACATCTATAATTTCTGACAAGGTCACTTAATTATCAGCACTGCTGGCTGAAAAAGAGCTGCCTTATCACTGTAGCTTCTGCTTCTTTTGTGCAGCTGAGTGTTACTGAAAAGCCTCATGCGTGTTCTTTAATTACTATTCAAAAACCAGACTTTGTGCATGCAAGCATTTTGCCTTCCTTAGGATTTGCTTGTCATTATGAGTGGATTATCTATATATTAAACATCTACCTCTCTAGTGTGCTGGTTTCCCAAAAAGATACCAAGTTTGAAAAAGGATGATAAGCAATTAAAATAATAATAACAACAACAAAATAAGAGTAGATGAATATAGGAGGATGAAACAAAATACAGGAATACTAAGGGAGGTTGATTTCATTTAGCTTGTTGTTGTGTTTTTGTTGTTGTTGTTGTTGTTGTTGTTGTTGTTGTTTCTCTCTCTAAGGAATAGGGAAGAGCAGTGGTTTTGTTTTAAGTTCCAGACTGTGTCTTGGGAACTTTAGATTCAATTTCCACCTTCATAATGAATGTCTTACGAGACTTTGGGCAAAACATTAATTCTCTCTGTCTTATTGCCTCATCTGTACAGCTGGTATAATAATCTTCCTTTTATCCACACTACTTGAGTAACCAGCTTTATGTAGCTGAGACATCTGTGTTAAGTGCACCTTATGTAAGCTAAGATGGGGGCTCTGGATGTCATCAAAATAAAATATAACTTTATCTATTATTAAGATTCAACTGCTAGTATAAAGTGCTATAGAATGGGAGTATTACAGCTATTTACATGTCTTAAAATAAATATCCATGGATGGTCCCTCACTCCTCCCCACCTGTCGTGGTTTAACCCGGCTGGCAGCTAAACACCACACAGCCGTTCGCTCACCCTCCCCCCTCCCTCTCTGGGACGGGGGAGAGAAATGGAAAGTGAAGCCCGTGAGTTGAGATAAAGACAGTTTAATAAGACAGGAAAATAATAATAACAAAAATAATAATAACAATAATAATAATAATACAATGGTGATAATAGGAAAGTAATAATAATATGTACAAACAAGTGATGCACAATGCAATTGCTCACCACCCGCTGACCGATGCCCAGCCTAACCCCGAGCAGTCCGGCCCCCTCCCCCCAGCTAGCCACCCCTATATATTGTTTAGCATGACGTCAGATGGTATGGAATACCCCTTTGGCTAGTTTGGGTCACCTGTCCTGGGTCTGTCCCCTCCCAGCTCTTACTGCACCCCCAGCCTGCCTGTTGGCAGGACAGAGCAAAAGGCTGAGATGTCCTTGGCTTGGTATAAGCACTGCTCTGCAACAATTAAAACATCGGGGTGTTATCAGCACTCTTCTCATCCTAAGCCAAAACACAGCATTCCACCAGCTACTAGGAAGAAAATTAATTCTGTTCTAACTGAAACCAGGACACCATCCCTCTTCAATTACTTACCAAGTACATTTCAAGTAGAGAAATCAACGTGCAGATTGTCTCTCCTAGAGGTTTGTTTATGCATGGTGTTGGGATTCAAATGACTTGGAACAAAAAGATTTGGGAATTGTTTTGGATAGTTGCAGTAAACTGCCTGCTCAGTGTATAGAAGAGGTTTTGAAAAGGACAACAAAATTAACTAGTATGTAGAAGAGGTCAGAAAATGACATATTGCCATTATAGACACAGGTGGAGTGGAGAAACAAGCCTTAAAAATTTGGAGAAGGTGATTTCAATAGAATTCTACTTCTGTAAAATTAAAGCTCTAGTGAATCAAATGATGTATTTCAGATCTCGTAGTTTTATTTCCTACCTCTAAATGGAAAAAAGGTCCTATTTAAACAAACAGCTTCCCTGTGAAATGAGGTTGAAAAGGATTAAGAATGTTATCCTGGTGGAGAACCTCATCAAATGAGAATGTGTAAGAGGTGTGCAAAATAACACAGTATACAGAAGGAAACTTCTATTTACCCTTTCTCATAATACAAGGACAAGGGAGATAGATCACTTACAGATACTAAAAAGGCTAAAAGAAATCAGATTTTTTTTACACAAAGAAAATTTACCCTGTGGGACAGATAAGGACTTAGTAGGATTCGAAAGGGATTATACATTTCTATGGATAATAAGAACATCCACAGCTATGTTAGATAAGATTAGAGGAGGGGAAAAAGATAAAAGGACTCCTGCTTCAGGGCATCAACCAATTACTGATAGAGACAGAAATCTTCTAGTAGAATATTCTTCTGGAAAATGCTTTTTGTAAAGTGCAAGTATTGTGCAGTGATAGATTCATTCCAGTAAATCTTCTAATAGATTCTGCTTCAGATCTTGTTTATCTGGCAACTAACCATGAACTGGGAATCTGGAAAATGGAATAATGGGTTGCAGAATAGGCTATTGTCTAATTTGTCTGAGACAGTAAACCTCATTTATATTGCTACATGCAATGACTAAGAAAACTATTTGTACATTTTGAGATGTTAAAAATGTCTCCTTTTCTTTCCAACATGGAATTGCCTATTTTTTGCATTTTTTAGTTCTTGTGTGAAACATAAACTTCCTCAGGCTGTTGTTCCATATTTTGCTGTTACATTTTATTGAACTTATTGACATAAGTATCTGGTAGCAAGTAATGAATCTGGAGACATATTAGTTTAATGAGATGGTTCTTTCATTAAGAGTTTTTTTGTTTGAAGATTGTTTGGCTAGGCTGTGGATTTTTGTTATAGATAAGTAATTGTTATGGTGGTGATTTTGGCCAAATCCCTGTGCTTTGTGTTCCTTATGTTCATTTGCTGCTCATTTTCTGTCTTCTTGCTCATTTTAATCTGATCTTATAACTTTCCATATGATGCTCAGTTGATTCAGCCCAGTCAAATTCAGGTTTTCAGTTCTTTGAAATACTCAGCAACAATAATTGGATGACATTGTAATCTCCTGGATTAAATGGTAAGAGAGATGGCTGCAGGTACATGTCTTAATTTTTAGTATATAGTCTTTTGTAGATTACAAAATTATTCACTGTAAATAATTCATGTCTGGCCAACATCTGCTCAAGTCTGCCCATCCTCCTCTCTTCCTCTCCCTGTCCCCCCCCCCCCCCCCCTTTTTTTTTTTTAAATATCAGAACATCAGGTAGGGAAATGGAGGAAGATACTTACTTAAGATAATTGCTTTAACTGCTTTTAGATCTAAACTGCTAAAAGGCTAACTGTGTGACAAGAAAGTAACCATGATAAATATTGGAAGGAAAGAATAGAGAACTCAGGTGGAAAATGAATCTGGTACAGTTGCACTAGACATTTTTGGCAACAACTCCATGTAAATCTTTCAAATGAGTACAGGTACTTAATAGGCAATTAAAAAGACAGCCAATGTAAATGAATTAATAGCTGACTCTTAAAATGCATTAGCTGCTCTGTAATTAATAGAAAATTATAAAGGAAATGAATGCTTGCTTACAGCCTTATTAAGATCTGAATATTATATCTGAGTCTGAATTGATTGGGATGTTAAAAGTTTCAGGAGGAAAAAATGGAAAGCATAGTTAAATACTCTCCAAATTTCAGCCAAATTTCAATAATGTGTAGCCATGCTTATGTATTTCAGAATACTTACACAAAATGACATTCAGAATGTTTGAATTTAAGTACCAGGAGAGGACAATTGCAGTCCTATGGGAACTGGACAGCAATCGTAAATGAAGCTCACTAGTCAAAGATGGAAGGTCTCATGCATTATTCAATTAGCCCAGTAATAAATTAACTGCTGTTTAAGCTCAGGATTAGTCTTTGGTGGCCTAATACTGTATAGATCATCGAGTCCAACCCCTGACCTAACACTAATCAGTCCTCCACTAAACCATATCACTAAGTTCAACATCTAAACGTCTTTTAAAGAACTCCATGGATGGTGACTCAACCACTTGCTTGGGCAGCCCATTCCAATGCCTAACAACCCTTTCGGTAAAGAAGTTCTTCCTAATATCTAACCTAAAACTCCCCTGGTGCAACTTTAGCCCATTCCCCCTCATCCTGTCACCAGGCACGTGGGAAAACAGGCCAACCCCCACCTCGCTACAGCTTCCTTTGAGGTACCTGTAGAGAGCGATAAGGTCACCCCTGAGCCTCCTCTTCTCCAGGCTGAATAAACCCAGCTCCCTTAGCTCCTCCTGATAAGACTTGTTCTCCAGACCCCTCACCAGCTTGGTCGCCCTTCTCTGGATTCTCTCAAGCACCTCAATGTCCTTCTTGTAGCGAGGGGCCCAAAACTGAACACAGTACTCGAGGTGCAGCCTCACCAGAGCCGAGTACAGGGGGACAATCACTTCCCTAGACCTGCTGGTCACACTGCTTCTTATACAAACCAGGATGCTGTTGGCCTTCTTGGCCACCTGAGCACACTCCTGGCTCATATTCAGCCGACTATCAACCATCACTCCCAGGTCCTTCTCTGCCTGGCAGCTTTCCAACCACTCATCTCCCAGCCTGTAGCTCTGCCTGGGGTTGTTGCAGCCCAGGTGTAGGACCCGGCACTTGGCCTTGTTGAACTCCATACAGCTAACATCAGCCCATCGGTCCAGCCTTTCCAGATCCTCCTGCAGAGCTTTCCTATCCTCGAGCAGATCGACACATGCACCTAACTTGGTGTGTGTGTCGATCTGCTAACTTACTGAAGGTGCACTCAATGCCCTCATCCAGATCATCGATAAAGATATTAAAGAGGACCGGCCCCAGTACCGAGCCCTTGGGGACTCCACTAGTGACTGGCCTCCAGCTGGATTTGACTCTGTTCACCACAACTTTTTGGGCCCAGCTATCCAGCCAGATTCTAACCCAATGAAGTGTGCGCCAGTCCAAGCCACGAGCAGCCAGTTTCTTGAGGAGAATGTTGTGGGAAATGGTGTCAAAAGCCTTACTGAAGTCAAGGTACACCACATCCACAGCCTTTCCCTCATCCACCTTTCCCTCATCCACCAAGTACGTCACTTTGTCATAGAAGGAGATCAGGTTCGTCAAGCAGGACCTGCCTTTTATAAACCCATGCTGGCTGGGCCTGATCGCCTGGTTGCCCTGCAAGTGCCGCATGATGACTCTCAAGAGGATCTGCTCCATGAGCTTCCCTGGCACTGAGGTCAAACTGACAGGCCTATAGTTCCCCGGGTCTGCCCTCCGGCCCTTCTTGTAGATAGGCGTCACGTTTGCTAACTGCCAGTCAACTGGGACCATCCCCGATAGCCAGGACTGCCGATAAATGATGGAAAGCAGCTTGGCCAGCTCCTCTGCCAGTTCTCTCAGTAAAAGAAGATCGAGAGTCTCATTTATCTTGGTGTCCCGGTTTCAGTTAGGACAGAGTCAATTTTCTTCCCAGTAGCTGGTAGAATGCTACGTTTTCGCTTAGGATGAGGAGTGCTGATAACAAACTGATGTTTTAATTGTTGCAGAGCAGTGCTTACACCAAGCCAAGGGCGTCTCAGCTTCTCACTCTTTCCTGCCAACAGGCAGGCTGGGGGTGCAGTAAGAGCTGGGAGGGGACAGACCTAGGACGGCTGACCCAGACTAGCCAAAGGGATATTCCATACCATCTGATGTCATGCTAAACAATATATAGGGGTGGCTAGCCGGGGGGAGGGGGCCGGACTGCTCGGGGTTAGGCTGGGCATCGGTCAGCGGGTGGTGAGCAATTGCATTGTGCATCACTTGTTTGTACATATTATTATTACTTTCCTATTATCACCATTGTATTATTATTATTATTGTTATTATTATTTTTGTTATTATTATTTTCCTGTCTTATTAAACTGTCTTTATCTCAACTCACAGGCTTCACTTTCCCATTTCTCTCCCCCATCCCAGAGAGGGAGGGGGGAGGGTGAGCGAACGGCTGTGTGGTGTTTAGCTGCCAGCCGAGTTAAACCACCACACTTGGGTCTTGTTCTCTTGCCTTTAGCTACATGTCTAAAATTGCACTAATCCTATGGCCAGTATGATTTCTGTGCCCCACTGCAGCCTTTCATTTTCATATTCTTTCCTTTGTGGATGTATATGCAGCTTTAAATCAGCAAGAGCTTTAATCTAATAATCTATCTTCTCAATAGATTGAGTAGAATATTGAATACCAGATTCTCTCTGCTGATTTCTGCTGAACTACTTATGTTTCAAGTTGTTCAAATCAGTCAAAACTCTACAGGCAGCAGAAGTTTATTGGTGCGGGATTTGACTTGTAATGTGTACTTATAGCAGTAACTAAAAAGAAAAATTAATCTCAAATTGAGGCGCTGACATGAAAATTTTCAGACACCAGTGAACTTTTTTTATTAGGTAGGCTTCCCTTACCATCTGAAAGTGTGGCTGAATGTAAGCTGTGTTTAGTTTTGTTTCCTATAATTTTTTTGGAAATTCATATCTGCAATTTACATAGCCTCCGTCTAACCTGGAGAAGCTGTAATTTAATAATAATAATAATAGTATAAGATAGGTGGTAGGGTGCACATGGCCTTTTACATTGGTAAACACTTTAGGAGCATTGCAAGCAGCATATAGCTCTTTAAAAGTTACTGGTAGTCTCATATTATTTTATTTTTAATAAACATAGTCCCAGATGCTTGTACAAATCTTTGGTGCATAGCTCTGGAACAAATTTCACAGTAATTAGAAACCTGCCTTTAAAAAATATCAATCTTGGATGATGGACATTAATCTAAACAGCTCTAGGGACTCCATTTTAAGGCTTGCTAGTTATTTACATTGTTAACCCTTACCTCAACTTCAAAAACTTCAAACAAATCTGCATAGCCAAATAATTAAAGGTTGTGTTACAAAGTGTTTACTGATAACTCTGTGGGAAATTTGCAATTTAACCCAAAATAAAATCACACTCTCTTGGCTTTTGAAATTTGTTACCAACATGAATGAATGACATTTCATAAAAGAATCTTACTGTATTTATGCCCAAGCACTTCAAATGATTAGCTGCACTTTATAGAAGGTATTAATTCATGCATAATCTTCCATTAAAATTCTGATAAAATAATCAGGATTTGATCCAATAAAAATACAATTCTGCCAACAAAACTTTTGAGCATGTGAAAATAATGGGAATGGTCATAATAATAATAAAAACTTTTGGATTTTTTTCCTTGTCAATCAACTAAGTATTTTTGCCTTTTTAACAAAACAAAAAGTTATCTGAAAAAAAAAAATTAGTGAGTAGTTAAATAACTACAGCTATGTCATGTAGTCCAGTCAAAGTCCAAAGTTACATAAAACACTAAAGAAAAAACTGTTCTTAGATTTTTCAAAAGCAAAATATAGTTAATAAAGATTGTGTGTCAAGACTACTTTCTTTGTCAAGAAAAGAGTTTATCAGACTTCCTAAATTAAATAAACACTTCATGAGACTTAGTGATAATCTTATAACCATATATTTGAAGGCAGGACACTGAGTGAACTTTTTAAAAGTCATTTGGCAGAATTGTTTTCATGCAAAGAAAAACACGTATTTAAAACAAGAAATACTTAGCCTTCACACTGCTTGGAAACATGTGTTCTTACTTGCACCCTATGGTTTAAATACTTGAAGCTATATGAGTTCATAGATAAGCTGAAGAGAGCAAGCCACCAGTGGAGAGAAAAAGTATTTTGTATTTTAGAATTAGAAGATTAAATGAGGTATATCTGTATCTCTCCTTAACCACCTGCACCGAGTCATTTCAAAGTAACAGAACAACCACAGTACAGTTTTGTAGTCTGGACTGCTGATTAAAAGGAGCTCTGAGCCCTCACAATAAATAGAGCGTGCAGAGAAAGAAACTGCTTCTGATTAGCAGAAAAACAAGTTAATTTTTATATTTTCTTTTTATCAAACACTATAAAGATTATCCAGTGATAACTGTTTATATCGTAGGAATGAAGAAGTAATCTATTTGAAGAAATGGTCAAATATTTGTCAAAGCTTCTTAGATTGTCATCAGTGCAGCAGCAAAAAATGAGTGTTTTTGCTAGAAAGTCAAAGTACAGTACTCACCTACAGAATATATTTACCCTGAACTTTGTACTGGTGAACAAACCCCGACCTTTGACTTGTTTTTTTCTTAATTCTAATATCCTCCCACAGACACTCTTGTCTTTTCTTTCCGTTCTCCTTGCCAGTCTGCTTCAGTTCCTCCCAAGCACTCTCAGAAGTGGTGAGCATCCACATTTAAAAGAGCAGACACAATTTCAAAGCAAGCATTGTTAAGAATCTTTGAAAGCAGCAGAAAGAAAACAGCCACAAGGTTCCCAGCTCCTACAAGGCAATAACATTGAGTAATGAAATATTCCAAGCCAATTTTTGTGGTGAAGTACGTGTTTCTCAGTCTACAGTCTCAGATTAGATTATATGTAGCTGAAAAATGGGCCCAGTTCTGCCAGTGTCAGTGCAGCTATACTGATTTACAATAACTACTTTCATAAAGTATGAATGTGGAAAAGTAAGTTTATCAACTCGTAATTTAAGCAAGTGGATTTCTACCACCTTTCACTGTCCATCTGCATTTGAACCAGGACACCCCTGACCCCAGCTGAAAGACCACTGGTCAGTTGGTCTCTGCTGGGAAACATGTTTATTCTCAGTTACTTTACATTTCTGTTGTAACTTGATATCAGCTCATTTTCCAAGGACTTTGAGAGTTGGGGTTTTGTTGGTTGGTTTTGTTTATTATTATTATTATTTTTCTCATAGACCTGATTTCTAGCTGAAGTTAATATTTGTTCAGCATGCTGCTCTGCTGTTCTCTACTCATACACTCTACTTGGGTGTTGGGATGTGTATGGCAGCTAATTTAGTCTTAAATTCTGTACTGATGTGTTTACAGATTATATGTATATTCCCTACAGAAGCGTTTTTAATTGTTACAAGAGAGGCATCATAATCTCTAAAATTAGGTGTCAGTGTGATAGTGTCTAAATACATGCTCTAGAGACAGACCGAGTTCAGGTCATATAGAAGGGTGGGTGTGGGCTGAGGGATGTGTGTCCTGTATCAGACTCGCTGGATACATGGAGAAGGGCTCTCTCTGTCTACACCTGCACATAAACTATGCAAGCTAAACAAAGCACAAATTTTATATTTCTATAGATTTTAACCCTCCCCTTTGAAGCTCTATTATGCAGTCATCCTACTGCAGCACTGTCCCAGCTAGAATTCTGTCAATGGCAGTGCACTTGTTCACTTGTACAAACAAGACAATATTTTTCCTTTGTTGCTTAAAGGTGTTAATAAATGTGTGGATTTGAATTAAAAGGTGATAATGGAAACGGAAACCCCAATGTGTCAGTCCTTCTGATGCCTATAAAACAATATCTGATATATCTAACTTCTTAAAACAGCCATACATGATCTGACCAAAAACTCATTTATAAGAACAGATTTGTGAAAAGCTAACTGGGGAGGAGGAGTCTATGGCAAATGGATAGGGATAAAATAAAATAAGTAATTTTAAAAAGTATGAAATATATGTGGGAAATGATTTTTAAAGTTTACACTAAATGGTTGTAAGAAAAGACTAAACTTGGACTATAAAGGAAGCCTCATTACTAGTGAGAAAATAAATCTCAAAGGTTTGTTCTTCAATGTTTGTTTACATTTGATCACAGAACAATGCGGGGGGAAGTTTCTCGTTCCTCCCAGAATGATTCTACCAGTAGTTTCCTCAGTGCAAAAAACTTTTCAGTGGTTCTTAATTCAGATTTTACAGTGGTGGAAAAGACTGAATATTGCAAATGTTCTGAAAGTCCTTGCATTTAAAAATTGTTGCTCATGAATCTTTGTTTGCTGACACTAGTAGAAGCCTGTTAATATAAGGGAAGTACCTTTTGTTTGGCAGTGGTGATTGGAAAATCCACCCGAAGTGCATCTATTGATTGAGTAACTATGAATAGCTATGAGCTACTCATAGTAGCTATAAGTAGCTATATTAGCTAGAAGTAGCTATACTGAGTAGCTATGTCATTAATTAAACCAGGCATTCTGGCTTCATGAAGATATATACTTTATATACTGTATATACTGATATATACTGTAGTCCCTAACACATCCTGTGGCTGGTGTGGTGACTACCACCTCACCTCCTCATATCTAGAGCTCAGGGACAGGGAGGCTCCCTAACGCAACATGTGGGACAGTCCCAGGCTGCTGCTGCAACCCTCTTTCCTTCTCACTGTGCACAGCATTCCCTCTCCTATTTTTCCCATCTCATGCTGGGGTGAAAATAATTCACACAGGTGAGATGACAGAATTTCTTGCAAGCTTATACCTTATTTTTCTTTTGGCAACAAGAGTCTTGGTGCTGAAAAACCTTGCAGAGCAAGGTGAGTTTTTAAGCCACAATGATTCCAGGCAAGATATTAATTCTTCCATTAAATTCTGGCCAGCTTTCTTTTAATTAACTGAAGAAAGGCTGAAGAGTTGGGGGATGAAAAAATCTATTAATCCTAAAAATCCTATGAAAAACTTAAATTGTAACCTTTAGACATTATCTTTACTTTTATACATTGGGAAATTGAATCATGAGCATAGTCAGCTGTAATTACCAGCACCCTGAAATGTGTGAGTTGCCACTTAAGGAGATTGCTGCAGTGTTGCAGTGGGTTAGTGAAGACACTTGTTTTAGCTGTTGCCGTAGCTCTTTTCAAAGCTCATCACTCAGTAGGTCATACATAGCAGAACTTTCTTGAGCTGCGGTCTTGAAAAAAACACGTGTAAGCAAAAGATGAGCGAATGTCACTACTATGAATTGAAGGATTCTTCTTATCCTCAAGACTAGATCTCCAGTGGCTATCAGTAGGGTTCCTGCTGTCTCCTGCCAGGTTTACATCTTTTTCTGTCTCACTGATTTCCCTCTGTTTACAAATTTCTGATAGCAAATTCTAAGTCATTTTGATTTTTGATGGCATTTGTTTCCTTTTTCCTGTGCCAGGTTATCACTGGGCTGTGCTGCTCATCCCTAGAGCTAGAATAGTTGGAGGTGGTTTTACTTTTTCCTTTGATTGTTTCCTTATGGTTTAGCTGTTTCTGAAAATTCATCTTTTCTATTGTGCTCAAGCTAACCATATGTATCACACTCTTACACCCAGAAGTGCGATGGGATGAAGTCTTTGTCCTCCATCTCTGCACAAGCAGGATTCTGTCTCTGAACTTCTCTTTCAAGCTTCCTCTGTACCTTCAAAGATTTCATTATGCTGTGGTGTAGCATATATTGAGTAGGATTAATAATCCAAGCAGGTTAGAAAGTATATGATGGAGCATATTTTTTCCCATCAGAAATCTTAAATTTAGGGGAAAGAAGGTTGTAGCTTCGGACTGTCTACATCCATGTCAGATACTTCATTTTGTTTTACAGTGAAGCTATTTTATTCTATTTTAACCTTTTTCTGAATTAAGTATTTTAATATTTTAGGTAATTATGCTTTTTATTTTGAAATTATTTTAATTAAACTTCAGTGTTGCAAATAACAATAGAAATATCATGTGCCTGAGGTTAATTTTTTTTTTTTTTTTCATTTGCTTTTCCAAGGAATATAAAGAAATGCTATTCTATCAGGTTGAAATTGGAAAATAACATTATTGGTGTTTCCTTAGTGTTGTTTTCTACCAGAATTTTGGTTGTTATCCAAATTCTGTGACACTACTCTTTATCTCCCATATTTTGTATCCTTCTTGTTCATTCACATAGTAAGGTCATCAAGGCAAAGATGATATGGACAGTAATTGTGATAGTCTAATAGTATTTGGGAACTGTAGATATTATCACAAATGTAATGATTTAAATGTCTCCACCAAAATAATTAGAATGTTAACATGAGCAAGAGGCTATACATTTAGTCAGTGCCACTGCTAACTTTAAGTTTGTAGCATTTAAGCATTTATTTGCTTTGTTTCAGTATTTTCTAGGTCAGAAATTTTAATCTGAATTGGTTTCATGTAATGACAAATCACCAGTGTCACAGCTGACTTCCATGAGATGTGTTTCAAGATTAAGATGTGTCTGCATGCCAAAATAGTACACCACGTACCTGAGTGAATAATAGAATATATTTCATATATTGGTATGTTTATGATTCTGCATCACATTGTTAGCCCTACTGATCCCTACACTTGTATACAGGTTTGTATACAATTTTACCTTCAAAATTTGTTCTTTCAGATTTTTATCTGGGAAAACTTGTCTGTGGCAAAAAATAGAACAGGTAGGGATAACAACAGCCACTGTTATACAGTTTTCAAAGAGCTTCCAATTGTGACATTTAATTTAATTTTTTTTTTTACATTTCTTTTTAACTTTTAAGTGAATTTCAACCAATTGAACAGAAAGTTTATGAGGTTGTTTTCTGTCTGGGGAGGTTTTCTACATGAAGTTGCTACGACAACATTGAGACTTTCCCAAGCTTTATAGTGTTAGCAGAGCTTTGGAAGGCAGCAGAATGTTAGGTGATTTCTTGTTTCTATTTTGTATAATATTTTTATAGAGAGTGTATCGGCTATATTGCACTTGTTTGAAGTGGCATTGCATATGTGGTCAAAATGTCTGTTCATTGTAATAAGCCATTATAGACTAGTTATAGTCTTCATTCATCCTATCAATGAGAAGATGCAAAATGGTTAATTTTTATTCTTAGTACAAAATGATAATGCTTGGTTCTAGTCTTTTGTATGTAGCTGCTTATCAGAAGTCACACCCATATCATAAAGTCAAGAAAATCAAGTAGCATAAATACAGTGTGGCCAACATCATACTTACTTGAAACCCTAAAGTTAGAATGGTTTAAGCTCCATAGCTTCCACTTGTTCATGTTCAACAGTAAGGAGATAATTCTGCAATAAAAGCACCTCATCCCGCAAGGTGGGGAAATACTTTCCAGAAAGGATTCTCATAAATGCATTTATCATCTTGCTTATTTAATAACCTGAATTTCTGTTTCTAAGACAGAGTTCCTTTGAAGAAAGGTGTGCCTGTAAAAAGCAAGACAGTTCCTAAAAATATCATGGCTGCCTTTATTTCAAGACAGAACTTTCAGGTCCTGAACATTGTCTTTTTTGTGAATGTGATTATGCTAGCTATTTTCTCAAAAATAAAGTATTTTAAAATTAAAACTACTGGCAGAAGGTTGAGTTACAGATCTGGTAATTGAAAGACCTCAGCCACTGTAACTGCTCCCCTGTACTCAGAGATAGCAAAGGATAGAAAGGGTGAATATAAGATTGAACTGACTGACCCCAGCCTTCTAACCTAAGGGTCTGATACTGCCCTGAGGAAAGACAGTGCCTTCTCCTGACTTCACCAACCACCTCATTAAGAAGGAGAGACCAAATTTTATACAGACTGTCTGTATTTAACGCTTGTACTTTTCATTTTCAGAAGCAACCTGGAGTATTTAAGGTTCAGTATTCCAAGGACTTATCCCAAAAACTCCTAAGGCACTCTCAGAACCATTCCTTGCTGTCCATGCCACCTACATGTTGCTTCTGGCTGCAGTCCAAAAATCCTCTTAGCAGAGAAGCTTGGGTAGAGGTAGAGAACTAGTTCACACTTCAGTCTGTACCTCCAGACTGTACAGTTTCACCTAGTTGGAGTTACTTTATATAAGATGCAAGGACAGTGATGCAGATTAACATGTAAGAAAATACAGAACCTTCACATTAGGATCAACCAGCCTGAGCACTCCTTTAGCATTGAAAATGGGCCTCTCTTAATACCCATGTGTGGGAGGGACTGGGAAGTTCCCAGTAAGCCTACTGCTGCTGAACAGAGTCTGAATAATAAAGCACCCGAAGTTTGACCAGTGAAAGAAGCAAATTAAGGTAGCCATCACAACTGCAGGCATCTGTCTGTAATTTCTTGTCTGCATCATTGCTTCAAGCTCTGGAAAGTACCCTGGCAACCACCTGTTGTAGCATGAAACCTGTAATTACTTCATGTACTACACAGAAGAAAAGACAGGCCACTACAAGGTTAACAAATCAAGCTCTGCTAAACAAATAGGAATGGTGAGTTGTAAGCCCTTAGGCCTTGTGACAAACATGCCACTACAGAGTGCTCTCATTTATTACCCAGGGAGTTCCAGCACCTGTTAGCACACAGATACCTTTGTGCTGTTGCCAATTCCATGCCTTGCCTTTAAATCAGCTGTGCTTAACATTCAGATCCAGGGTGAAAGGGCCTGTTAGATACATTTGGTGTATTTCATAGGTCACAGAATCACAGAATCACAGAATTTTCTAGGTTGGAAGAGACCTCAAGATCATCGAGTCCAACCTCTGACCTAAAACTAACAGTCCCCACTAAACCATATCCCTAAGCTCTACATCTAAACGTCTTTTGAAGACTTCCAGGGATGGTGACTCCACCACCTCCCTGGGCAGCCCGTTCCAATGCCTCACAACCCTTTCAGTAAAGAAATTCTTCCTAACATCTAACCTAAAACTCCCCTGGCGTAACTTTAGCCCATTCCCCCTCGTCCTGTCACCAGGCACATGGGAGAACAGGCCAACCCCCACCTCGCTACAGCCTCCTTTAATGTACTTATACAGAGCAATAAGGTCACCCCTGAGCCTCCTCTTCTCTAGGCTGAACAAGCCCAGCTCCTTCAGCCGCTCCTCGTAGGACTTGCTCTCCAGGCCCCTCACCAGCTTCGTCGCCCTTCTTTGGACCCGCTCAAGCACCTCGATGTCCTTCTTGTAGCGAGGGGCCCAAAACTGAACACAGTACTCGAGGTGCGGCCTCACCAGAGCCGAGTACAGGGGGACGATCACCTCCCTAGCCCTGCTGGTCACAGTGTTTCTGATACAAGCCAGGATGCCGTTGGCCTTCTTGGCCACCAGAGCACACTGCTGGCTCATATTCAGCCGACTGTCCACCATCACTCCCAGGTCCTTCTCTGCCAGTCAGCTCTCCAACCATTCCTCTCCCAGCCTGTAGTTCTGCTTGGGGTTATTGCGCCCCAGGTGCAGGACCCGGCACTTGGCCTTGTTGAACTTCATACAGTTGACCTCAGCCCATCGGTGCAGCCTATCCAGATCCTCCTGCAGAGCCTTCCTACCCTCGAGCAGATCGACACACGCACCTAGCTTGGTGTCATCTGCAAACTTACTGAGGGTGCACTCAATGCCGTCATCCAGATCATTGATGAAGATGTTAAAGAGGACCGGCCCCAGCACCGAGCCCTGGGGGACGCCACTAGTGACTGGCCTCCAACTGGACTTGGCTCCATTCACCACAACTCTTTGGGCCCGGCTATCCAGCCAGTTTCTAACCCAACGAAGCGTGCGCCAGTCCAAGCCAAGAGCAGCCAGTTTCTTGAGGAGAATGCTGTGGGAGACGGTGTCAAAAGCCTTGCTGAAGTCAAGGTAGACCACATCCACAGCCTTTCCCTCGTCCACCCAGCGCGTCACTTTGTCGTAGAAGGAGATCAGGTTCGTCAAGCAGGACCTGCCTTCCATAAACCCATGCTGGCTGGGCCTGATCGCCTGCTTGCCCTTCAAGTGCCGCATGATGACTCCCAAGAGGATCTGCTCCATGAGCTTCCCTGGTACTGAGGTCAAACTGACCGGCCTGTAGTTCCCCGGGTCTGCCCTCCGGCCCTTCTTGTAGATGGGCGTCACATTTGCTAGCCGCCAGTCAGCTGGGACCTCCCCCGATAGCCAGGACTGCTGATAAATGATGGATAGGGGCTTGGCCAGCTCATCTGCCAGTTCTCTCAGTACCCTTGGGTGGATCCCATCCGGCCCCATCGATTTGTGGACATCCAAGTGCCGTAGCAGGTCACCAACCAGTTCTTCGTGGATGGTGAGGGCCACATCCTGCTCCCCGTCCCCTTCCACCAGTTCTGGGTACTGGGTATCCAGAGAGCAACCGGTTTTGCCGCTAAAGACTGAGGCAAAGAAGGCATTGAGTACCTCCGCCTTTTCCTCATCTCTTGTAACTAAGTTTCCCCCTGCATCCAGTAAAGGATGGAGATTCTCCCTAGTCCTCCTTTTTGTGTTGATGTATTTATAAAAGCGTTTTTTATTATCTTTAACGGCAGTAGCCAGATTGAGCTCCAGACGAGCTTTGGCCTTCCTAATCTTGTCCCTGCACAGCCTCGCTACATCCTTATAGTCCTCCTTAGTGGCCTGCCCAATTTTCCAAAGATTATAAACCCTCTTTTTTCTCCTAAGCTCAAGCCACAATTCTCTGTTGAGCCAGGCTGGTCTTCTTCCCCGCTGGCTCATCTTTGGGCGCATGGGAATAGACCGCTCCTGCACCATTAGGATTTGCCTCTTAAAGAGCGCCCAGCCTTCCTGGACCCCTCTGCCCTTCAGAACCGCCTCCCATGGGACTCCACCAACTAGTGTCCTGAGCAGCCCAAAGTCAGCCCTCCGAAAGTCCAATACAGTGGTTTTACTGGTTCCCTTCCTGGCCCCGCCAAGAATAGTGAACTCCACCATTTCGTGGTCACTCTGCCCAAGACTGTTCCCGACAATCACATCCTCCACCAGTCCTTCTCTGTTTGTGAAGAGAAGGTCTAGCAGGGCACCACCCCTGGTAGGTTCACTAATCAGCTGCGTCAGGAAGCTATCTTCCACTTTCTCCAGAAACCTCCTAGACTGCTTCCCCTGGGCTTCTGAGTCTTGCAGGCCTACTGTCTAAAATATCATGCAGTTTGACACAGTATAACAGTAAAACTCTATCTCCTTTTTCCTAACTATACCTGCTAGATAATTTTCAAATCGTGTCATTTATATATGTTTATATACAAAATTACAAGATACAGTCTGTTTCTCTTCTTGCTTATGTGAGCATTGCAGCGGTAAAAGTTACAGCGTTCATTTAAATTGTTTCTGATCTATATCAATACATTTGAGGAGCAAATCGGAACCTCCATGAAGTAAAAAATCCCAGGGTAAGAGGATTCTATCACCGTTCTTGCTGTTAATATATTTTATGTTATCCAAGTACAAAATGATAACTTTTCATTTAAAACCACAGGTCCTGACAGAAACTTGTATCACATGCTTTAAGGTGTTTTAAAACTTGTACTTGCAAAAGTATTATCTGTATTTTTTATCACCATAAACTTCTAGTTCCCTTACAAAACCAATGCTTCCTTATCACATGGAGTTTTGTACTTGGCTCTCAGAATTTTATTTTTTTTTTACTCACTGTAGCTCCACTTCTCATACAGCAGCTTCATCAGCCTCTCTCTTATATTCAGTTCAAGTATCTAGTGACTGAATAATCAGTACTACTTCTTGCTGTTTTCAAGGGTCACAACAGAACTAGTGTTTCCCTCATCATTTAAAAACATATATTCGTTTTTTTTTTTTTTTAGTGAAAAGAATCTGAGAAATAGTATGTTTAAGTTCTGAGAATTTGTGAAGTGAGTGTTTAATAAAGGGAAAATGGGCCTGGACTTTGTTTTCCAACCTTGAAAAATCTCTGCAGCTGTAGGAGCAAGCCCATGTCAGGTACCTGTCCATGGCTGAAGTTTAGTTATAGCTTGGAGCTCAAAACCCCTGGAGATCTGTGTGTCTTCACAACAGCCTGATGCCTGGCAAACAGCATGTATTCCCATAGGCATTTGTCAGTGTGAGTTTAGACATCCACATTTTTGTTTATATCACTAACCTGTTTTGAATCATCTTAAGGTTGTGGCAATATTAATATTTTATAACAAAGAGCTCTACTGATTATTATCCATTGAACAATGGTAAGCTCTTAGTCCTAAAAGCTGTGTGATAGTGAATTGCATAGGCTATGAACAGACATTTTAACTGTGTTCACTTAATTTCACCATTGGCCTTTTTTTTTTTAAAAAAAAAAAAAAAAAAAAAAAAAAAAGCTGGTATTTATAAGTGATTGTTATCAGCTATTTTACAGCTACATGCTTAGAATAATTTATCTGAAACTAAGAAAAATTAATACTGGAAAGAGCAACAAGAAATATGTCATTGTGTTCCCTGGGCTGTAAAAAGGGTTAATGTTCTGAAGAAAAAACTACTATAGCAGTAGAAAAGCTTCTTTTTTCATTTAATAATTAACTTCCAGTCACATGCCAACTGCTTGTCTTGTTTTCGTACTGGTGAAAAGGAGATGTGACATCTTAGAAGTTTTCCCAAATATTTGAAAACCTACATCTTTGTGATCATCAAGAATTGCTTGAGAAACTGTCAACGCTAGGCAGACATGAAAAGAAAGAAATTACAAAGAAGCTTGGCAAAAAAAAAAAAAAAAAAAAAAAAAGGAGCTATGAACAGTTAGATCTCTGCTAGAGAGATCTCTCTGCTATAGAGATCTAACTGCCCAATTTTCCAGTGAATTATGCTCACTTCTAATCGTTCTAATAATACAAAAAGTAAGATCCTGATGTATCTGTAGGCTCTTCCTACTGTGGACAACTGGGCAATTAATCAGGTGATTTCTTTTCCAGGTCTTCTGCTGATATGCTGCATCATCTTAGGCAGCTCATTTAGTTATTTCTGTGTCTCTGTTCCCTATATGCAAATTGGCATAGTAATACCTTAATCTCTCAAGCCCTTTTAGTCATTAAATGACAAATGTATGATATAGACTGATATTTAAGAAAATGGACAAAAAACAACAACAACAAAACCTTCAGTCATCAGGATTTGTAAAACATGGAATAAAACCTGCAAAAATGCAGGAGGTATTTTTTTTTTCCTTTGGAATTTAATAGGACAGCCAACGTTATCACTGTGGTGTTTAATGTGGACTTGGATTAGTAGACAGTGATTGCAAACTCCAAAGTGATTTCATCTATTCATTTTAAAAGCTTAACCTACCTTTCATCTTGTTTTGATGACACACAGAAATAACTAAATGGAAAAAAAAAAAAAAAAGTCAATCTTTGGAGCTAGTTTGATAGTGTAAGGGATCGCCTTTTTTGTTGTTGTTCTTTTGACTAGTACCTGTGCTCTAAGACAGCTAAATTTCATTTAATTTTCTTGATATTTAAATTGGAAGACATGAAAAACTGTCTAAGAGATTACAAAATGGATGAGGCTATGAAATACTTTGCATTTCTGGCTGTGCCATGGACCTCTTTCAATGCGGGGGAAGTTGCTTTGGTCTTCGAGCTACTACTGTCTGTGCACTAGTGTACCAGTCACATTAGGAGCCATAAAAGATGTGTATTAGGTGTTCATTATATGTGTACGTAGGCTTAGCTTGTTGCAAACATAAAATAAAACGTGATAGTCCTCATCATTTACTTTGAGATATGTTAGCACATTAGCCCTCTGAGATCTGCTGCTGTTGGGGCTGGCAACCTTAGGGACCTCCCGCCACAGGGAGGCAACGTTTCTGGTCTAGCACCATGCCTTAATCTGGAAGAATGCAATTTTCAGCTCAAATAGAGGCTGGTAATCACAGATTTATATTGAGACGGAGAAGTGTAACTTGAGGTTTCAATTCCTATAAAATCTTCAGTACTTTAGAGCATGTTCAGGTAGTCTTGGTACATGGCCACACATAATGTAGCAATGAAAATCTGTATTTTTAAAAGCTATACTTTCAAGGTTCATTTCAAACCTATAGCAAAGTATGTTAAAATGTAGCTGGATGAACATCTGAACTGAAAAATGAAAATGAATGTATATATTTTCTATGTGGGGACAAGAATTCAAAGAGGTGCTGCCATTGAAAATGTCTCTTCCTCATTAAAAAACTTTCAGTTAATCTTCTGCAAGAAAAATACAACTGCAAAGTATTAAAAATCATTCCTGTGTCAATCATCATATTGTGCAGGACCTAAAAGACAGTGATATTCACTTGTATGTGTGGACTAACAGAAATTATCAGACAAGTTATTTAATAAGAAACCCATGAGAAGTCATAAAGTTTGGCTCTTTTTGACTTCTTCTGAGGATAATAAACTATTATACTAGAGCACCTTACTCAGCAGACCATTTTACACTTATTTATGCAGCTGTTTGCTTTTATTTTTTTTGTGTAATGCACCTTTAAACTGCAGGGATGCATGGGTGTTCAGTTCAGCATAGACTGAGACAGAGACACCTACCTGCAGGAAATGCTTTCAGGAAAATTTCATTTTTGTCGTCTTTTTCTCCTCTTGTTGTTCACATCAAAGTCATTCAAACTGAAAATAGCTGTTCATCATTGGTTGTAGAAGAACCTAGCACAGAGAAATCAGCAGAGACTTTTTCACATTACTGAATTGTTTCCTTCCAACATAACAATATTAAAGAGTAGTATTCAGTATATAATAAATTTGATGGCATTAGCTAAATTTATCCCACCATAATGAAATTCATTATTAAGCTATTGTGTTTTCTTTATGATAGTTAGTGGTGATTAGTGCCTGGATTTTCTTCTGCATTCTACCTAAGAATCAATTATGACATTAGTTTAATGGATTAGCATGTATTTATCAGACACATGCCAATAAAGCAATCGGTATGCTACCAAGTACCATCAATCTCTGCTGTAATTGCCAAACCCAGTAAGTAGCTGCAGTGGTGATAACAGCATTGTGAGCTAATTCCTTTTCATGTCACAATGCATTTAGCAGAAACTGCCTCTTTATTATTCCTTCTCCAGGTGTAGAGCCCGTTAATCTAGATTAACAATGCTGTGAATGATGGCAGTAAATGCTGATAGTTTTGCTTTTCAGCACTCCATTAGATGATGTAGGCCATTGTCTGAGTACCTTCCCCCTTCACAACGCAATGTTGAAGTTACTATTGTTCTGGTTCTTTTAGAAATGACATTCTCTACAAAAGCATTTTTTCGCCTATGCAGGTAGCTTGTGGTACTAGACATTTAAGTAATGATAAAATCATAGAAGAGAGCAATTTTTTTTTCTAAATAGAAAAAATGCACTGCTGTTTTGTTTGTTTGTTTGTTTGGTTTGGTTTGGTTTGGTTTCTAATTACACTTCCATATATAAGGATCTCTTCTAAGAAACTGGAAGGATAAGAAGAGGAATGGGAATGCCATACAAAACCCAAGTATATACAAGTCCAAATGCACATATTCAGAATACCAAAACAGTACAAAGGGAAGTAGAGGGTAATTTAAAGTCATTTAGAGGAGGAATTTTCAATTTTTTGATCCCAGACCTGGAGAACAAAATAAAGAACAAGAAGAAGGAAAACCAACCTTCTGAACATATACACAGGTACAAATTTAGAAGCGATGAATCTTCTTCATATGTACCAGTAAACAAAGACAATATGTTTTGATTATGTTCACTTAGCAAGACTAGACGAAATGTTCAAGTGCTGGCTAAGGATAGAGTATAAAAATGTATTTTTACAAATCAGAAATGCAGAAAGCTTATTATAATTCATAACTTCATGCTGGTTTTATTGTTTTCAAATCACACACTAGTGCTTGTGCAACAGAATTCTCAGTTTAATATGTAATGAGTATGCCATTGAGTAGCATATTTTATTGGGCATTAGAAAGACTTATGAAGCCATCCATATGATATGCATTACAGAATATGTGTCAAGAAATCTAGGATGATTTATGTTTCTCTACAAAAAAATGTATTCTAAATAAAGTAATTACTATTAACAATACATACTAGGAGGTCTATTTTTCTAAAACAGAAAATATGGGAAAAAAAAAAAAGTAAACTTCATAGACAAAGGATTATTCCTATATCCTTTGGCTAACATAGTCTTAAATTTGCTCCTTGGCAGAGAAATAAAAAGGTGGTGCTTTAATGTTAGTTAATAGTTAGTTTTCACAAGAGAAAACTTAACGTCCTTTAAATATTTTTGGATTATTTCTATGGTTCTAAGAACTTTTGTAATTTAGAGTAATAAATTTGGACAGAACAACGACAACAAACAAGTAGTAATAGATTGGTAAAACTTTGTTTATGTTTTGAGAAGAGAGGTTGTTTAAGGATTGAGATAATAGGAATACAGAGCTCTGAATGTAAATGCTTGATCCTGTTGAAGACTTTCTGAATGTCCTCGGATCAATAAGCTAATAAATCTAAAAAGTTTTTTTTTTTTTTTTAATTGTGATTTTCTTGTTTAAGTATTTATTAATACAGAAAACTTACTTCCTCTTTGTGCAGCACCTACCACAGTAAGAGTTGCTTTAAATTTTAGTGGATGAAAATCAGAGCCTATATGCTCTGCTGTAGTAATACAAACTATGTTGTATTTTGCCAGCTTTCACTTAACCCTCATTCACTTTAAATTGGAGAATCTACTGAAGCCTTTCTGTGTATATATAAATATATATACATTATATGTATTATATATATGTGTATATATATATATATTTCATGGTGTCTTTCATACATGCCAACAAAATGCCATCCTTTCATACATGGTGCAACCAACCATTTCCAGAAAGAATTTTAAAAGGTGCTTACTGACCTTTCTGTGGGGAATTACATTTCTAGAAAAAGAACATGTCTAGCCAAGGATTATCTATGTGATAATGGTTAAATCCAAATTTCCATTCTGCAGGTTTTGAAGTCTCTTGCAAAGGTGTATGTACATCAGAACTTGTAAGGACAGAGTTCAAATAAAGGGTTCAGATTTAGAATACAGATGAGAAGAAATATATTTAGCTTTATTTAAAACAAAGCAGTGTCTTCAGAACTTTTCTTAGAAAATCAGTCTCATCCTGCAAGACTTCCATTGGTAGAATAGATATTAAGGAGGGGGACTATTTGTTTTTGTTTCAAAAACAAATTGAACATAAACACATTATTCTTACTCAAGAAAAAACAAAAACAAAAACAAAAACCTTCTACATAGTAGTTTTATCCATGTAGCATAAATTAGTGAGCAGGTTCCTTAACTACCAAAGTGCTTTATTTTTGTCACTTCTATTGTATCTACAAAGAGAATCATAATTAACCTACAAATTCCTTAAAGCCATAAGCACCAATTCTTTTAATTGGCTAAATGTTAAAAACTTACATTATGTAAATGCAGGGAGGGTTTGCTGAAAATTGTTCTGGTGATAATCCATCTGTCTTGGATAAAGGCCAATGTACAAGTAATTGTGCCACTTGAAGGAAAAAAAAAAAAAAAAGGTAGAAGAAAAATTTCCTTTCCTTCTTCCACATGACTCAGAATGACCTCTGTATACTTTTATATTCCTAGCAACAGTCACAATAGCTTTTCTGAATAGGATGCCAGATAGTCTTTAGCATGAACAGCTTACATTCACATCTCTATAGCATACTTGCTAGTGTGTTTATCACTGCTTGGAAATTGCACTATAAAAATGAGTATGTTTTATTCTTTTAAAACATGCATAGTATCAACTCTTTGTAGCAACTAACAATTTTCAAGCAGAGGAAGCTCTACCCAGTTACTTTGAAACTGCAGCATGGCAGAAATATGATTTTTCCACCACCATTTAAATGTTAAAATCACCACAATAGAAAAATGAATTCCTACTGGTGCCCTGCAGCAATAGAATAAGTCATTACATTTTTTTTTAGCTGCTCTGCTTGCTGCTTACACCTACTGTGTTTTAAAATGGCATGATGATATCTTAAATTGGATGGGTACATGCATACTTTCATTTCATTGGAAAGATACTTGCTATACACTCTCTTGGTCCTTTATAAACATTTCTATAACTAACTTTAAAAGTATTAGGAAGCTACAATGATCATTTCATTTATTCTGCTTCTGAAGACAAATAAATGTTGCTGTGTGTGGAGCCTGGCTTTTGCATGGCATTTGTATTGAATTTTATGTGAGCTGTATCCTCAGAGATGCTGTAAAATGCTTGACAGTTGTACCAAACCTTCCTGGCCAGGCAGCACAGGGATTCCCAATGCTCTTTCAGAGTTTGCTCAAGCCTCCAAATTTGCAAACCTGATTTGTGTAAAAATATCTTGAGTTTTGTGAACAACCTCTCTAGGAAGCAAGCAGCACATGAAGTAAGTTTGTGTAATGGCTGAAGAATCAAGTGTTTCCATGTACGAAAGAAGAACCCAAAGCACAGTAAGCTTTGGGAGCTGGAGTGCAGTGGTTTGCAGTCACATCATATATGTGTTTCCATTCCAGGTGGCAGTGAGTGATTGAGAAGGACTAAAATCACACATTGGAGTGTCCCAGTTTGCTATTAGAAACACTGAAAGTGCAGAAGATTGTTTTCTAAATTGTTTCTGAGATGTTATTACCTTTCTCCTTTTCGAGTGAATCTTGCAGCAGCCAAATGCTCTGTGCTGTTAAAATGCTTCAGATGCTGCCTGAAGTTTATTGTTCCCTAGAAGCAATTTATTTCATTATAATGTACTCATGAAAGAACATTAGCATTTAATTATCAGGAGAACTCTTCTTAGCAAGGCTCAGACTGAAGAATGAAGTCCTTCACTGTTAGTTGCTGCTTATCTACAAACTGATGGTTAATAGAACATGTCATACAGGTTGGTTCAATGATCTCATGCAAATAACATTGGTTGTGAATTTTATCATTCCATTAAAAAATCTTTTTGAGAATAAATGATGCCAATGCAACATGCTCTGATTGAGTGAAAACTTATGTGGAAGCAGCTTCACAACACTGCAAGGGAAAGTGTAATATGGTAATATCTCTGTGCAGTGAGGTAATAGCAACAGTATGTGAAGGGAGGGACAGAAGTAATCATAGATCTGTATTTGCCTGCTGCAATGGGAGGGGAATTTCTTCCTCTTCATCCTAGTTCACAGCATCAGCTGCTAGTGTTGATTTCTGAGATATAAGCAACAGATTCAGAGTAACAGATGTAATGATAGACCTAATTTAGTAGAAAAGAACCTTGCTGGGAACCCTGGTATTTCTGTTGCAATGCAGTAGTTTATTATCACTTCAGTTAAGGAATTATTTACCCTTAGTCATTCAAAGACAGAATCACCATTTTCACAGAGTCAGTACATTGTGGCTCACTCCCAGTTTTGACCTGAATACCAAGGATTCTTCTACAACTCAGGGCTATAAACTGCACAAAGAGTAACACACTGATATTTGGTTATATAGCACTTTGGATGCAAAAGGCTGGCAAAAGATAACAATGACTCAGCGCTCAGGGAAAGAAAATATCAGTCTTGCTCAAAGAGGTGAGACAGTAAATCTTGTGGGGAGAAGCAATAGGCAAGGAAAATTTTAGAATGTGAATGACCATGAGGGAGAGTTAGAAAATAGAGAGAAAGAAGCAGAGAAATCATTGCACTTACAATACTAGCAGAAAGCTGAGTTGCAAGCAGACTGAGCAAAAACGATGGCAACTAATGCAGCAGGAACTATAAAATGAGAGAAAGGTAGTGGGTTTTCATGATCATTAAAAGGAATGAGAATTGTAACAATATGCGCATGAGTAACAGTATAGGTGCTGGATGTTTAATTACATAGAGAATGCTGGTGGAGATACCACGGTAGACTGGGAGATGGTCTGAGAGTGCTGCAAGTGACCTTGTGCATAACTTATGGCAATCTGGTCCCCAGTAAACTCTTCATAGTCAAGGATGTCTTTTCCTATGTGTTTGCATATGCATCTGCTACCTGTGCAGGGGACTCCTGAGCCACGTTCGGATCTCCTGTTGTAATACAGTAACAAATGCTGTGCAGCTGGAGCCAGCTCAAGGAGGGGATCGTGGCAGGTCCCTGGGGTGCACAATGTGGTGGCTTGGGCTTGCTGCACACAGCAGCCATGTGGGTGACTGCACGCCCACAGCAGCTGGACTGCCTCCAAAACCCCACAAAGTCCTCTGGAGTCTTTCTGGACTCGTGTCCATAAATCAATATAAACATTTTCTGCAATAACTAGAGAGCCTTGAAAATTAAAAAGTGATAAATGTCATTAGAAGCAAGTACTGAGTAACATGAGATGATTTTTATTTATTGTTCCCATGTATAGTACCAGAATATGCATGTAAACCTCGGGATAAACTGGAATCAATACTACAGTGCATAATCTCCTTAAATTTGAAACAGCAAACACTCTGTTTTCCTGTCTCTATGATTTCTGCATTTTGGTTTTAATCTTGTCCTACGTTATCCCTCTTCGCTCCTCTGCTAATAAAATACCATGCCCCATATGCAGCAGTTTGATGGAAGAGACAAATCATTGCATTGAAGATGCGCCTGGATTTCATAATCTCTGAAATAAAAGACAAACACCTCATTTCTTTTTCCTCCCCCACAAAATTTAATTCAGCGAAGAAACCTGATGTTTACAGCATCAAAGCTGAAGTTTATTCTTTGGAACCTTAGAACTTGGCCTTTAATCAGAGATTTGGCTAAATACGAGGCACAGCTCTAAACAAAATGAACCTCGAGTGTCAGTTTGTCATTTGCAATCCCAGCTGATTAATCATTTATTTGTTTTAAATGAATGTTAATTGTACATGCATATCTACATGCCCAGTGTATTAAAATGTTATGTGGGAATTTTTCATCTATACCGGCTGAATGCCCCCCGAGGGCAGGACCACGTTGCTTAGCAACTCTGAGCTCTCACAGTGCTGTGAGGGGGCACAGCCAGCAGTGTACCAGCGGTGTGCCCTGCGTGCCAGCCAGCCCACATGCAAACACTGCACTGTGTACAAGTGGTGCACCCCACACGCAAGTGTAGCCTACGTGTGTGTGGGCCTCATGCACAAGTACGCCCCATGTTAGTGTCCCCCATGCACAGGTGTGCCCACATGCGAGCAGCGCACCTGAAAGCACCTGCACAGGGCTGGTTCAGCTGGGGCATGGCAGGCAGTTCGGCCTTGCCTATGTGGAGCTAGTGAAGGGCTTGTTATTGGCACCACAAGTCCTGGAGAGGGAGGCTGGAAGGTGCTAGAACATTTCCTCATCAGTCGCAGCAGCAGGAGGGTTCTTGGTCTTGCTTGTTCTGGGTCCTTGCTGTTGTGCCCTGAAAGGTAAGGGAAGGCTCAAACAACAAAAATTTGGGGAGATCCCTCAAAACTTGCATTGTTGATAGAAATTGTTCCTTTCCTCTCATTTCCCTTTGTTCTTGCATTGGTTTCCTCGATGGGGATCTTTGTGCCATGCTGAGTTAGTAGGAATGCCCTGCCTTGCACAGCTCACCCTGGCACACTCTATGGTGTTTTTGGATGATCTCATAAGGCTTGTTCCTCCTCAAATATATATAAAGACTTCCACAGATACAGTGCTGGTTGTTCTTGGTGGAAGAAGTAACAGTATTTTCCCACGGCATCTCAACTGAACAGTAGATTTTGTGAAGAAAGCCGTTGTGTTTCAGGCTGGTTTTGTTTCTTTGAGAGTGAGTGGGGAAAGGAGGCTTAGCACATAAGTGTCTTTGCAACCATAGCTGTAGTGTTCGTTATACCATGAATACTATAATATGTATTGATTTTGTTTGCTTTCCCCTGTGAAGTGTTTAATGCTGCTGCTTGAAAGATGATTTTTTAAAAGTATGGTGTGCTGAGTTGGCATTGACATCAAAAAATCAAGAGAAAATGAGCAAGAGAGAGAGCAAAAATATCAAAATGATTAATTGCTGCATTAACATTCAGGCACTGAATGCATTTTACTTTACGGATTGCTTGTTTCTAAGGGTATGATTATGACTTCTGAATTGTATTAAAAAATTGTGTATCTTAGGCATTGATGCTTAATTTCAGAGGGGTTATGTTCCTGTGGAAAGGAGGGAAGGAGGAGGAGGAAGAATGAGGGAAAAAGTTCTACAATTAAATGCCAGAGCATATAGCCAAATATAAATTTGATCATCCAGCATTGGTGAAACCAAACTAGTATTCCCCCCAAAACATGTAGCTCGAGGTCTGTTTGTTAAAAGCCAGGTTGGTTTTTATATGTTCTCTTCTTGTAGAACTGACCGTGCATGATTGTAATTAGTGATGGCCTAATTAAATCAGAAGCAGACAGAAGAAACAACATTTATCTGTAAGCATATGTGATGCTAACAGCCATTTAAAAAAAAAAAAAAAAGTTGAAATTATCCTAGGTGGACAGGAATAATTTTCTCTAATTAAGTTTTGAGAAGATATATTTGGATGTATGCTTTGGATCATCTATGTTTTGTGTCACTTATGTACTGCTAGAAACAAAAGTACTAGAGATATTCCCAGTTATCCTGACCACATACTTTTTGATTCCAAATTCATTTAAGCACAGCCTGCCTGGGGATAGACTTTGTAAATATAATGTGTTATCAAAACAGATCATGTGCTCTTGAACATGTCGGTGGTATCAGTTCCTTTTTATTTTTTTATTTTTGTTCCTGTGACAAAAAAAAAAAAAAGCTGTAACTTCTTATCATATTATACAGTTTAACATATTTTAGAAACATCGAAGTAATGCTAAAAAGTGTGTAATATACTGTAGCAAGTTGATTTAGATTAAAAACAGTTTTACTGTTACTTACTTGCAGCCCCCAAAGACTCCCTCTGGCAATTCTCAGAAGGAGCAGTGAGAAAGACAATTTCATTCCCTTCATTTGTCCCATCCCCCACCTCCCGAAAAATCTATAGGTTGTTTGTCATTCTTATTTTGATTAATGAATGCAACAATTATGTGGGAATCCTACCACCCCAACCCAGAAGTCCTTGTGGGCAGAGCAGCCATTTGCTGTACCTTGTGGCCCTATCTTGGGGTCACTGTGGACCATACAGTAGCTTTAGGGCCTGTTCTTGGGAAGTAGAGCAGTCTGGGGAACTACCCAGTCAGTTTGGTTTGCTCACTCATGCTCCTTTTCATCCTCAGCCCCCATGACCACTCACTCCTGTGAGTCAGTAACATTTTGCACTTTGCATCTTTACTCCTGTTTACTTAAATCAGTGACTGAAATCCACCCTGTTTCAAATGCCAGCACAAAACGTTTAATCTGCGTGGGTCTGATCTTCTGCAGGTGTAAATGAAGTTCTGACAAGAGTTAGAAGATGTACAAGTACCCTTTGAAGGCAAATTAAGTAACTGAGGCACAGGTGCATGCAAGATATTTTGAAAGAGATTTCCCCAGTCACATCTCCCTCTTGGTGTCTAGATTCTCTAGCTTGCTGCTGGGTATAGTTTCGGCTTTGGGTTAAAAATTTGTGTTTATATTAGTCTTTGTCACTTTTGAAAACTAAAAACAAAATAAAATGATGGCTAATGAGGATATTTGATGATTTGTGGTGACTTTGATATAGTAATTGGCTTCTAATACATGGTTTCAAAGCAGTCTGATGAGATTCACCCTCATAACTTCTGCATCTATTCTCTTGAATCCAATTGAATTATCTTGAATCTCTGCTAAAAAGAAATCTCTGAGTTTCTTTGAACTAAAATTCCTTTTATCAATTGAAGATTTTTTAAAAGGGTATAGGACAAGGAAATTACCAGGAACACATCTGATTAATTCAAAAATTAATTGAGGCTAATTTTTATGACACTAGATCATTATGACTTTCATCAGTAAATAAAACTATTATCAAAAAAAACAAGCATTTTATCCTAACTTTGAGTACACCTGTTCAGTTTCCATTAGTTAAGTAATCAAGCAGTTCCTCGCTTCCTGATGATCACCCAGGGTTTAATTCATTGTGGGCAGGTCTATTCTACCACAACTCAAATATCCAAAATAGTAGATGTCTGATGGATAAAGCCACGTGCTAGATCTCTGTGTGAGGGTGAATGTTTAAATTGTTCACATCGCAGCTGCGGCTTTTGCCCCAGATGTATATTCTGGAAAATATGCAGTCAAATGTTATTCCTGATGGCTTAGAAGCGTAGTTATGTTGTACAGCTATTAGAGAAACTAAGGCAGACTCCCCTATGGGGAATTACTGATGAACTGGCTTAGGATGATGTGTAATTCTTATTTCCTGCAAAATCAATAGTGTTAACCATCTGTTACTATTTCTATTTGCATGATGGTAGTTCCTAGAAGTTCCTTTTGTATTTGGGTATGTATAAAATGTGGAGGGGGGGGGGGGGGGGGGGAAGGCCTTGTTGTGAGTGGGTTGTGGTCTTAAACGCAAAACCATGGAAAGATGAGACTATTTATCTAGAATTGTGTGAATCTTTGGCTGAACAGTTACCTGAACCTACCTGGGTTTTGACAATGAACATGTTAGGAATATGTGCCTATGAGAGGAGAGGTTTTTCTGACTTCTATAAACGTAGGCTAGGACTCAAGCAGGTGAAGGGTACGGCAGGAATTTTTGCTGGAAAATACTAAGCAATGATGCTATGTCTAGAAGCTCTCATTATTTTAACTGTCTTGGAGATTGCTGTATCTTGGCTTCCAGTTCTTCAAGCACTGTGGTGTAGTAACATTAATTACTAAAGAAGTTGCAACACCGCCAGGTAGCTGTTTAATTTATGCCTTCTCTCCCATAGAAGGAAGAGTTCAAGACATTGCCGTGTATGCAGAAAAGCTTCATCTAAATGGCCTCCTTTGCCAATCAACCTGTGAACTCTGATATCAGAGTAAAGGGGTTTTCTGACTGGGTCTGTTCCCTGTAACACATGGAAACACTAGTAGGAGGAAGTTTCTGCAGCCCTCCACACAGCCTGTGTCTGATAGCAGTCTCTGTTATCATTATGGCAGATGATAATAGTTCAGAGAGCAACCAGCTGGAGGAGAGGTTATTTTTAGGTATTCTAAATAGTTCAGAATCTTATATAATTGTATTTGAGTAATAGTTGATGCCAGACAAACTCATGATTGGTTACAGAGCTCCATCAGTTCTCTTTTTATATTCACAGTACAGTTTGTGCCCCAGAGAGGGGGTTAGGCAACAAGTATCACATCAAGAATTACAAAAACTGCAGGAAAAAAGCATTCGGTTGAAGACTCCTGAACAGTGAGCACACAGATAAGAAAATCAAAATCTTTTGGTAATCTGCAAGTGGGAGAAACTCAGCTGGTAATATACTCAAGCTGAAGTCCTAATATTCAGTATTAGGGTATGTTAATGCATTTTTTTAACAAGCATCTGCTGAATAAGTTGATACCTTCATATGTGAGGAAATAGTTCTGTTAGAGCTCCTGGCCTGGGTTATGAAACAGGAGGACTGCTTTTCTACTGGAGAAATGATTATGAGGAAATCCACTCACAGACTTGGTGCCTTGGTGTGTTTGGCATGACTTTCATTTGTCCAGTGGCATAATTATGGCACTTTGCTTTGCTCAGGGTCTTTATAAATATTTTTATGTTTCAATAAATAAATTGCATTCTATCCACGTGGGATATGTTGACCCTGCATAAGGACTGCTTGTAAATTCTTGCATTGCTTCTCTATTCTCAGTGTTTATACAGGTCCACTGCTATTTGTTCCTCTCCTTCTAGATCTATGGTGCATCATCTACTCAAACATTTTGTGCTCTCCAGAGGAATTGTAGAAATGGCCAGGAGAGATAAAAGTAGAAGGTCAAACAACAAACAGCACTGTGCAATTAACCTGGCTGCTGTTACTAAATCACAAATCGAGGCTGTTTTCCAAAAATAGAGATCAATATTGTGGTAAATGTGAAGGAAAAGCAAATGCTGTCTTGAGCTTCTTTTCATGCTGAATTACTTATCACTCCTTAGCAGCTTGATGTAGTATAGAAGTCAAACAAGCCCTCAGAGGTCCCCCTTTGAGAGATCAGGGCAGGAGCGTTCAGTTCCAGGTTCAGAGGATGTTGACTTTTAAACCTCAAGCAGCATATAAGGTGTTAGGCTGGGGGAACTATATTACTTTAACTCAAATGTCGAGGAAGAGAATGACTGAGCCTAATCTCACATCTGGGTGTAAATGAGTACCCAACCCCTACATGCTGTGTTCACAGTCTGGTAAGCCTGATGTGCAGATGAGAGACTTCAGCTTCCTTACCAATATTTTTGCCTCCTGCAGGAAACCGGAGGCTCCATAGTTATACCAGCTTTGCAGTGTCTTTGAAGAGAGAAAACATCCATATCTGTAATATGAAAAAGTGTTGCAAATTTTCCTAAATGAAATGGCATGAAGGTATTGATGAAACATGTAGCTGCTTTATGTATGACTTGAGCACAGTCTTGTTCTAATCATTTGCTAACCTGTGAGGCTGCCTTTCTGGATAGATTTGTGTCTGTGGCAATCCACTGCTCGTAGGCTTTGTGTGATACACTGATGGAAATGGTTACCCTTGTGAAACTGTAAGACCTCAGAGTAGGTAGGGGACTACTTGAAATTCTCCTGCTGGAAGTATATTTAGCACATTAACGAAATACATTGATGGAAAAGAAACAGAAAAAGAAAAATGCATTTCAAATCTTACTTTAAAATAAGAATGATCTGCTGGCATGAAAGAAATGCTAGCTTTAAAAAACAAACAAACAAACAAAAAACAACAAACAAACAAACAAAAAACAAACAAAACAAAAACAACAACAAAAAAGCAAACAAACAAACAAAAAAAACAACAACAACTGTTTATCAGGAAGGGGTTTTTCTTTTTGCAGCATCTATCTTTAAACAGTTGAACTAAAATTCATTGTTTCATGTTGGATAACCCTTTCTGCATGGAGACCTGTCTGGAGTCATTGATTTCCTTGCTCTCAGTACATTTACCAGCCGCAATATGAGTGCTTCGTCTTTTAATCTCCAGTATGAAAGGAACAACAGAGGTCACTGTGGACTTGTGTTGTTGAAAGTGATTACTGGCAGACCTGAGACAGTATGCAACAAGGCCAGCTTGCTCTTTATTTAAGCTTATATATATTTATTTCTCTCTGCTTCGCCCATCCCACCCAGGACTCGTGTGTTCATGAGTCCAGGGAGAGCTAATTAAAATGACTTGTTCCTTTTAAATAAGTCTGCTACCAGCTTGGTACAAAGCCAGAGCAGGTATCATGGTATCATTTTAATATATCTTCTTTAAAAATGATGGTATTGTCCTTTCCTTTCTCTAGAGGAAAATTTCTACTATTTCTGTTCCTTCCTACATTTAATTACTGTTTATTGGAGACATTGGACTCACTGCCTTGGAGACCTGAAAAACAAAGAAGTGAAGGATCTGGTGGGGAGCCTGTTACACCAAGTGAAATGGATTTTCTACCTCTGGTATTTTACAGTATTCTCCATGTCAATGAATTATTCACATCTGAAAGAGCTTTCAATAACAGGCAGAAGATGCAGGTATAAAGAAGAAAAATAACTTTTGCAAAATTGCAAAACAGGTCAGCAGTAGAGAATAGGATGCATCTTTTGCCTGCTAGCCCAGGGGTTTGTTTATTTATTTTGGTTTTATTAACTTTCTTAGCTTCTGTTAAATCCAATCAATGACACAGCTTGGACTTGATTCATAATCTGCACATCTCATTCTGTGCCATTCATCCTGCTGCTGCCAACCAGCTTATATTACAACTTCTGTCTCTTATCTTCTGGACACGCATTTGACTCCCAGACTGTGCTTGGGTTACCCCACGCACCTTTTCATTAGCACCCTCCAACCACCCTTCTCCTCCAGATTCCTCTTTAAAAAAGATAAGAAAACACAGTGAAATGTCCCATGCTTCAAAAGCTGAAGCCATCTGATAAGAAATGGTGGCTTTTAGCTGGAAGTCACGCTGCATGCCAGTAGCCCTATCTCTGTAATTGCAGTCCTCTTCTTTTTATTACAGGGGATAACAGAAATTCAAGTAATGAGAAGTTGAGCAGACAGCCAACTGCTTGTAAACTATTTCCAGGCTGTTAAACCATTCAAATTTTCTGTTTTGAAAGCAAATTCCTTTAATCTTTGGACTTCCACATTTAGTTGGACTTTCAAAGATACCAGACCAAATGGAGTAAATGAAAGAAATGTGACAAGTATTCTCTTCCCGTGATGGGAAATGTATATTGAGATGCAGGAGTTTCTAATTCTGCTTGTAACCATGAAGTTACACTCATGTGTTCCAGAGCCAGCAGTGGAATAACATACAATAAACTGAATCTTTCTCATGACGATGGACACATAGCTGTTATCATTAGAAGAATGACAGCCACAGGAAGCCAAACTTTGTGTTAGTATATTTTATGGAATATTTACTTTTCAGAGTCTCTTTTTCAGTAGCCTTACTGCAACCAAGACAAGCAAAATTACTTGCTGTATGAATACACTTTTAACTTTCAAGCCATCCTATCCCCTAATAAGGAATGGAACATTACGCATTTTCTGATTTTATCCACTGGCTGTGTGGAATGGTCTCCAGTCCACATATGACTTTTTTGAAGAGTGTAATATATATCTAGAAATTTTGTATGATTGTTAGAATAGCAAACTGGAGCGGGAAATTCTTGTCCTGGAGATGCTGCCTTTTCTGATGCATAGTTAAGTCTTATCTCATCAAAAAGATTTCTTTTGGGGAAAGATGAAAGGTGTCTTTTTCTTGCTGTAAGTGCAGGATAATATTCAAATGTTCGGTTTTAGTTTTTTGAGATGTGACATGTCTGATAATTTAGAAGTCTGTATTTATCATCCCTGTAAAAGCTCCATAGTAATTCTTAAGTATCTAAATTGCTTTTGAAAATAGGATTTACATGTGCTTTTCAGAATGCAACCTCAATAAATAGAAACAAATCCTTGCTTTACAGAGAGTGACAGAAGTTACGCACTTAGGGTCAGCTCTACAAAGGCAGTTGGGTACCTCTGTAGACTTCCAACAGTAGCAGTTCAAACTTGGAAGAGCTGAAGATTTGGCCACCAGTAGTTTGCTAGCTATGTGATTAGCATAATATTTTTTTCTTCCTTTATACTTGTTTCTGATTTTATGCAGTCACAGTGGGACTACTTGTTCTGGTGGCCGGAAACATAACTAAACATTGTGCTTCACTTGCATGTTTCATGCAAAATCTCTTTAACAAATGTTTAAATTGTCATTTGTAAAACCTGGCTGGCTGCTGGTAGTAATGAGAGACAAATATCATTCATTATCAGATTTTATTACACATTCCAAAAATACCAAAGCCATTCCTTTTTGTTGACCCAGTGCGGTAAAGAATTGGAATGAATCTGAGCCTAAGAAGCTTATGCCGGTTCCTTATGTAATACAGTATATTGCTGTAATTTACCCACAGTTACAGTGCTTACCTGTGTAATGGAAATATAAAATCCTGTAGAATCATAAACAGCATTTTAACTATCCCTTGTGGTGGCATATACTGCAACAATACCCACCTCTCCCACCCCCACCCCAATTCAATTACATGTGAAACTGTAGCTAGACCAAGTATTAAAAGAGTCTCCAAACTTAACGCGTTGCAGCTTCACTAATGTGGTTGTGTATACATCATGTAGCAATACCCTATTGTCTTTTAGCTATTTCATCAGTCTTTGTTTTCACTATGTTTTCTGACATTATTATATTATTACTTTTAAACTATTTATTTTGTAGTGGCTACAATAAATACCTCATTTGCTTTCTGCTGGATATGAAGAACCAACAGTACTTGGTTTAAAATTGGATAGTCCTTAATGTTTATGTGTGAGGTGTTGTTCCTAAGGGTGATTGTGTGGATTTCACTAAAACTACTTGGAACTGATTGTTAAGAAAAAAACCTTGATTCTATTCAGAAGAGGTGCAGAAGACCTTATTTCTTACCATTCAGAATAGGGCTTAAATATTGCAATTGTTTTGGAATTAAAAAACAACCTATCTATTATTTTTCTTCTCAGTAATTTGGTTTTGAGGGAGTTATTGGGGTGGGTTTTCTTTTGATTACTCATTATTTATTATTCATTATAGGAACGACTTGGCCCTTCCTTGCCAGGCTGGTATTACCTCATCTTTACATCTTTGATGTCTTTGCTAGTCCTTTTACATAAGCAATGACAATAGTAAGTCATTTCTCTTCCACTGTCTGCTCAAGCAAGATGAAGATTGCTCCGCACTGAAAGAGATTACTAATGCAAACTCAGCCATCAATTCTGAGCTTAGTTATTCAAGTTCATTGTTTTATGCATTTTCTTCTGCACAATAACATGGGCAGATTTATTTTTCTTGCTGTGTTTGGTGCCGTTAATTCATTTACACTTGTTTGTTGAGATTCCCTTTGCCAGCATGACAAGACCAACAATGGGCCACTCATCAAAATCCTGATGTCTCCTGACACTCGTTAGTGTTCTAGGAGGACTTGCTTCCTCTCTTTTGTCCTATGAATTAAACTGTCAATTTATCGAGCCAACAGTTTACAACCAGCCTGAAGATACTGAAGAAAATAAATTCGGCATGGTTTATAGACAGAATTATGGGTCATCTTGGATGACAGAACACTAAGCATTAGATTACTGGAATTTATTTTATTGCCACCTCTTCCCCCTGACTATTAAGAAGGGGTCTGCTTTTGCTTGACTTCCTTATCCTCCCAGGCTGTCTTCTGTTGCTCTCCCTACATACTGCTGAGCTGTCATTTGTAAGAGACAGCCGACATCTGTGCAGGTGGGATGAGTGGTCTGCTATACAGACCCTCGTCAGCACTTATGTGCCAGCCTGTGAGAGGACTCACAGCAGTTATAGACAGTCCTTTTAACTCTAGAATAATGTCTTCTGGGGCTGTGTGAGCATTAGGCTGGTAATGTCGTTTTCAGTAATAAACAGAAAGCGAAGTTCTATTCACTTGCTCCTGAGAGCCTTGCCATCTGTCATTGTGTATAGATTTTCAGATTTGCTGGTGTGCTAATTAATCATATTGGGGTGCAAGAGTAACTTGCATTAGGCATCTCTGCAGGGAAATAAGGTAGGAGATAAAACTCACTCCAACATGCCTACCTGGTTAGCTTTGTTGCAAGGGACAGCTCACTGGAGATGCTTGCTGTGTCCCCTAGTGAGCAGGTGGCAAGTGGGAAGGCAAGGATGGGTTATGCATGGAATTTCTCCTCAGCCTGCCCTGAAATCATGAATTGGCAGTTTTGAAAGGGAAAAAGCTTTATCTGTGCCAGATAAATTGCTCATTGAAGCAACATCTACCATAAAACTTGGAGTTGATCTTAAAAAGGCTTTGCTGCAGCTCCGCAGATGCACCGTGTCTGGACTTAGAGATGCCTACAGAGCTGAATACCACAGGGACATTGTAAAGGACATTGCAGCAAATACAGAGGGAAAAGCTTTCTATTCCCAGTATGTGTTGTATATGGTATGATGAGCACACAATGAAGAATGAAAAGCACATGCTGGAGAATATAAAATGTCTCCAGCTGCACATAAACTATATCTGAAGTGATCTGTGAAACTGGCCTATTTTAATGAATCTCAAGTATATCGACAGACAATATATTGGCACAATGTGATTGCAACAGTTCTAAAAATCATTTTAATGATGTAAAGCAGTAATATTTTTCACTAGTAATAAAACTATATTGGCTTCCTATAATTCATTTAATGGCAATTATACTAAAATACTTCCACTTGAAGAAACTATGTGTAAGAGCTTCACAGAAGTGGGAACAGTTGCCAGATATTTGCTTACACAAGCTATACCATCACAATGTAATCAAAGAAGTTGTTTTGCTATTTGCTATTAGTTCTGCTTGAATTTATGGTCTCCAAGCCACTGGCAAGATGTGGATGAATAATGCTAGTGTGAAGTCTGGGAAGGAACCTAAAATTCCTTATATTTCAAATTATTCTCCAAAGCATTCAAAATTGGATTCAATTGAATGAATTCCTGGAAAGAGAAAGTAATAGCTTGTCTCCATTTGTAACTGAGCCAGGCATAAAATACAAGCTTTACTGTTGCTTCCTACGCTGCTCAGGAATTCAAAAATATACCTGAATGATGAGCAGCTGAAGAAGTTTTGCCAGTACTGAAACTGAGTTATCTCTGCCTTGAATAATTTTTAATGTTTGACTCTGCAGAGATGCAGACATGGAATGAAAGGACTGGATTCCTCAGTCTCCTAAATTGGACCGGCTGTTGAATTGGCTCTTTTCCTGTAAATGGAATCCTGTAAATCTTCGGCCAGAAATGTCTCTGTAAGCTTCACATTTCTGTTGGTTGTAGTGTTTGCCATTATCGGTTGGTGGTGGTTGCTATTTTTTTTACTCCCCCCTCTCCTAAGTTCCACCAAATCTGGACTTCCCAGAGCTGAGCAGTAAGGATGCACAAGGAAGATGGTGGGAGTTGAGGGAACCATAGAAAAAGTTCAGGTTGAGATGCTCAATTGCACATAATTATCTGTTGGTATCTAGCTATGTCACTCAAATCTGTTTGCCCAGAGCTTCAGTACAGGCCAGAAAATTCAGAAATGAGACAGGAACAGACCTCAGCTCTGAAACTTGAACTTTATCTGTCTTTTGTCTCAAGTAGTGGAAAACAGAGTTAAAAACTTTTTAACTTTTGCAAGACTCTTCTCTCTCCTCGTTTAGAGAAGTAAAATCGGTTTTCACTTAGCATGAGGAGTTACTCCACTGTAATATCAAAGTCTGGGCATTATTTGGAATTGGAGAAAAAACATTTATGAAACCCTGCAGAAACATCTCAAATCAGATGATTTAAAAAAAAGTAAAAATCGTTATAATTAGAAGAAGAAAAAAAAAAAAACACTTTCCATTTTAGTACTTTCCCATCCTGTTTAACTGAATAATAGAAATACAGCTGTAAGAAAAAATATATTTAAAAGAATGTTAACACTATTTAAAGGGCAATTTCATATCAGCTTGGATTAACAAGGCTGCCTTGTTTATACCTACCACATGATATGTATATATATATTACACCTACCTCTCTCTATTTAATTGCACTAAATCATAGCAAAGTGTTTTTAACTTTCTAGGAAGCCATGGCTAAAGTATCAAATGCCAAACTTTCTCACTTCAGTCATTCCACTTAGCGTTAGCTCCCAATTTATAGCAGTAAAGAAATGTTCTTAGCAGTTTAAAAAAAAAAAAAAAGTGGGGGGAGGAGGAGGATCTTCCTAATATAAGCCAAGGTAAAATGAATGAGGTGGTAATCTTGTGATTCTTTTTCTCAGGGGGTTTCTAACTCAATGTCAGGCTACTTTTATGCAGTGCAGTGCAGCCCTCTGTAAAGCTGTCAAAGCTGAAAGTAGCCAACCTGAAACAATCAGCCATGCCATATTATTTCAGACTGAGTGCTTTGCTCTGCAGTTTCTGCAGCTCAAGTTAGTACATCTGTATGGCACCATGGAGTGTTGTGTATGGCTTGTTCAGAGCTAGTCCCAAGGATGTTCATAGAGTACTGTCTGCACCGTTTAGACTTGCAAGCTCTTTGCCAAGTGCCTACAGGCAAATGCAATTGCTAACCCAGGAGCTGGATCAGATCCATAGGTAATGTGTGCATGTGGTTCTGAAGGTGTTTTCAGAAGAAAATTCCAGGCAAATTCCAAGTTAACTTCTGACTGTATCTTGATTTGAAGCCTTGTGGAGAACAGAGCAGTGAAAAATGAATTGTGCTGGAGGATGGTGCTCCATCCTCTCTTTCCTTGCTTATGACATTTTTGTCATTATAAGTTTGCTTTCAGTAGAGCAATTCAGCTTCTAATTGCTAAATTAGTTGTCCTAGAACTTAACACGCCTCATCCCTTGAGGTCATAATGTAACTTAGTATCATAAAAATGAAATATTGCATGCACAGACTAAAGAGCAAATGCACCAAGTGATTTATCTGAGAGAAGATGACACACAAATGTCTTGAAGATACAGAGCATGGTAAATACATGTAGTGTGCCAGTCTCTATTCATTGGCAGAATATGATAATGCTGGGCAGAGAAAGCTATAAGATGAAAGAGAGGAAAGAGAAAACAAGCATAGGAAATTACTGACTGTTAAAGGAAAGGTAATGGATACCATGCAACTCTGCAACTTCCCCTTTGCACATGTCAATGTAACATGGAGCAGTCTGTTCTTTTACTTCATCCCAGTAAGAGCAGTTTGTTTCATTTCTGTCTCTTAACATGTACCATGCAACAATTTCCTGTCTGCAGGAAGGATACTAAAAATATGGAGAAATTCTTTATTGATTGCAAAAGTGGAATAAGTCTACGAATAGTTAGGCATCAGAATTCTCAAACTTTTCCATTGCAGGAAAATTCATGCTTAGAGAAAATGGCAAGAACAATTGTAGTCGCTAGTTGCCCTGTTTCAGGCAGCAACTCTCCTATTTCCACACTTCCAATAGAAAATGTGTGTTTTAATTCATTAATTAGATGAGTTATTCCAGAAATCACCTCAAATTCTCTCTAGCTTTCCCTGAAGTGTTTTTTTTTTTTTTTTTTGTAGTTATACCCTTTTAAATCAATCTGAGTGATCCTGCTGTGTTGGACATGTGCTGACCTTTTGTGTAAAAGAGTATCATGTCTGAAGCTTTGTAATACATTTTTAAAAAAGAGTAATCTGTAAATGAGTCACTCTGCTTTCTATTTGTAGTCTATACTGTATCCTATGGAATGTTGCTGAACATTTCAAGCCATGCCTGCAAACCTGGTGCCTCCCCTCAGAACTGACAGCAGTTGGAAAGTCCAGGTGCCATTATTTTGTGGTTCAGTGCTCCACTTGAATTTAATTTTCATAAACAGATACAACAATTGCTTTGTGCTGAAGTATAGCAAAGGGATTACTTCATGGAATATTGGTCACAAGTAAATAAAAAGAGACCTATTTATGGATATTTGGGATAAAAGAAAAATATGTTTCACTTTGCTGTGTTCAAGCTTCAACAGAATGATTGACATTGATCTGAGGATCCCAAATTATATGTTTGGTCATAGTTTAGTTGTGCATTTTACAATAAAGACTATCGTAGGCCCTTCAATTGTACAGACTGTAAGACTTCAGGAGAAGTCTGTGTTTACCAAAATAAAGTAAGTGTTAAGGGCAGGAGCTGGCATCATGTAAAGCCTGATCTGCGTGGATTAAAAAATCTGTTATAAAAAACCTGGGAACATGTTACCATGAGGGAAACTCTTGGCAGCAGAGATACAACCTGTGCTATTCTGCGATCTGAGAGCACAGGGGACTTGCTAGAGGTGTACATTTGTACTGTCTCTGCTGGCTGTCAAAACAGCCTTAGGGACTTGTTCCTGCCTTCCACTGAGGTACATCATCACACATGAAAGGTGGAAAGATGATTAAAGTTTGCTGCTATGGCAGTTATAAGGGACAAAATGTTTAGTTCTGATTTCTGGCTGTACTTGATAGTATGGAATGTAAAATCTGACTTGGAGACTGACTTGAAAATAGTTTTTGTTCTAAATGCAGTGGGTTAAGTAAGTTTGGCTACATGGCATGTATTCTGTGATGAGAGTCTGGATTTAAATTACTGAAACTAAGTTGCTAGCATAACTTTGTATGGTGTTCGTTGGCAAGAACTATTTTTTGTCAATGGCCTAGGTGTACCTGGACAGAACTACGTGTTCCAAAGAAGATGAGCTTTGTCAGAGGGGCTGTTCTGGCTATGAGGATCACTGTACCTCTCAAATACATCCAGTGTCATGTACTTCTAGGAATTCTTCACCTGGAGCAAGGACCATGGGAGGCTGTGTGGGAATTTACACTTATCCAGCTGTCTAGTGATGTCAGTGCACTCATTTTTCTCTGTAAGGTTTTATGGGGCTTGGCAGATCTCTACTCAAAGTGGAAACTACATGGCATGGGAGCCACAAAATAGAGGAGTATACAACAGGAGACAAAGAGATGAGAAAACTGCTTTTAATCTTTTCATGCTAAGGTAAATTACCAGCTGAACCAAACACTCATTTGATCTACTTTAGTTCTTGTAATGCTGTATGAAATGGGTGAGCTGGGTGAATGCAAACTCCTCGCTAAAGATAGCACAGAGGCACAATTGCCACTGCTGGCAGAAAGGCAGAGGATTCGAACTTTAACAGAGGAACACGCTTGAATTTGGATTTTAAAGAGGGCTAGGATCTGTCAGAAGAACTTGTCTCCCTTCTCTTTAGAAATCCTCAGAAGTATTACTTGTCTTCCATCTCTTCATAAATCCTCAGAATTAGGTCTCTTGAACGTATAAACTTCGGAATTTTGTCATTGGGGTGTCCTGGTTTCAGTTAGAATTAATTTTCTTCCTAGTAGCTGATGGAATGCTGTGTTTTGGCTTAGGATGAGAAGAGTGCTGATAACACCCCGATGTTTTAATTGTTGCAGAGCAGTGCTTATACCAAGCCAAGGACATCTCAGCCTTTTGCTCTGTCCTGCCAACGGGCAGGCTGGGGGTGCAGTAAGAGCTGGGAGGGGACAGACCCAGGACAGGTGACCCAAACTAGCCAAAGGGGTATTCCATACCATCTGACGTCATGCTAAACAATATATAGGGGTGGCTAGCCAGGGGGAGGGGGCCGGACTGCTCGGAGTTAGGCTGGGCATCGGTCAGCGGGTGGTGAGCAATTGCATTGTGCATCACTTGTTTGTACATATTATTAGTAGTAGTACTATTATCATTGTGTTATTGTTATTGTTATTATTATTTTTTTATTATTTTTCCTGTCTTATTAAACTGTCTTTATCTCAACTCACGGGCTTCACTTTCCCATTTCTCTCCCCCGTCCCAGAGAGGGAGGGGGAGAGTGAGCGAACGGCTGCGTGGTGTTTAGCTGCTGGCCGGGTTAAACCATGACATTGGGGAAAAAAAAATGCATGCGACTGCTCATTTTATAAGCTATAACATGCAAAAATCAGCAAATACTGCACATATACAGGAAAGAGGAGAGAACTGTGAGACTTCAGGTACAGTTACACATGGGGAACTTGGCTTGCTCTTGACAACAGCAGGCTGTTTTGTTCTTACGTGGCTCTACCCTTATGGCTGACCAAAGTTCACGCTTCTTGTTTCAAAGCAGTTTCTGATCATGTTACAGATTTCCCACCTTGTCTGTTGTAGCTTCTGTAGCTGGCCTGGATGTCGTTTTTGAAGTATTTCAAGACTGCCCTACTTTCAGGAAACGGTGTAGGAAATCATTTCCAAGGGGAAGTTACATGATAACTTGTCTGGGTGCAGGTTGCTTTTTTTCCTCTACCTTGAGGTTTGTAGACCATTCAGTGGCAGATGTACAATGACCATACATAGAATATTCAGGAATGTCTGTGACTAAGCATGCTGTGTCTTAGAGCCAGAGTACTCATACGATCATAAAATGGTTTGAGTTGGAATGGACTTGAAGATCATCTAGTTGCAACCCCCTGCTATAGGCAGGGACACCTTCCACTAGATCAGGTTGCTCAAAATCCCAGTTAGAAAATAGTCAATATAAAGTGATGAAAGCAATGATACTTGAGACTGGCTCAGAGTTCATTAATGATGTGAGCAAACATCTTTTTTTTTTTTTTTTTTTCTTTCCCCTTTCCTGCCCTAAGGACAAGAACAAAATAATCTTCAGATGCAAGATGTCAATTTTTTGGTTCCTTTCCACTGTGTGCTTGCCCACCTCCCATCTGCTCTCTGTCTTTACCCTGTACCAAATGCTGTCTTTGTATCCATACCAGGTTTGAGCAAACCTGGCAGCCTTACCAGGGACTTTTTTCATGGCAGGAACCAGCAGGAGGTAGATATTTGCTGCTTACAAATAACTTGCAAAAATTGTTCAATCCCACAGGGATTCAGTGGTAACATATTAGTTCACTGCACCTACTTCTTTCCCTAGCAAGAGGAAATAGGGTGGCAGAATCTGTATGTACAATGAAGGAACAATGTGTTAATGGGGGTGTTGGACTGCTAGAAGTAGCCAGGCACCACAGGGCCTGCCTTCAGACCACACCTTGTTGTAATTAAAGTGCCTGATCTTATGCATCACCATCAGAACAGCATTGAAAAGGCAAATGGGAAATCAGCACAGTTCCCAAATACCTCTAAATTATGCTGATTTATACCACTGATCTTTCTCTATAAGGATGAGCTTCCTTGTTCAGAGGGGAGCAGGTGATTTGATCCACTTTAGAAGTAGATTGCTTAAAATGTAGATAAATGTTTTGCTTTATGGTTTTGTTTTCTTATACTCCAGTGGGTTATTAGATGAGATTTCAGATGGTTTCCATGGAACAACACTGCATAAAACAACAAAATTTCAATATTAACACTGCCCGCAATAAAAGTGTTTGGTTTCTCCCTTTCTCCTTTTCTGAATGTTTTGTTGACGTTGATGGGATTATGTAATCTGCACACTTCAGTGCTGTCATAATTTGTTCTGTTAATCTGTCATGAATCGCAACTGATGAGTGTATGTGCAGATTCTTGAACCAGCCCTACAGCATCTGTGAAAGTCAATAAGAGATTTGTCTTTTAAATTTTATTCTTGTAATTCTCAACTTTTTAGCAGTCCCATCCAGATCATACAAATCAAACGTTGCAAGGTTGGAAGAGAGTTCATGGAACAGAGATCAGTTGCACTATCAAGCAATCCCATTTGCTTTGCTATATCCCAAACAATGGCAGTTTTCTTAGTGTTCTTTTTTGTTTTAAAGATGTTGTCTGCAGCATCAACATCTCAGGTGACTTCTTATTTTAAAGAACATCTTTTTTTTTTTTCCTTCATTCTATACAAAGAACTTCATCTTTTTTTAAAACTTTTTGTTATTTTTATTTCATTTTTTCAACAGTGCTTTTTTTCCATGAAGCCAGTTTGTATCAAGAAAGAAAGAAACAGTTCTGTGTGAGTCCAAAGTTGACTTGTCTTAATCTGTTTCAGGTTTATATGTGATATTTAAAAAATGAAATACTGTTGGAAATAGTAAGTGGGCTGTTGGTAACAACCATTTTTAAATAGACGAAAATCTCTTAATTTCTCTAGCAACAAAAAGCTTCATTCTGAGCATGTGCAAACTTTACATCAGTATAATCTTGGTGGATTTCTGTTTTGTACATCAGGAGTAAGTCTAATGTTGGATAAAGTCCCCAGCATTACATCCTGGGAAGTAATTTCCCCCTCTGTAAAATGTGAAAAAATCAGACTAACACTTTAGTGTTTCTCCATGTTCCCTTTCTTGAAATCACTATACCAGACATAGAAATGTCCTAGAACAAAATCAAGCCTGATACAACTGTGCTTGTGTATATATAATGCAAGTTCGGCAATAATCAAGTTTAAAGCTAATTCCTTTTTTTTTTTTTTTTTTTTTTGCGTGTGTGTATGTGTGTCTATTTGGCTATTATACAGATTCTTTTTTTGTGGTTAGTAGTGAACATGTTTGGCTGGAAGGGGAAGTGTTACAGAGTGCCCAACCAGACTGTGGCAATCCACACAAGCAAACTACTTGCCTACAGACAGGAGGATGTAATTTTCTGTTGTGAGTTTCCATTAAGGATAGAAAAAATGCTACCCAAAGTAGGTGCCTGACCACTAAAGTTATGCAGACTAAAGCAGTATGGATGAGAGTATATATGCCAAAGAAATTTGGCTGCCTTCTTTCTGAAAAAGAAATTAATGGTGTTAAAGATGCACAGTACTTGTGCTCTAACCTGATATGAGAGGAACTGGTTGAGAAATACTGTTGACGTTGCAGGTTGGATTTTTTTTTTTGTTTGTTTTTGTTTTTAGGTGTGCTTGATGCATGGCTAGGGAGCAGGACAGTGGTGTCCTCCAGGCTAGTTCATGCCACCTGGAACTTCTAATAGCTGCTCTGTCTAAATGATGTCTGACTACTGTAGCAGCCAACTGGGATGTAGAGATGTCTCAGCTATGAATCCTTGCTGTTAGGCCTATCCACCTCTTTTATAGGACAGAAGGAATACTTGTGTGTTACTCCAGGGCATTCTTCAGTGGGCTGGTTTAATCAGCTTTTCAGCTGCTATTTAAGGCACATTGCTGATGTGGAGAATGAGGGACTTTTATCTGATGGTATGCTTTCTTGCAAAACTGCAACAGCTCAACATGTGGCACTCTGAAATCAAGTCATAAGCTAAGCAGATAGGCAGATGTTTCTGTCTGCTTCCTAGATACAAAGGAGGGTTTTACACAGATGGGCATCAAACCTTTTTCCTACTGCAACTGTCCAGAATGCCAACCATTTTCCACATCATAAACTATTATTGTCCTGGATGCTGGATGCACTGTCACAAATCCCAAAGCTGTAATTCTTTGATACGGTCTGCTCTCCAGCATCTCTCGTGCCTTTTTCTCAGGCAAGTCATCTACTCTTCATCAGGCAGGTCAAGAGTTATTCTGAAGTTGTCACATGCCATATTCAACCAAGAGGCTGTTTTTTGTTTTTTTTTTTTTTTCTTTCCAGGATAGACTGGGAGAGAGGGAGGGGTCATGGCATACTTTCTTGTTCAGATAAACTTACAATTATTTCACGTGCCTACCTAAAATAAATAAATCAGTTACTCTCATTCTTCTCTCATCTCTGAAAGATTAATGTACCTTTGAGCAAGTGATAATCTTAAAGAGCCTCTTGTGAAGAGAGTGAGGATAAGTAAATCCTGTGCCAACATCACCTTTAGTGACCTCATTTTTTTGCCTCTGAATAACAAATTCATTTTTATTGCTAGTATAGCTTCAGGGCCACTTTTCCAGAGCCCCTTACACATCTCATTTCAGTTCAGTGCATGCCTTTCTTAATTACCATTCTGTGTAGCAGTAACACTAGGAATAAAAATAGCTTGTGTAAGCCTTGGCATAATACTGCCATGAAAATAAGGGAGGCTGATGGCAGATCTTTCATTGGGTTAATGGTGCACACTGTAAGCCATGTCTATACTGGTCAGTTTGGTTTCACAGTTAGTGGTTAAGTAAATGACAGTAAAACTTTAATGATCACCTTTTACAAGTGACATCAGGAAAGCTCTTTTAGGGGATATTTGTGAATTCTACTACATGTGTAGAAGTAGTCTTCCTGTCCATCTCCTTTGGATCTTAGGTGGCCTGTATAGCCTCTGAGTGTTATACTTCTCCATGGTATGATCCAAAGGCTACATCAGGAGAATAGGCATCTCATGTGGTTTGCCTCCCTTTTTGTCTGCCTGATATTAAAAATCTAAGGGCAAATGAGGTAGTCAGAGGCTGCACAGAGTGCTGGTGCTTACCTACCTCAACAGCAGGCACTTCAAAAATGCAGCACTCTGAGTGTGCTCTTGCTGGCCGGAATGTCAGCAAGCACCTGGTTTGTCCTTGGGAATGTTTTCCCCACACTGCTTTCTGTAGCATTGCAGACGTGGGTGCTCCTTGGTGTGGAGCAGTCTTGAACTGTGGGACTGTGCCACCCTCTGCACCTCTCCCTACAGGTCTTTCTCATTCATATATATATTTAAGAGAAAAGGGGTGTGTGTGTATATATATGTATACATACAACCTTACACTAAGGTAGTCATATCAATACTGACAACTAGGTTGAATACATGTATCTTAGAGTAATAGTGAATGCTTGTGGATGCTTTAACTACTCAGGTATAATCAGGCCATTTTCTGAAGGTTTTCTGAAAAATGAGTGAAAGTATGATTAGGCCCTGAGTTCCCAACATGAATGTTAATTCTATACAATAGTATCTAGTTTTGAGAGGGAGACAGATATTTCATGTGGGGAAATGGTAAATATTATTTATGCTGAGGAATTAGTTTAATAGGAAATAATCTCAGTCCTGCTTTGTCCTCCTTGAGGTAGCCAACAGCCCCTCTTGCTGCCTACACCTACAGCTAAAACAACACTCCGTGCTTGTCAGCTCAGAATGCTTGTACTTTATCTCACTGACAAGTGACTGGAATATTTTAACTCTGCTTCAAATACTGGCATGCTGTTTACACCTGTTTTGTAACTAAAACCAAAATTTTTAACCAAAAAAATAAGAAGAGGTATAGGAATCTGAGTGTTTGGTTTCAAACTGAGGAATGTTGTCCAAAGCTTGCCTTGCTGTAATGCAGTTACCAGCATATATGAGTGATGTATGATTCAAGACACAATGCCTACCAATAGCTATTAGAGCATTTTATTAAGACATAATGATTCAAAAAAAAAAAAAAAAAAAAAAAGGATTCTACTACGGCTATTCTGGGTGCTCAATAGACTGAGCTTTCCCTACCACATTCTGCTAATCTATCTAAATACAAGAGAGATGATGTAAGCTTCGCAATCCCTAGCACTGACTCTGGTAAGTGCCAGCTATCTGCATTCCTGGTCTCTCAAGGGGACTAGAGCAATGAGGAAGAAGGGCCATAGTCTCATACTGATGACTTGCTATTTGTTATCCAGGCACAAGATGTCTCTGTGGGCTCTCCAGAAATTCTAGATTAAATAAATAAATAAATAAATAAATCAAGCTGTGCAGGAAGCCTGTCAGATTGTGTTTGTGATTTTGTTTGTTTTCTTTAAAAAACACTTCCTGTGTTAAACAGGCTGATACATTATATTTTGTAACTTCCTTGCTGCCATAGTCCATGGCAAAGGAGAGACATCCTTGAAGGGAGAGTAATGAAGGACTTGCGTGTGGTATAGATTCTGACTTCATGCAGTTTAAGAAGGAGATCACCAGGGTTTAGGTGCATGGCTAGATAATCAAGCAGTTCATCCTCTAACTTCCATATTGAGACAGACATTCAAGTTGCATAACGCTTACTGATGTCTTAAACACTTAACTCAGATACATATTCACTGTGTTAATACAACTAAAGAAACCTCAAGGCTTGAAATTTCCTGGAGTCTGAAAGCTTGATCTGACAACATAAATGTTTAATTAAGAAATAATTCTGGTATTCAACATTCTTTAGAAATGTATTTATTTTAAATAGCAAGTCAGCAGGACTTCTTTTCAATCTTATACGTTTACGTTTGTAGCATTTAGTCATTTCCAAGAGAAGACTTTTAAAGAGTAACTTGTGAAGTGCTGTTTCACCCCTTTGATCTAAGATAAATATCTTTGCTTTCAAGCTTTGATGATGACCACCATGGTATTTGTCATTATTAAAAACCCCTCGTGTTAACAAAAGCTGTGTTCAGTCCTGCTCAGTGGAGCAAGTCACATTTCCACACCAGGCACGAAGAGGCAGGCTTGAGAAGTTAATGAGTCTTTTATGTCAGCTGACTTCCACTACGAAGTGTCTGGCCTGCCAAAAATGCAACAGTCTTATGGTTATTAATATTAACACCCACATCTTCTTAGAACAAATGGAGGAATCCCTTTTTCAAGTATCAAGGAAACTAAATCTGTAATGAGACATGATCAAATCTGAGCTTTTGGAATATCATAGTCAGTATGCTATCACTTCCTATCAACCATTTGGATGATTTTATTATAATAGTATGTAGAAGCCCAAGTGATGGAGAAATGCGCTAGTTCAGGATGAAGAATGAGATGTGTATTTGGTACCACCACAATGTATGCATCTTCTGTAGAAATCTACATAGGAATCTCTCATGTAAATATTTTAAAGTAATACTACTACATCACGCACAAATTTCACCTCCAAAAGTCAGTATTTCTAGGAGACTCTCCCTTAACTCTTTGACATTTTTTGCATTTGAATGAAAAGTACATATTACTAGTTGCTAAAAATCCACCAAAGTGGGAGAAAGTGCATCTTTGTGTGAACTTTATTGAGACTGATTGCAGCCTCTCTTGCAAGTGAGAGTTTTAGGAGCATAGCATTAAATTTTTATACAGTAGGCATATTATAACAATGATTATGTAGACTAATTGTTGGACTGTACTGGAAAAAATAATCTCCTTAAGAACAATACATGTGGTTTCTGAAAGATGAACAATTCTAAACAATTTCTCTTTGGCCATCCTAATCATGCTTACTTATCCTCACTTTACAGCCAATACATTTCAACTTTTGTAATAACAGTGTTAGTAAATATGCAAATGGTTGTTGGATTCTTACTTACACAGGTTTATTTCAGTAGTAGGTTTGACAGATTATTCTCTTTGAAATCACTTTTTTGGGTAGCATCTATGGATGTACAATAACATACCAATACAAATTGCTCCCTCTGGGGCTGAAGAAAGTAAGACATAGGAAAGATGACATCATGACATTAAACATTTTTTCTTTGCTTGGGACTGATCCTAAGTCTGTTGACATTAATAGAGATTTTCTCTTACTGACTTCCTTGGATTTTGTGTCTCTAGTCTAGCTTTGCAATATGCTGATATCAATCCTATTCTTAACAAGGAGGTACTAAAACTTCCAGGTGTGGCATTATGTGATGAGTTGGTGCCAATAAGCAAGAGAACACGCGATGAAGTAATCCTTAAAGTCTAACCACTTATATAAATTCGAAATACATCATTAAGACTTTACAAGGAGCACATATTTTGCTTTCCCACCCCCAAAAAATTGTCAATTAGGCTTTTGACGTGTTTGAGTAGGTAAGCAAAAACAATAGATACATTTGATAAAGAACTGACCTTGAATGTTCAAGGCATTAGCAGCAAAGGTAACATACAAAGGAATGGGAACATCTCCCTGTCCTTCTTAGACAAGCTGAAAATTTGGAAGAAAAAAAAAAAAAAAAAATCTGAAAAAATATCTGAACAAGCTGCTTTGAGAAATAAGTTGATAAACTCCCAAATTTGCTGGAACAGCTAGTGTGGTAGAAATCTCAACCAGTGTTTAACCAGGGATTTCTGTCAGTCTCGTGTTGTGTTATAGGTTAAGAATTGAATTACTTGCTTGTAAATTAAGAGTGTTACTATTAATACAATTTTGAGAAATAAACCTTTCAAACATTCATGTTCTATTTCCTGATTTAATGAGATAGGAAGTTTATTTAAACTCTCTAGAGAAAGAGAAGGGTTTGTACAACATTTACCATGTGTTCTGCTACAGACCTATTCTTGAATTTGTATAAATTTCTTTGATTTTATATCAGATGTATATTTCTTTTGTGATGGTTTAGAGAGAGTTAGGAATAGAGAACAAATGCAGATATAACAAACTGTAGAAGCTAATCTTCAAGACAATAGGTTTGTCACAGGCTTACAGATGACTGTATCCCCATTTTGGGATGTTGTAGCCCAACATGTGCTTAAGTCATTTGGGAAAATTGTGTGAAATGTCTGTGTTCTAAGAACAGACCAATCCCCACCTCGCTACAGCCTCCTGTAAGGTACCTGTAGAGAGCAATAAGGTAGCCCCTGAGCCTCCTTTTCTCCAGGCTGAACAAGCCCAGCTCCCTCAGCCGCTCCTCGTAAGACTTGTTCTCCAGGCCCCTCACCAGCTTCGTCGCCCTTCTCTGGACTCACTCAAGCACCTCCATATCCTTCTTGTAGCGAGGGGCCCAAAACTGAACACAGTACTCGAGGTGCGGCCTCACCAGAGCCGAGTACAGGGGGACGATCACTTCCCTAGCCCTGCTAGTCAGCCCTCTGGAAGTCCAATACAGCGGTTTTTCTGGTCCCCTTCCTAGCTTCTCCAAGAATGGAGAACTCTACCATTTTATGGTCACTCTGCCCAAGACAGTTTCCAACCACCACATCTCCCACCAGTCCTTCTCTGTTTGTGAAGAGAAGAACTAGCAGGGTACCTCCCCTGGTAGGTTCACTAACCAGCTGCGTCAGGAAGCTATCTTCCACGCTCTCCAGAAACCTCCTAGAGTGCTTTCTCTGGGCTGTGTTGTGCTTCCAGGATATATCTGAGAAGTTGAAGTCCCCCTCAAGAACAAGCGCTGACAATTTCACAAGTTTTGTCAGCAATCAATTTATTAAAAATACATGGTCCAAAAGTTAGTGCTATCATTAATAACAACAAAGGTCCTGTTATTGTTGATAATAAAGTAGTAAGCCAAGGTGAATAATTAAACCAAGATTCGTACCAGCTCTGTCGGGCTTCATTCTCCCGTTTCCTTTTTTTTTTTTTTTTCAACACTTCCCTGGGTCTTGCCATTGTACCTCTTACCACTCCAGCGTGATCAGCATACACACAGCATTCCTCTTTCAGGGCTGCACACAGCCTGCCCTGTTGTAAAAAAAAAACAAAAAAACAAACAAATCTAATCCCATACGATTTTTAACACTACCTCTGAAAGCGACCTGATAGATTTTCCAGGGCCAAGATGGATTGTTCAATTTGGGTCAGGTCCTCATCCACAGCAATGCGTAAGGAAGTAAATTTTTGATTTTGTTTAACCAATGAGGCTACCCTGGTCCCCACTCCAGCTCCTCCCAGGATTATTAGGGTGGCCAAAGTTAGAGCCGTGAATGGTTCCTGTCTTTCCAGATGATGACTTTCCACTGTGTCTGGGTGTACATATAATCCTCAGGGTGGTATAGAATCCTTGGTATAATTATCACCTGTATACAAAAATCACGAGATGCATTAAAGAGTTTTAGTGATAGACAAGGAGTTATGCCCACTCACGAACAAACCCACCTAGTGTTGTTGGCTGGGATTAGCCACTCGGCTGATTGTTTTCCATTCTCCATGATATTACATAGGTGACACTTCCCACTAGGAACCGTGCACACACACCTACCACCTTCAGTGACTTGTGTTAGTGTTACCCTTATGTCTTTTCCCCAACTGCATTGTAGAGGGTTGTTCTCGTTTGTGCGGGTGGGCTCCCCAGGATCCCCGATAGCATCATAATATGAAGGCCTTATACTAAAGCATAATCAACAATGTTTTGTTACATTTGGGTTTGTTTTGTTTAATAATTGGTAGCTGGCATTCATGACCCCCCCCATATGTTATTCTCAGTTACCATTCTCAGCTTTACCTGAGCTCATAGGGCTGCTGAGGGTTGGCACTGTAGTATTTTCCGCAGGCTGGATTCCCTGGACACTTTCTGACAATACCTCATTTGGTCCTACTGCCTGGGGCCTATCAGCATCCTCCTTTTTATTAGTATGAGTCCTCCCCTATCTGTTCTGTGTTTGTAAAATCTGACATTTTTCCTAGTACCCAGCTAGTATCGTCCAAGTTTGTTATATTTATATATAGAACCTTGCAAATTTCTTTATTTCTGTGGAAGGTTCCTGTATACCCTATACCATGCCCTTGCCACCTGTAACGGGGATCCACTTGTCAGTTACAACCTTGCAACCCATATCCCACTTGTAAGAATTTATCCCGACCAGCCCCGAGTGTCCAGTCCGTAGCAATGGTTTCACACCCCTGGTATGCACAATAATACATGTTTGGGTAATTACAGTACCCCTTTCCCGGGTTAGAACTTGGGCAGAAATAAAAACCCAATCGGTTAAAGCATGGCTGCATTGACACCAGTTCACATAATGTGATGTGGAAACTGGGAGCACCCGCTGTCGTTGTTTGCTGGATGACGAATTGATCCTTCCATCTGATTAAGCTCCATTTAAAAGGCTGGTGGGGATGCACAGACCCATAGCTGACCAAAACGATGATACTGACTCCCATGTATTGTTGGAGGTGGTCGGAGCCCATCTCTCCAGGGTGTTTTTAAATTGTCGGCCCCTCAGTCCCCCACCGTTTTCATTTCTCTGCCTCGCTTGTCAGTTCGGTTGCAGCGAACTACAAGGTATCGGTTCTTCTTGGCAGCAGCAGTGTTCTTCAGGGGAACCTACTAGGGGGCCTTTGAAACAGGGCCTCCTCCCCTTCCCACGATACACAGATAATATAAAATACTTATCGAGTCCGTCTTAGTGTCAGCTTCAAGTCGTCAGGGCCTGGAGCTGCCTCCCATTTACCTTCCCGGATTGGTCCTTTCACATGGCTGGCATGCGTCCATCCTTTCTCCGCAGTTCGAATAGCCGTTTCTGTGGTAAGCAAAACAACATAGGGACCTTCCCCCTCGTGGTGTTAAAGAAGTCTCTTTCCAAGTCTTAATTAGAATTGAGGGTGATCAAGTGGCAATTCCAAGTCATAGGGCATACCATATAGCATTTCAAAAGGAGAAATTCCTACATCAGTTCTGGGCTGTGTCCATATGTTTAACAGTTGCAAGAGGTAAACATTTTACCCAAGAAGCCTTAGTTTCCAGCGTAAGTTTTGTTAGTTGTTTCTTAATTTCACCATTCTTTCGCTCTACCTTTCCAGCACTTTGGGGATGCCACGGAGTGTGGTATTCCCAACTTGTTCCTAGAGCTTTCGTAGTGTCTTGAGACACTTTGGAGACAAAATGGGGCCCTCGGTCAGAGTCAAGTGTATCTATAATTCCGTATCTCGGAATAATATTCTCAATTCCCAATTCAACCAGATTTTAGTATTTACTTAACCGATCATAATTTTTGGGGTGATTAGGGTCTCAGTTGGGTGGGTCAGGGGAATGTAATTGTGTGCAGTTCCCTGAGCGGTCCCATCAGCAATCTGAGCTCACACATGAACTCAGGTTGTTTTAAGAGTTAGCTGCTTTTCTGTTTCCATAACAACTCTCTCTCGGACCATCATGATCCCTTTGCCCCCGAGGGCTAACATTCCTAATTTTAGGATCTCAGCCTCGGGCTGAGGCGGAATCAACAAACCTTTTAACACTTCCTTTATCTTTCTCTAGCCTTTTCTTTTCTAATGCCCATATCAAAGGCTCAGTCAGGGGCCAACTTAATTCCGTACCTTTTCCCTCCAAGATGCTGAAACAACATCAATATACAACATTTCATCCTGTTTTCCTTCTCTCCACAAAAACAACATTGACTGTAATATGGTGTTATAATTAATAGTTCCATTTAGGGGCCACTCCTCTCCATCCTCTAGTTTATGAAGTGGCCACCACTGATTACAATATTTGATAAGGGTTCTTTTACTTTCTGTACCCTTTCACCCCACTATATCCCTCCAATGTGTTAGTATACATTCTAGGAGGCTTTTCCTCAGGATTTCTTTGCTTTGAACTTTTCCTATTGTAATCTACAGTGGTTAATATTCCACCGTTTTCCTGGGCAAATTTTGTTCCCTTAGACATACACCTCAATGGCAGTTCTTATATTTTCATATTTACATATTAACATATGTATAAAAGAACACTTTAACAAAAATGCCCGGGCTTTTATATATACAATATACAATGTACAGTTATTATTCCAGTTAGAATTATTCCTCAGCAGCTGCAAACATTATGCCAGTTGCCATTAAAGCTAGCTTACCCTCCTCCTGTCTCTTTCTTAAAATCTCGGACGTCCCCGGAGTTAATGGGGACGGCCACATATTCCTAGTCACTGGTCCCTGAGCGCTAGAGTCAGAGTCGCTATCAGAGTCTCCCTGGGGTTGCGGATTACAAAGCCCAGGAGTCGGAGGGGCTGCAGGTGGGGGTGGTGGAATATAGGGAGGCAGTGGGGCTGGGATCTCTAATTCTCGGTTTTTCTTGCACCTCCCATCCCCTCCTTTTTCTTTTAGAGGGTATAAATTGGCTCGAGTTTCCGAGCTGATCCACAAATGTGCATATTCACTTTTTTCCAAACTAAAAGGTTCCTTTGAGTTTACATAAATATTTAGGGCCTGGCAAACCCAATCTTCAAAGGACCCAAACACGGGCCAGTAAAGGTGGTCTCCTCAAATCTGTTTACCACCCCAAACTTCAACACAATAATGTATCATTTTTACTTTATTCCTTCCCCGCCTAAAAGGGGAATCCTCCCAATTTTTAATCATTAATCCTGGGGTAACCTAACATCAGACGTTACCCCACCCATGGGACCAGAAGGCTTACTCTTCTTCTGTCCCATCTTCCGGAGCACCTTCACACACACACACACGCACGAATTGCTTCCCCCTTTTTGTGGCCCAGTCCCTCGCGGGATGTGGGAACTGCACTACTGAGTGGTCCACACTCGCTTCGTCCTGCTGGACGTCTCACAGCGACACGCTCCAGGATACCCAACCCCAACCGAACGGATCACCGGCCTATACTTACTCCCTCCTGAGTCTTCGTTCGGTCTTCGTGCACAAAGATTACTAGGGGTTGCTGGCTTTATTTGCTTGCTGCCGAATTTAGGATTCGTCGGTGAAGGATTTGAATGAAAGTAGTCCTAGCAAAGGCCGCTGAAATCAGCGGGGCGCCCCCTCCGAAGGTCTTTCAATCAGATTGCCTTCATCCGAGACACAGCACAAAATTTTTTATAAATTGCCCCCTTAATTAATTTTCAGAGAGCATTGCATTAATAATAGGAAGGAATTTATTGAGTAAGCAACAGCAAGCAAAACAGCGCTGGGCAGCCGGGGAGTCTCAGCTCCGCCAATGGTGCGCACCTCACCCCCGCCAGGGTCCCTTTTTATATTTTGGTAACTCCGGGATTACGCAGCACATCCTGGTATACTCTGCGACTGCGCGCAGTGTTGCTAGGGGGTCGTCTCTGTCCCTCTGGTGGTCGTGAAGATGAAGGCCATAGTCTTCCTCAGCGTTGTGGTTCAACTTCTTTTTTTATTTGGTCATGTTGGCCCAGCATGAGACACGAAGGCAGGATGTTGATACACTAGGTTAGCAACTTATCAGGAGATGGTTACATGAGCTTTGCAGCACTGTCTTTGAACAAAAGAGGCAACTGAGATGCAGAAGGAGAGAAGGGGAGGGGGTTGTCTTTTTTGTTACATTAGGAAAAAGAATTTTCATAGTTTCTAGCCAAGTATTATACAGCTCCTTACTTCAGCAGGAAGCTTTTGCAACTCCTGCTCCTCAAACGGAACTCCTTGTTTTTATAATACAAAAGACAATGAACAAACATTTATTGTGTATTACAGTGTACACATTGCAGCTGAGCTAGCAGCAGACCGCCGTGAGAGGAGGTGTTCGTATGGGCGGGGGGATTACTCGCCCTTCCTGCTCGCCCTGCCTGCGCGAACCTCCGCGCTAACTGCCGCGCCCCTCCCTTCTGACGCGCCACACCCTGTTTGCTCGTGCTGGTCGCCGCGCTCCCTAGGGGCAGCTTGTGAACGGCCGGGGAGGGGACGCTGCTGGCTCCGCATACGCCTCGTTCTCGCCTCATTCGCCTCCCTCGCGAGGGCTGCCGGGTCTTGGCGGCTTCCTCGAGTGGGCTCGATGGTGGAAAAATTAGCCCTGCCTGTCCGATCTGCCGTTCCGCTGCAGAACGCATCTGCCCCGGAGCAGATAGCCTCGGCAAGGAGATCTGCTTGTATTTTTATCTGCTTGTATTTAAAGTTTGAGTTTTTAAAGGATAATTAAAGGGTTGTATTTGGATTTTTTTAAATTAAGTATTGATTAAAGCTCTTGTTTTGGGGTTGCTGATGTGACTATTCATGAATGAATCCTGACTATGTCTGTAACATGTTCATAATATCTGTATACGCTGGAATGCAAACTCACTAAATCTAGTTCCCCGATTTCTCTGGAAACTTTTTATTAATATTAATAATTATACACTGCTCACTAGCCCCTTATAAATGGCAGCTTAACTGAAACTGCTGCAATTCTGTGTGGCTTCAGAGCCTCTTGAAAATCCCACTAGGGTTCTGTAACACACTCTGCCTTTCTGCAGTCTATTTTGCTTTAGTCAAGTAATACTAACAATTAATTTTGTGTGGCACTAACAGACAGGACAAGTGTTTCATCACTCAAAATAAATTAGCACGGAGGTAAATACCATCTGTAAAGTGTCCTGGCATTCTTGTAAATTACACACAACTACAGTGATGTCTCCTCCTACGGCTAACCCCTCTCCATACTTTACATTTTTGACAGGATGGAATCAGAAGAAGGGAATTAGCTGGACTCCCAAGGTTTTGTTCAATGATGCAAGATCTGTTCCAGCCCTTAACTACAACAATTATTATAATGCTTATTAGAAATTCAAAATCTTTTGCTAAAGACTTGTCAAGACTGTGCCACTAAAGAAAGTATCTATGAAACAGCCAAAGTGAAAAATTAGTTTGAAAAGTAAATTTAATTGATGAAGGAACACACATTCTTCACTAAATGTCAACACCTGAAAACTCCTAACAATGTACATGTGTACACAAGTTATGTATAATTAGTCAATGAAGCTATGATTGAGGTTCTTTGACAAGGAAGATAATGCACTGTGACGCATGAATGGAAATGAAAGTACATGTATGTTTTCAATTATGCTGTTAGCTGGTTTTAATATACACAGTCCATAGGTTGATCTCCATATGGAATAATTTATTCCTTTAATTATTAAAGCTTTATAAATTAGGAACAGGAAAATTATTTCAGTCATACATGATTAATGTTGCATGTGTTTTTGGGGAAAGCATACCATGACATTTTGCTATGCTAAAATCCTGAGGCTTTTCTTGTCCTTTTCTCTTGGCATTCTTCAGGATCAGCTATGTACTATTTGGAAATTAAGTGTTTTACCTTCTGGATCAACATTGTCCAATCTGCAAATAATAATGACTTTTCAAGTCATTAATGAAAATGACTCTGAACTGCAAAGTGGAAAAGCTAAAAAATAAAAATAAAAAATTATATTTATATATATATATATATATATATATATATATATAAAGTACTACTACCTCACCCCCCCCTTCACATCTTTTATTTTAGTCTTTGTTGCCTAAGGCCATTCATGTAGAAGTGCAGTGTCCCCAGCTCTTCAAGGACAAATCTAAATACTGAACTTGAGGTATTCATTTTCTTGGAAAGCCTTTGTTACACTTAACTCAAGGCTGACATTTTATTTTTTTTTTAACAACAAATTCAGTTTATTCAATAGACAATTAAAATATATTTATTCTATGAATAATAAAATACCATCTTTTTCTCCCTTTCCCCCATCTCTCAAAACAACACCTGATAAAAACAACAAACCCACAGTGTTTGTATAATGTGCTGATTCTGGAACAGCTGTATGATGCTTTCTTGTGAATTTCAGGTAGCTTCTTGTCAGGTTTAAACAGCTAACTTCCATCCTAACCAATATCAAAAAGGTTTCCTCTATTTTAACAGATGATTTCATATTTCACACATACAGTCCAATATAAGACATCCATTCTCCTTATTAGAGCACACTATTTTTTTTTCTTTTCCAGAGACTCTCATGTTCCCAGGTTTATTTAGTCTTGAATTCATAAAAAAAAAAATAAAATAAAATAAAATAAAATTGATAAGTAAATACACATGCGCACACACATATATAAAATGATGAAATACTTGTATTGAACTGTTTCAGTTCAAGTATTTAATTTGAATGTTAAAGAATATTTGATTCTTTATTTTTAAAGTTCTAAAACAAATATATGACTGTAAAATATTTAAATTTCCTTGGGCATATTTTTATTCTTCATGCTGGATAGAAAATATATTGGACAATTTTTATTTCCCCACCAGTGTGGCACTGAGCCTTTCAGAACAGTCACATCCCACAGTAGAAGAAAAAGTGGAGCCTGAAGCAGCTAAGTTATCTGATACAAGATGGGTTTCTGAATACGCTATAATACGTGAACCATCCTTAACAGAGCTGAGATTGTTAGCAATGAAACAATTTTAAGCCCATATATCTTCACATCTTTTAAATGTTTAAGGAAGTTCAAGTAGAAGTAAGATACTCCAGCTGAAACCTTAGTGCAAATACCTCCTGCTTCCTTGTGATTTAGTTCAGTAAATACTGCTACTCATTCTGCAATTGATTTGGCATTGTCATTATTTTGCTGTGTATTTCTGCTCTTCCTAAATGTTCTGCTTTCAAATCTATCAATGGCAAGTATTCAGTTCACTGAACTGATGCTCAGGAAGGACAGGTGTTATCTAAACCTTAGATGTTTTTCTGTGGCTGGCTACAGGTATTAATTCATGGTGAGTTCCTCCACATGGTCGTGATTTTATAATACTGCAAGATTAATTTCAAAAGAATTTTCAAAAGGTTTGGGTTTTGTCCCTTTGTGGAAGTGTTCTAGTTTCCCTTAAGTGTTGATTGAAAACACATTGTAAGTTACAAATTTTTATTCAAAACTTGTGCTTTAGTTCCCAAGGCAACACAAATCAGGAATGATAATTTAGAGATTTTTTTTCTAAGTATCCTTTTACATGAAAAGGGTGAGCAACTGTAGATTTCTGATCTGTGGTTTGGTGACCTGTTAATGAAAGCTGTTGACTGTAGAGCCCTTAATGTAACACAGACCCAATCCTTAAGCTTTTCCATTAATACACACTGTACCATCATTTTAAGGCTCTTTGTTACTAGTCATCATAGGTCTTGCCACACATCACTAATCTCTGCTGCCTGAAAGATGCTGGGAATAGCAAGTGTCTATACATCAGAGTAATTTTAAGTTTTGCTCTCATACTGAATGGAAATTGAATCAATCTCTTCTGGGACTTTCTCCAAGATTAGGCATTAAAGTGGGATTTTTACACACACACCACACTTCTCCATTAAGCGTAACTTCAGTTAATATTCCTAACAGCTACATTTTCTTCTCAAAAACTCACTCATTAGCTTGTAAAATATAAAGGATTCAGGTGCTTGATAGCAAATAAAGACTTAAAAAAATATGTTTAACTGCTAGGGATTTTAGAAGCCTGACAGGAAACAGCTACATGTATTTCATATACACCATTTTTGAACCACTCTGGAGCAAGTTCAGAATTCTAATTCTGGATTTAAAGAATTTCAAGGTTGTTCCTAGGATGAGACAGGAGGAGAACGTGCTGCTTGGAGGACCAAAGTCCTCTACTGCAAGTCAAAAATGCCATGAGCCGTGACTGTCTCTAGACTGTGGCATAATTATATCCTCATCAAGACAGAGCTTTCAAGGTGTTTCTGCAGAAGTGAAGAAAAAGGGAAAACAAAAGGACGAGGAGAAGGATTACAAAATATTTAACCCTCTGTTACTTTAGCAGCTTTAAAAGATACCCCCCATGCAGTCTAATTTGCTGAGTGTTGAGGAAAGGTAAAAACTTCAAAGGACTAAAAAGGAAAGCTTGCACAACTCCTTGGGATGAGGGTGGAATATAAATGTCAGAACAAAATATGAGTAGCGGGAATAATGCATCTGCTAAAGATTTAAGAGTTAAAGGAAATCCTTTGTAAATCACTTTATAAAAACAGGTTATAATTACTATTTTATGCTTCTATTATTTTTGTTATTCTGAAAAACACCATTAAGTCTTTTAGTCCTTATTCATATCTTGGGTACTATACTGTCTTGTCATGTAGTTGGAGCATGGAGACATTACTAATTCAGTGATGCAGTCTTTCCATATATACCATGGGTAAACTTCATGGTTGCCTTCAGATCCTTTCAGTTCAGAGGGCTAAGGTGTTATTCTAAATGTGAAAAAGAAATGTGTCTGTAAAATCTGGACTTCAGGCGAAGTGTATGTCCTGGGATATTCTGCTTCTGGACTTCAAACTGCATTTTTATGTAATACCTGCTTAGTAAACTTAACCCCAAACTAGTTTCCAGTTTGTTCAGTAAGGCAGTGGGGTCAAGGGGGGGGGGGGGGGGGGGGGGGGGAGGGTGGAAAGGAGGCATCACAGAATGTATAGGGACTTAAAATACCAAAGTTAATAATAGGAGCAACCTGGCATGCTCCAAAACATGGAAATCCTCTGACGCTCATTATTAACTGCCTCACAGATGAGCATAAAGGCTTTTGCCACGCAGCTTTGTCCTGGTTCCAGTTCCTACAGCCGCTGCAGTTCCAGCTCCTGCAGTCGCTCTGGTTCCTGCAGCCAAGGCCTGCGTCTCAGCTGAGGAGAAACTTTCTGAAGAGTTCCACCAACTTAAAGAGAATCTATCTTCCTCCCCACTTGAACAAACCAGTGTCTCAGCTATCAGGGGTAAGCATTCATCCATATAAGGAAGATGATATGGTGGGTACACACCCTGTGCCACCCTGTGGTTTTACCTAAGGGACCATGGAGAGGACATGAGAAAATGGGATGGAAAATCTACCGTGACCCTAGAGGCATGGGTACATGAGTTGCAAAAGAAAACAATCAGGAAAAAGGGATTCTCTGAAAAATTTGCTGCTCCAACTTCCAGCAGGCAGTCCTCCAAACACAGAAACGAAGAAGATTCTGACCAGGATTAGAGGGGCCCTGCCTCCAGCCAGGGGGAGGAAAGGGCAATTGAGTTTATTAGACTGTGTGGATTTGATGGCCTGGCACTTCAGACACACAGAAGTATAAGGCTTTAGTAGAAACCGGTGCACAATGTACTCTAATACCATCTGACGTCATGCTAAACAACAGATAGGGGTGGCTAGCCAGGGCAAGGAGGGTCGGACTGCTCAGGGTTAGGCTGGGCATCGGTCAGCGGGTGGTGAGAAATTGCATTGCGCATCACTTGTTTTGTACATATTATTAGTAGTAGTACTATTATCATCATTATTGTTATTATTATTATTGTTATTATTATTTTCCTGTCTTAATAAACTGTCTATCTCAACTCACAGGCTTCACTTTCCCATTTCTCTCCCCCATCCCAGAGAGGGAGGGGGGAGGGTGAGCGAACGGCTGTGTGGTGTTTAGCTGCCAGCCGGGTCAAACCACAACAAGCTCTCAGGTACAGCCTGGCTTCTTTTCCCACAAATATTTCCACTTACTAGATGCCTGTATTTTCATATTGGCCAAAAGATAAACGATCCTTTTCCTCAGACTGATACTAGCTGAGCAAATAATTCAGTTTTCTATTAAGACTTGGGATGGTGAGGGTTCTCTTCAAATCACACAATTAAAGTTTAATCAATCCCATGCATAGATTTGCCAATGCAAAAAGACCACCCCACTCAAATTCCAGTACCAGGTGCTGGAGTTGTAATCCAGCTCCTCTCCTCCCCACAGCAACCCTAAGGTAGTCCCCATTTCCTACTAAGATAAATACCTTTCAGGATTTGGATTTGGATAGTACCTAAGTGAACCTTGCAAAACTAATAAATTAAGAAAAAAAATGTTTATGAATACTGCGCTAGTTGGTAATGAGGCATGTTCTGTATTTCATGTCTCCCCGCTTGTACTGTCATTGCTGGAAGATTTAATCCCAGCAGATCCAGAAACCTAATGTGCATTTCTTTGCACCTCATTGCTTGCAAGGCTAGAGCTCCCTTCATCAAGACTTTTACAGCAGATATCATGGATTAATAAAAAGGTGAAAGAGCTCAGGTCCATTATTTATCCCTGACTGATATTAGCAAAAAACAATTTATGCTGGGATTCCTTTATGGGTATGTGATTGCAGTAGCTGGGGCAAGTGGTAATTAAAAAGCTGCAATGTGTCCTCTCACTTCAAAATTGGGCTTTAAAATGATGACAAGATAATGAATGGTGAAGTCTAATATCCGTATTAATTTCTCTGGGTGTTCACATATGTGGCTGTGTGTTGTGTAGGTGGTTGGAAAGTTCAGGATATTTGACAGTTAAGACACATTGCTGCTGGCAGAGCCAATCTGTCTGATTAGTTTCGGTTACATGATGCGAGTATTCTTTGCACACCAGCCCAAAGCATTGGGCTTGACTGTTCACATAAATCTCAACCAGATTTCCTAATGAGCTGTTGCAACATGTATACCTAGAGCTAATTTTGATCAAGGAAAATGTTAAAGCAGTACATTAATTTAAGTGTTACTAGAGCTGTAGGAGTTAGATATTCTCCAATTTTTACATAAAGGTAAACCGAGGCACAAATTCAAATTGTTTAAGGTGAATTATTAAGGCAGACATCCTTTGAAATAAGGGCAGTTAGTTCAAGTTTACTACCAAACTTCTATTTCTCATTGAAAGCAGGAGCTGAAAACCTGTTTTTAAAAGATTCTGAAGAGCCAGAATACGCTGTATTGCCTGGCCTAGGTCTGCTCACTTTGTGCTGTTCCCCTGAGATCTGTGTGTCTTGGACTCCTGGCAGCCCTTGGCTTAGGATCTCTGGCAGGGCAGTCTAGACTCAGCCACAGCATCTAAGCAGCAAAGAGGAAGCTGACTTAGCCTCTGGGAAGGAGATAGGTATTACATTCGCATGTGTTTTTCTGAATTTAGTACAAAATTACGTTGCAAATAGGTAGAAGGCATGCTCTGAAGCAAGCTTTCTCCAGGTTCTGTAGGTTTGTGATGTGTCTCTTAACGAGGACAGCAGCATCATCAAGAGGCTCTTCCCAAAGGAAAGGGTGGTTTACCTCCCTGCCTCCTTCCTATCTCACTTTGGCCTTTTGGAATCAGAATTAACGAAGGCAAAAGAAAGCCAAGCAGGTTAACTCCCTGAGGAGTTCAGACTCAGGCAAGATGAGAACATTTCTTACCTGGAGACTAACTTGTAACACATGGAAAATGGTCTTCTTTCTGTGACCACACCCTAAGGGAGGTAGTACAGGCTACGAATAAAACTGAGTGGGGAAACTTTTTTTTGACATGTGGAAAATTCTCAGATTTCATTATTTCTTCTCTCTACTAGGAGGAAAAATCACAAATACCAATCCTAATTCCTTTTTTTCAGAGAAAAGCTATATATGTGAAAATTTGGGAGAGCCTATGAGGGTTTTGTCATATGAGTTAGAGTTTTAAACCTCTAAATAATTTTCAGCTGCTTTTCTGCAATCCCTAATCCTGTGACCTAGAGTTGTGAAATACTTAACTCTTCTTCCTATCCTTTCAATTTAGTAACCTATTAAAAAATATATATAATCAAGAAATGTCAATTCTAATGAAAAATGTACTTGCGCAATGACAAGGACTGCTGGTTTATGTTAATTCATCTGATCAGGCCATCTCTACCCTTCGATTTAATATAGTTACTTTACTATGAGACAACATAATTTCTGTGCTCAGAACACATTAGAATTTAATTAGTACTGGCACAGAACAGTAGCACCTTGACTGAAAGAAATACTAAATTGCTTGATTTCTGACATAGAAAATCAATGCATTCTCTATTCAAACTTGATTTTTGTTTCATTATGCTTCTAAATAGATTTGCAGGAGTCTATTTAGGATTATAATATAGCTAGCACATGAAAAATTAAAATACAGCCAGGACTGTGTCATTTGTTCAGGCATCAAAGAAAACGTATCATCAAGATTTTGAAGTCTATTCATCCATTAAGTTAGTATATTCTCACTCTTTTGTAGAATTGGTGCTTGTAGACTGATACAAAATAGTCGGTCACTATCTCCAGCTGCAAAAATTTTCCTCTTTTCTGGGTGAAGTAAGAATGAATCGAATTCCCAGCTGCTCAGGTTTTCATTAGGCTTGGTAGAAAGGAGCAGTGCTTACTTCCCTGCTCATTTCCACATGTCCTCATCATAGGAAGCTTATAATTCATGCTCCTTAACCCCTGAGAAAAAGGAAAAAATGACAATGCAATGCCTTCTGGTCTTGTCCTAACTTTCTAATGCCCAAAGCTGGTCAATGTGTATTGAAGATTTTTAGTACAAGATCACTGTTTGCCCATAAGAAAATCCAGGATTTAATGAGATGACTTTGAGGTTTGAATAGTCTGGTTTCAGAGATGAAACGTAATGAACCCAATTAATCCTCAGTCCTAACTGGCCTGTGGATTTAGCAGGTTGGTTACACCTGCCCAAGTGAGCAGTTCACTCCCAGTATTCTCTCCCTGAAGAATCAAATCCCTTCAGCAGAATGGAGCCCTCTCCATGCTACATGAATCTCAATTATGTCAAAATCTAGCCTGAATCTAATATATCAGCAAAGACAACTCTATTTAACAGTTGGCATTGCTTTAAAACTCACCCACTTTTCACCATTTTTCCCCCTTCTTTTTCCAGGAGCAACTCTTGCAGGATGGGAAATCCCTCACTGTGTTCATAGTTGTTTGACTGTCTCACACAGTAAGTGCCTCATCTAGAGGCTGGTTATTATTTTGTATTTTCTGAATAGTTTTGTCAGTGTGTTCTGACTTCTGATCTGTTCTCACCTGCAGTTGAAGGGCATTCCATTGCTATAGATTTTAACTTTCTTGCTGGAGCGTAGTTGTTTTCCACTGTTTGGGTATCAAATTGATAGTGACAACTATGCTTACAGCATTGGAGAAAAATGCATACAAATCCTAGAAATTTGAATATTGAAGCATACCCTTCCAATCTCAAATGAGATTATTTTGCTATTTTCAAAAACATATATCACTTTTTCCTTCAGTTTATTTTTTGAGAAAACATCGTATCAAGAGAGCAAAGGGAAATATATATCCGAGAAACAATCTTTCAATGAATCTGTCCTTTGCGATACTAATGGTTTAGTAAAAATAATAATAATTAAAAAAAAATAAAAATCAATGTTTTCTGAAAGCTCCAAGAGCTTGCTGCAAAATTTTTAGTACTTACAATGTCTTCATATACTGCTTTTTGCTGTCATTCAGCAGACAAGCAGATCCCAAGGAATCCCAAGGAAAAAGGTCACATTTTGTGGTCCATGTCAAGCAGATTACACTACACACATCATGTCAGCTAATGTTTATTATGCCAATTGCTTCATTAAGAAGCAAGAAGCTACAGTTAAAACTGTCAGACAGCTTTGTGGCAACATTTACTTCTTAACTCCATATTAGAAATATATCAATTAAGAGGGAGCTCTTTTGAAACTGTGGTTTCAAACAGTAGTGAGAACATTTGTAAGTGCTTGGATAGAAAGTGGGTGGAATTTTGGTATTTTGACATAGTTAGAGATCAGTGCAGAAACTTTCTGAGGAAGAATATTTGTCAGCAAATTCTCTGTTGTTGCAGATGTTCAGTTTGAAACATCTCAGACCTGATGTACTTCTTGCCATTCAGAGGTAGGTTATTCTAGGAAACTGTTTACGGGAGGCAGCAGAAACCTCCCACAGGGACCAAACCACAGTGTTTGTTACTGTGTTGTGAGGGGGATGAGGGGTGTCTATTTTGAGATTTTTGTCATGCTTACAAAGAACATCTTTTAGAGGATAGCCTAAGTGGCTGTGAAGATTGGGATTCTGGCATGCAAATACATCCTTAAGTTGTAATGGTGCATCCTAGCTGAAGAGTGATTCCTTTGGAAAAGGAATTGTATCATCAAAAATGGACGTGAGAGTTCAGGCTATATTAAGGCTCTTGCAATAATCTAAATATTTGTATTCCTTTGAGAATAAACCTGAAAGTGTAACACTTGGTAGAACTGTAATTTGTAAGGAATATGCTTCTTCAAGTTAAGGGAACAGCTGTGCTGTTAGGTCATGCTTGTGTAAATGATTAATTTACAGTAGCAGACTGTTAACTGATGCTTGTGGAAAGTATTTCTTACTTATAATCTAATTGAAAATATGCTATTAAGTGTTTTTTGTTCATCATTACAAACTTTCATTTAGGGCCTATGGACCTTTGTAGGACAAGAACAGGATTTGGTTTTAAGTAACAAACTGAAATATGATGAAAGCAAGAAACAGAGGCTGAGACCTTAATTAAAACAGAGTTGCATTTCAGAGAGTTATTGAAGAAGGAGGAGGTGCTAGAGGTTAGAGTGTAGTTATAAATGTTTTTCAAAGCCTATTTGTTCAGTGAAAGAGCCAGTACAACAGTCCTATTACTCACCTCTGCCATGTTGGTATTTGTGAAAAACAAACTTCAAACAGGCTCAGAGCTAGGAGCTCCCTGGCCGACGGTGATCAAGGAGTAGGGATGAAGGAACAGATACTAGCAGCTGGAAGCACAGAAACTCCTCTGAAATTTACTAACACTTTTTGACCTTGCTAGAATTAATTTCACATCATGATCCTCTTGATTTCAGTGTAAGATCTGGCAGCTTCTCTGCTCAGCCATGGCTGTGAGGAGGTCTTCCTTTAGTGTAGCTCCCTGTTACACTTCACATGCACTTGGTGCCTGTGCCAGACTCCATTGTGACATCCTGGGACATGATGACAAAGCAGTCTGGTTCCTTAGAGATGAAGTGAAAGTTAAACCAAACCAGTCAGAACAGAAGAAAAGCTCAGACTGATCATGTTTACAAAAAAAAAAAAAAAAAAGTCTGAAAAATGTACCTCCCATTCTGAATTTATATTCTCAAGAAAGGTATTTACATCCTCCTATAAGGATCAGAGTTAGTTAATAGTAATCTAATTTACAATAATTGATATTATTAAAATCTGTAAGTCATTTCAATTTATTTTTTTTTTTCATTGGAACATAAATCTGCTGGCAGACAGTGTATAGGAATTATACCAGTACTGTTACATGCCATGTGGACATCTCCCTACCATGCTCTCATCTCCCAAAGGCATCTGCGTAATCATCTTCTAGGAGACAAGATCTAAAATCATCTCAGACAGGATCCTACCATGTGTTGCTACATCAGCTAGCTGCAGGCTCCTGGTAGAAGCAGACTAGAAAAAACTTGCAATATCCTTGATATCCAAAAATAGGCACCGTAAGATCTTTGGGCCTCTTACGTTTATTCATCTGAATGCTGGCTTTGCCCAAAGCTCAGAGGTAAATCACAGAATCACAGAATCACAGAATTTCTAGGTTGGAAGAGACCTCAAGATCATCGAGTCCAACCTCTGACCTAACACTAACAGTCCTTCACTAAACCATATCGCTAAGTTCAACATCTAAATGTCTTTTAAAGACCTCCAGGGATGGTGACTCCACCACTATCCTGGGCAGCCTGTTCCAATGTCTAACAACACTTTCAGTAAAGTTCTTCCTAACATCCAGCCTAAATATCCCCTGGTGCAACTTTAGCCCATTCCCCCTCGCCCTGTCACCAGGCACATGGGAGAACAGACAGTAGGCAAATTATAACAATGATTATGTAGACTAATTGTTGGACTGTACTGGAAAAAATAATCTCCTTAAGAACAATACATGTGGTTTCTGAAAGATGAACAATTCTAAATAATTTCTCTTTGGCCATCCTAATCATGCTTACTTATCCTCACTTTACAGCCAATACATTTCAACTTTTGTAATAACAGTGTTAGTAAATATGCAAATGGTTGTTGGATTCTTACTTACACAGGTTTATTTCAGTAGTAGGTTTGACAGATTATTCTCTTTGAAATCACTTTTTTGGGTAGCATCTATGGATGTACAATAACATACCAATACAAATTGCTCCCTCTGGGGCTGAAGAAAGTAAGACATAGGAAAGATGACATCATGACATTAAACATTTTTTCTTTGCTTGGGACTGATCCTAAGTCTGTTGACATTAATAGAGATTTTCTCTTACTGACTTCCTTGGATTTTGTGTCTCTAGTCTAGCTTTGCAATATGCTGATATCAATCCTATTCTTAACAAGGAGGTACTAAAACTTCCAGGTGTGGCATTATGTGATGAGTTGGTGCCAATAAGCAAGAGAACACGCGATGAAGTAATCCTTAAAGTCTAACCACTTATATAAATTCGAAATACATCATTAAAACTTTACAAGGAGCACATATTTTGCTTTCCCACCCCCAAAAAATTGTCAATTAGGCTTTTGACGTGTTTGAGTAGGTAAGCAAAAACAATAGATACATTTGATAAAGAACTGACCTTGAATGTTCAAGGCATTAGCAGCAAAGGTAACATACAAAGGAATGGGAACATCTCCCTGTCCTTCTTAGACAAGCTGAAAATTTGGAAGAAAAAAAAAAAAAAAAATCTGAAAAAATATCTGAACAAGCTGCTTTGAGAAATAAGTTGATAAACTCCCAAATTTGTTGGAACAGCTAGTGTGGTAGAAATCTCAACCAGTGTTTAACCAGGGATTTCTGTCAGTCTCGTGTTGTGTTATAGGTTAAGAATTGAATTACTTGCTTGTAAATTAAGAGTGTTACTATTAATACAATTTTGAGAAATAAACCTTTCAAACATTCATGTTCTATTTCCTGATTTAATGAGATAGGAAGTTTATTTAAACTCTCTAGAGAAAGAGAAGGGTTTGTACAACATTTACCATGTGTTCTGCTACAGACCTATTCTTGAATTTGTATAAATTTCTATGATTTTATATCAGATGTATATTTCTTTTGTGATGGTTTAGAGAGAGTTAGGAATAGAGAACAAATGCAGATATAACAAACTGTAGAAGCTAATCTTCAAGACAATAGGTTTGTCACAGGCTTACAGATGACTGTATCCCCATTTTGGGATGTTGTAGCCCAACATGTGCTTAAGTCATTTGGGAAAATTGTGTGAAATGTCTGTGTTCTAAGAACAGACCAATCCCCACCTCGCTACAGCCTCCTGTAAGGTACCTGTAGAGAGCAATAAGGTAGCCCCTGAGCCTCCTTTTCTCCAGGCTGAACAAGCCCAGCTCCCTCAGCCGCTCCTCGTAGGACTTGTTCTCCAGGCCCCTCACCAGCTTTGTCGCCCTTCTCTGGACTCGCTCAAGCACCTCCATATCCTTCTTGTAGCAAGGGGCCCAAAACTGAACACAGTACTCGAGGTGCGGCCTCACCAGAGCCGAGTACAGGGGGACGATCACCTCCCTAGCCCTGCTGGTCACACTGGTTCTGATACAAGCCAGGATGCCGTTGGCCTTCTTGGCCACCTGAGCACACTGCTGGCTCATATTCAGCCGACTGTCCACCATCACTCCCAGGTCCTTCTCTGCCAGGCAGCTTTCCAACCATCCCTCTCCCAGCCTATAGCTCTGCTTGGGGTTGTTGTGTCCCAGGTGCAGGACCCGGCACTTGGCCCTAAAACATCAAGCATGAAGTGATATGCCATGTGATTAAGAATGAGGTGTTGGTTTCCTACTTTGGGGATTTAGTTGATGAGCTAGCACCAGTTTTCCCTACAGTTCTCTTGAAAGTATATGAATTAAATATGATAAGAATTGATGAACTGTGCTGGAAAACCCTTCAAGGCTATCAGATACTCATTTACAGGAGCAAAAGGAATCATTGTCCATACTTTAGTTCTGTTTTATCACATAAATGATGTTTTAGAGACAATTCTGTACTTCCTATCTCATTTCAAAGCTTATTTTTTCCCCTCATTAGATCACATCATTTTTGGAAGCTACTAAATATTTATTTTTGTCACAGTCCCTTGGAGTCTTTTTTTCTAATCTGCTACTAGTCCTTTATAAGGGATTAATTTACATGTAGGACATGTATGATGTGTGTTTATGTTTACATATATATCCCTACACACACACACACATATATGTATATGAAATATTAAATTTCCCATATAAGTAACTGATACTTACCTTTAAATTTTCAAATAGCTTGTTGTCAAGGACTTTTTTCTTAGTTTCATTTGTTGACTTAGAAAGCTTTGGAATATATTTTCACACTGTCTGATTCAGAATATCAGGAATCTGGTTGTTGATCAAGGTAAATCTCTTTAAGTTAATAGTTGTCCACCCATGGAACATATACATACCTCTTTTTTCACATGGGTGCTCCTGATTGTGACAGAATGTGAATTCATATAAAGATTTTTTTTTCCATTTCTTCTCTGCTTACATCTTTTCTTTCTGCTTCAATTTCCAGTAGCATGTAATTGTTATTTCTTTCTTATGTTAAATCTATTTTGAATTATTAAAGTGGATGTTGCTTGTGCATGCTTCTGTTGCTGTATAAAACTGTATTAAGACAGCTGCTCAGACTTTGCAAATGCTTGGCTGTGCATCTCCTTACATTTAGGCTGGTCAATTTTGACTTCTGGTATTCTGCAAGCTCTTCTCTAGGATTTGCAGTGTTTAATGAAAGACTCCACAGGCCACTTAAGATTAAGATTTCAGTTACTTTGCAATAAATGCAGGACACTGGAAATCTGTGTTGTCTGGAGACAAAATTAATTTTACAAAAGTACTTAGACTGTGTGGGCATGGAGGATCAATACAAAAAGTTGGTACTGTGTAATAGCTTCCTGGTGCATTTCACCTACTCAGAACCAAACATAACCTGGTATGTTGCTTTCTCCTCCCCTTAGTAGCAATCTTCAGATTGAGATGTTCAGCTCCCCCAGATTTCTGTGTGATTTCCCAGGCCACCTCTTCCATTATCATCTTGCTATTAAGTTGCTTAAAAATTGTCCTTTCTTCATCTTCATAAACCTTGGAAATGCATTTCATTTTCTCAGGGGAGTTAAGTAAAAAATAATAAAAAAAAACCTTTCAATTTCTTACTTTTTAAAGAAAGTTGTTTTGTTTATAAGGGATTAATATATAGAACAACATATATTTTAACATGTATTATTTTGTTAATAGAGAAGATAGTAATTTTAACACTTTTCCCTGTGAATATTACTGCTGCAGCATAAGAGCTCAAATGTAGGACTGGCTTGCCTATGTTCGAGCATAGACAGAGCAGGCTAACACACCAAATCTGTAGCAAAAACTCTTTTACCCAAATGACTTTAGATTCAGACAGTGAGAAAGTCGTCTTCTCCCTCCCAAATCCTTATGACAGGGATAGAAGGAAGAACTTTCAGAGAATAACAAGGAACCACATTTCAGTGTTGTCAACTTCTCTTAACATCTGAAAGTGTTCACATTGTGGTTCCTAGATTTGGTAAGTCTCTCCTAATAGCATTTGATGTTAGCATAAACGTTGTAAGTGTTGTACAGAATTGCCTTTGTGTTACTGATACAAACACCTCTACTGACAGCTTATTATTGTGACATAAATGTCCACTCTTGAGGAAAGGTAGATCTTCCTCCTCCTTTCACGGACTTAGCAGCTAGTGTAGAAAAATAAAGTTAAGAAATGAGACATCTCTCAGCTGAATAGACATCTTCATAACACAGCAAGGCAGTCCCTCATGGGAGTTATCTAGGGGTATGTGTTTCATTTAGCTGTCCGTCTGCTTAAGGAGTGAAAGGGAAAAATACAATGTGATCATTGGAGTTGTTGCAACTATAACTCCATTAACTTCAGTGGAGTTGTAACTGTTTGAACAAGAAACTGGCTTTGCTTGTGAGGATATTCATGGTAACTGGCTGCGGTTAGCTCCTTGGGGTTTACCATATTTGAGATTCCTCCTGACTTACAAGAGCAAGAATTGGGTAGGATTAAGACCTGGTTCCCTAACACATCAACCTTTTTTTTTACTTAGGTGCATGTAGCCTGTTTTGAAGAATAATGTGTTTGAATCAGCTTCCAAAATGTGTTGCAAACCCACAGGTTTCTTCTACATCCTCCCTCTCTTTCCCCACAAATATTTTATCAAAAAAAAAAAAAAAAAAAAAGGCTTTTTACCTTTGTAATAAAAGAGTGCCTCTGTCTACCTCCCTCAGAAGCAGGATGATGTCTGAGACCTGGTGAAGGCAATGGAGTTGAGATTTCACCCCAATTTTTAGAGGTGCTGACCGCTCTCAGATCTCATTTTTTTTTTTTTGAAAGTGGGTTGTGAGGTATCAATACAGGATCTAGGTCAAAGACTATCAGAAAGCTGAGGGATTCTAGGACAGGAGAGAATGTACTCTAAACTATTGAAAATGAGTTTTTCAAACCAATGTTCTCAAATACGTGAACAAAACTTCTTTTTTCCCCCTAATGAGCAGTAAAACACAAAGATTAACCACGAGTTTTTGTGGTGCAATTGCCTGAAGTAACTTGGAAAATAAAATTAATATTCACATTTTAGAGAAAATCTGCAACACTGAAGAGCTTTCAGGTTAGGGCGTAGCTGCGTTTAGCATGTAGCTGTGTTTAGCATGTAGCTGCATTTAGCATGTAGCTGCATGCAGCTGCATTTAGTGCATGTAGCATGCAGCTGAGTGTTCCCTAGGCTTTCAACCTTAGATGCTATCTTGCTGGGGAACCTGGTGTGCTAGCTCTAAGGAACAGTACGGAGTGTAGAGTGGAGACACCATGCTAGGCTCTGTGACCAGGTGGGGACTTGATTGTTCTTGTGCACACCGAGACTGATAAGCTGCACTTTTTGCTGCCCTGAGCCAATGACCTGTCATGTTTTGACAAATGCTGTGCCCTAGTGTACTTTTGCTCAATATCATTATAATACCCAAACACACCTCCATCCCAAAAGCTACCCGCCTCCAAGGTGCGACCACCCCTCACTGAGCATGCGCTCTGAATTTCTTGGAGCCTATTACTTTAAATGGAGACGGGAGAACTTTTCACCAATCGTAACTAAGATATGCTTAACTAGAATCACTCAAGCTCCACCTAAAAGATAGAAAATAATATAAATTGGCCTAAGAGAGAGGGGATGTCAGGGGAAGATACCATCACTGGGGAAGATACCATTGTTAAGGAAGATACCACTGCCAGGGAAGATACTATCCTAAGGGAATACACCATCCTGAGGACCTCCCAACTCCTAGGATCAGTCGATGTGCTGAGCCTCTCCTCCCCCTCCCCCTCCCCCCCCCACCATTTGGGATGCCTTTGGGTGAGAGTTGAACACTTGGTTATACCCTGTGTCTCTGCGGAAACTTAGAAATCTCTGTAGAGGCTTTGTGCCTTTTTACTGTGTTCATTTCCACACTGCACAGCTGTGTTACCTGTGTATTTCATGCATGCTAGCTTGCTTTTGCAAGCAGTAACTATCACCAGCAATCCAAAGAACCTGTGTACCTGTTGCTGTAATAAATTACACTTGATTGCATTGTTCCTAGTCGTGACGGTTCTCACTAAACACAACTAGAATAAGGGTGGTTATACATTATTGGTGAATCCGTAACCGTGGTAGTTCAGTGCTCTGAATCCAACCAGACCCCTAACGGTTAACACATTATTGGTGAATCTGTGATTATGATAGTTCAGTACCCTGAATCTGACTGAACTCATAACAGTTAATTGGCTACACCCCTTAAAGCCACAGTTTTATAACTGTGAGCTCTTGCACCTCTTTTCCTGCAGAAATTTGCAGAGGCCATGGTATGAAGGTACTTTTATCTAAATAAGTGTCTAAGCATGCACATCTTTCTCTTCATTTCAGCTGCAATATGGGTCCTCTGGCCAGTGAGAGTGGGATAACTTCTTTCTCCTGGACATCAAATTCCCTCCAGTGGAAGTCTCTCTGCATCCAGGAGCCTTACTGTCACCTGGACAAAGAGCTGATGCTAGACTGTGATGTACATAGACTAGTAAACAAAATTCAGAGCTCACAATGACGTGAGAAGTGATAACATGGGAATATTGTTTGGCAAAACTCAGGCTGCATATTTTATATGTTCCCTCTGCGGTTTCCTAGCTGGCTGAATCTGCTTCCTCTCTGTTCAGTTCTGTGGTTGTGGAATTACTCACTTTACTGTTTATTGTTACAGACAATGCCCTGAGGGTATTAAGGTCTTGTTTGATCATAGAGGTAAAATATAAAGCTTTAAATTCTCTTCTCCATTGTACCTAATTAAGGAATCTCATTAACCCTCTCTGTGAATAGACTGAGAGTATGTCTCCTTTCTTCAGGCTGCTAATAGGTTTTCTTGTAGAACAGAACATTCATCTGACCCCTGGTACTAGGTACTGTGTTAAATGGACTCTGCCAGCTCAAGGCAGTGACATTTCCTTTTCTGGTCCATTCTTTCTGAGAAACTTCTCTTAACTTAAATCTAGTTCTTTATGGTTGGCTTTTTTTTTTCTTTTTTTTTTTCTCTCCTTCTGGAGCTCTCCCACTTCAGAAGTGGGGAAAACTGTTGCCTAATTTCACAAAAGTTTCTGGGATCCAAAGGACAAGGTATCTGTTGGGTGGGGAGGGAGGGGGAGATAAAAATCTGGGTCAGTTCCATCAGCTGACTGTACAGAGACAACTGCACAAACAAATTTAGCATGATGCTGGTTATAATTTCTCCTGCACATCATCTCTGTGCCATAGAAACTCTTCAAGGACATACACAACAGAATAACAGAATGGTCTGACTTAACCAATGACTTCTGTGTTTATAAAGTTGTTTTTTCATCTTCCAGGAAAGAAAAGATCTAATTGGTTCTTCTATTCAGCTGTGCTATCTATGGGCTGCTGAAGAAAACCCGGGCAACAATAAGTTGATAAAGGATATGCTGCTGAGCCTGGTGCAGGAACGTTGCCCAGCTTCTGCAGGGAGCCAGGTCCCAGCCAGCAGGGTGAATCTGTTCCTGCTGAGCACCAGCCTGCTAGCTGAGTTTGACTTCAGCAGTACCTGGGGGTGTTGTACCCCTGGGGTTCCCAGTGCTGAGGCAAGAGGATGGGAACAGCATTCGGCAGCATGTCTGTGCCTAAAATCCCTTCCAGAGCACCAGGTGATGGGTGCAGATGCAGGGACCATGGCTGCATGAGGATTTTCTTTTGGCCTGTCATGGTGGAAGCCAAAAGGGAAGGAAGCTGAGCTTGTGCTCATTGCATGACATAGGAACAGTTGCTGCACAGCTTTGCTGCAGCACCCAGAGCTGCTCAGCAGGTCTGGGGAGATGCTTCGTCAGGTGCTGTGTCGCTGAGACAGAGCATGGAAACTTCAGACAATACCTGTGAATGTCTGTTTGTTAAATGGATGTGTCTGTGTCTGAATGCTTACCGTAAGCTGCAAGTCAAGCATGTCATCAGGATTTGAGTAATAAGGAGGAATAAGGAGGACATTTGTCTGGACTGTTCCTTAGCAGATGGAGGACTGATTCCAGTGAAGTGGGCTTTAAATAATGAAACTGAAAGCAAAAAGGAGAGGAGAAAAAAACATTTAGCATAAGAGCAAGAAAGTGAACAAACTTATATAGTGAAAGAACATGAAAAGAAATTATTTAATTTCCTGTTCTTCACCAGAGAAGAGGAGTTGAAATATTTACAAATGGGCTGTTTGAACAAGTTAGTATTATTGAAACCTGCTGAGAAGACTCACATATTTGGAATGTAATAAAAATGGTTATATTTCACTAGGCAGAACAGACTGAACGAAACAGCAGGCAAGAGTCACTGCCAGTTGGTAGCAAATGTGGAGCACTTGCTGATTCATATTTACTTAACAAAGCATAAGACAGGGTTGTCTGCTGCAGACCACCATAATACCTGCTGTAGTGTTTGAAGAAGTCTCCTGCTGCCACTATTTCTAGTTCAAATCCCTGTCCATACTGGTCCTCCTATGTTTACTCTTCCCTGTGCCCTCATGCTTAGTAGCCCTTTCATCATTCCCACTAATGGCCACAGTAACGGTTGGGATGATTCATGTGAATTACACCTCAAGGAGAACACACTATAAAGTGGAAGGACCATTTTCCAATCAATGGTGATAAGTAAGAATCAATCCATATTGGTACCACAGCCTGCATATATCACAGAAAGGGACATATTGAGCAATACATGTGGCTTGAACAATGTGCTGGTTTACTAATTTTCATGATTTTTTCCAAAGACATGTTAATTTGGACTACATGAGGTCACTGTGCAATGAGCTGGACAGATGCTTCAACTGGACAAATTATTTCACACAAATTTAAAAAGAAATCTTTTAGCCCATATTCATTCATTTGTATTGTTATTCTCCACAAAATCCTGGGTGGCCAAGTCTACTCCTTCCAGTAGCTCTGCATATGTTCATAGCAGCTTGCAGAGATAGTTCCTCAAACCAAGGTTTAAACTCGTTTGCCCAACTGTAAGTGCCAGCAATGATATTGGAGAAACAATAGCAAGTGACTTAGACAATGTCCTGGTTTCAGTTAGAACAGAGTTAATTTTCTTCCTAGTAGCTGGTGGAATGCTGTGTTTTGGCTTAGGATGAGAAGAGTGCTGATAACACCCCGATGTTCTAATTGTTGCAGAGCAGTGCTTATACTAAGCCAATGACATCTCAGCTTCTTGCTCTGTCCTGCCAACAGGCAGGCTGGGGGTGCAGTAAGAGCTGGGAGGGGACAGACCCAGGACAGGTGACCGAAACTAGCCAAAGGGGTATTCCATACCATCTGACGTCATGCTAAACAATATATAGGGGTGGCTAGCCGGGGGGAGGGGGCCAGACTGCTCGGGGTTAGGCTGGGCATCGGTCAGCGAGTGGTGAGCAATTGCATTGAGCATCACTTGTTTGTACATATTATTATTAGTAGTACTATTATCATTGTATTATTATTATTGTTATTATTATTATTTTTATTATTTTTCTGTCTTATTAAACTGTCTTTATCTCAACTCACAGGCTTTACTTTCCCATTTCTCTCCCCCGTCCCAGAGAGGGAGGGGGGAGGGTGGACGAACGGCTGTGTGGTGTTTAGCTGCCGGCCGGGTTAAACCACGACAGACAATTAAGCAAGCATCTGGCAATATAAAAGTACCAGAGGGACCCTTTCATTTAGTTGAATGAGTGTCGTGTTTTAACCTGGCCGGCAGCTAAACACCACACAGCCATTCACTCACCCTCCCCCCTCCCTCTTTGGGATGGGGGAGAGAAATGGGAAAGTGAAGCCTGTGCACTGAGATAAAGACAGTTTATTAAGACAGGAAAATAATAATAACAATAACAATAACGATTAAAATAGTACTGCTACTAATAATTTGTATGAAACAAGTGATGCACAATGCATTTGCTCACCACCCACTGCCCGATGCCCAGCCTAACCCTGAGCAGTCCGGCCCTCCTCCCCCTGGCTAGCTACCCCTATATATTGTTTAGCATGACGTCAGATGGTATGGAATACCCCCTTTGGCCAGTTTGGGTCAGCTGTTCTGGATCTGTCCCCTCCCAGCTCTTGCTGCACCCCCAGCCTGCCCACTGGCAGGACAGAGCAAGAAGCTGAGATGTCCTTGGTTTGGTGTAAGCACTGCTCTGCAACAATTAAAACATCAGCTTGTTATCAGCAGTCTTCTCATCCTAAACCAAAACATAGCACCCTACCAGCTGGTAGGAGGAAAAGTAACTCTGTCCTAACTGAAACCAGGACAATGAGGAAAAAAAAAGTCACCTTAGCTAACAGAGTCAAGCACTAAGTGATTATATTTAAGTGAAATATCAAGACTGGCATTAGGATAAAATTGTTCCCCTGTGGCCCTTAAATCTACAGCCTTTAAATCATTTTCTTTCATCCTTTGAGCTACTCTGAGATGCACAACCTGTGCAAAGTCCCATTAAACTATCAGAAAATATCAGTGTAATCTCTTCCTAGTCATCCTGCCTATTTGCCATGCAAAAATGAAGCATGGCAGAGCAGAGAGTATACCAGGGTAGCTGAATGGCTTTGGGACCAGAGCAGGCTTGCAGGAGAATGGTCTCATATTGAGGGAAGTTTGGTTCTGTTTGTCCCTGCCTATTTTTCCCTGGTACAATAATATTAAGTTAGAAATGGGCTTGTTAAATAAATGCTTTGTGGTTAGATTTTCCTTCACTTGCATAGAAATTACTTTTATTTTAGGAAATGTATGTTGGGAAAAAAAAAAAAAAAGACAGTAAAGAAGATACACCTTCAACAAGAAAATCTTTGCCAAGTTACACCTTTCCCTGTCTCTCCAAGCTGATAGACACAGAAGACAGACACCAGATCTGCTTTTATTCTAACCAGGTGAAACACTCTGGCATAACAGTTTTTGTCTTTAAACCATCCATATTCATTTGTAAACTACGTTAATGGGTTATGCACGTTATTTTGCTGGCTAAATTGATACATGCCTCATATTTCCACTATAGTATTATTGAACTTTCAAAAATTCTTAGAGTAGAGCAGTTTTGCAGAAATTTTGGAAAACCCAGGTTTACTTCACTAGTGCTTTAAAGCTAAAGCATCCTAATCACCTAATTTACAAATATTTCAAACTTGGCATACTGATGCGCCAAAAGGTTAATTGTTGCTCTTACTCCATTAGTAGGAACCCCATGCTCTTTATTATATAAAAGAAAGCTATTATCACTTACTACATTTTTAAAACAAAGGTTTAATAATAACAAAACTTTTATCTCAACCCTGCAAAACCTTACTTCGTTCTATCTGAAAATCTCTTTCTTCACAAAATTTTCAATCTCAGAATCTCATGCATGTGTATTTGCAGCTAGAAAACTGTATTCTTAAATAGACTTTATGCAAATTCTGTAGATGTCCTTTTAGGTTCTTTTTGATAAACTCTTACATATTTCTCCAAATTCCTCCTCTGTAGAGCTGCCAATTCAGCTGGATGTTTACAGGTCATTTTTACCCAGTAGGTCAAAAACTTCTGAAAGATGCTTCTCTAGCATCTGTCAGGCTCTACCTTTTTCCAGAATTCAGGTTTTTCATAGAACACCTATTTTATAATGTATTTTGTTGTGATTACTCAAATGTATTTTGACCAGATCAAAGACAGTATTTTAGAGACATTGGAATATGTATTGTAAATTTTTGTTTTGAAATGACCTTTCAGTGGAAAAGTATTCTATAGTTTAAAAGTCAAATTTGATATAAAGTTTTTTTTACTTAACTGAAGCAATTCTTGGGAAACCTCTCTTCAGAAATTTTCAAAATTATTCTTTTGTTTATTTTTTGAAGAAAACTACAGAATGAGCTTGGAAATTAAAACATTCCCGAAATAAAAATCCCGTTTCCTTCACAGATTCAGTCAAACTCAGTACAGTGGTAGGTTTTAACCAGTGATCTGCAGGTTGCAGTGAGATGTACGGATTACCTCTAAGGAGTCTGTGATTAAAATAAAATAAAAACAAGGCTGTTGATGGCAGACTGAAATTCATTATACCAGTGTCTGTTCTGCAGCTGGAAAACTCGGGTTGACAAATTGAAAACACAGTAGTTTTCAATGTCTTAAGTCTATTAATTCCTGATTTCCTATACACATTAGTAGCTGCTTGAACAAATAATTTGTAAGTAAATGCTGGTTGTTGCTGAGTGTCTTTGAGCTGCACACTTACTGCCATCAGTGTCTGCTTTTTGACATTGTTTGTTTAGTGTTCAGAGGATTCATGTCAGTTCGAATCATCCTGTGGTAGCTGATAATGTTTTTGTTTAAGTAGGTTAGCTTGTCTAAATAATGAAATACTTGTGGATTCTTTGACCCAAACTCAGCTGAACACGGACGGGCTGTCTGTGATGAAAGAAGAATATCAATAGGATATTCCACCCTGAATAAGTCAGTGAGTCAGTTTTCATCTTCCTTATGTTATGTCTCTCTGGTCTTTATCACTTTTGAAATAACGTTATTCTAATTTCATATCCTAAAGAAAAAAAAAACAAACACATATTTTCCTAGTCTACCTCCTTAGCAAGGGTCATCCTGTTGTGCTGTCTTAATGACCTCCAGGTGTTAATGGGTTGGAGACATCACCAAAATAGCCGGCACTTTATGTAGTAGTTCACTGCACATTATGTATTCATTATTATTTGAGTTTGCTGTTTGGGGAAAGAAAGGAAAGAATAGAATTGTCAAATCCAAATTCATTATAATTCTGAAAGATTAAAAAATAAAAAAGGAAAGAAGTCATCTTCATGCAGGAGAACAGCTGTGAGGGGATGGGATCTGGACAGGAGAGCTCACCTGGCAGTGGGCTCAGAGTGAAATTGTGCGTGTGTGTTTTGATTTGTCTCACAACAAATATTCAGGGCAACTGTTCCTCTGCTGGGAACAGCCCTGTGAAGTTCCTGCACAAGTAGCGAGTCCCTGCATTGTGGCACTCTGCTGCATGGGTTTCTCAGCTATTCTGCCAGGCAGACCAGGTGCGAACTGTGTTGTGCAAAAGAACAGGCAGATCTCTGATCTTTTGCCAAGCTAGCAGAATAGATTGCAGACACTGAAAAGCAAGTTCTCTGTCACTATATTTTTCCACACCCACCGAGAATCTGTAAATTCTTTTCACTTTCCCATATTTAAATAGGAGCCCTCATCCTCTTCAGACAGCTTTAGTGAAAAGTGCTTAGTTCTGTAACTTCAGACCAACTCTTAATTTGTGTACTGGGCACTCTCCTCGATTTCTTTTTTTTTTTCTGTGAAAAAGAGCACTTCTAATGCTGCCTGAAGTGAATGTTCTTATGCCTTCTAATCCTCATTATTTTATTTGAGCACCTTAACCCTGCAGCCAGCCTGCACTCTGCTTGAAACAAAAGAGAAAAGCTCCAAAAAGGCTTTATTCCCTGTCACTCCTACAATTGGAAATATTTTTGGGGGGTTTCCCTGCTGCTGTAGGTTCAAAGACAAATGATGTAAATTGAAACGGATAGGAAGCAACTAGAATCTCAGCCAGGACTAGGGGCTAGCCTTGAGATTCAAGAAAATAAACCTTCCTATAGCCTGAGAAGGTCCTGAACTGGAGGGAAGGAAACCTGCATCTTCACCTTTGTCTTTTCCATGTATCTGGTTATGTCACACCAACATAAATATATATACATGTATATACAGTCATCAGAAGAACAAGTATCCTTCCAGAGTGTTTTATTTCATCTGAGATTCTCAGAGCATTTCTCAGGCAAGAGCCTTCTCCCTGCTTCTCTAAGGCTCCCACACTGCACAATGGCGTGATTTCTGTGCCTATTTTGTGAGTGTTCTGACTAGACAAATGCTGTGTTTGGCAGATGTAGCTTTATGACTTGATGAATTGTTTGCCTTCTTAATCCATAGTAATCAACAACTGCAATCCAGCAGCGCTGCTTCTGACAGTTTCTACCAGCTGTCTCTGTGAAGCAAGGGACAACATCCACCTTGTCATGATGGTAGACTTTCGGGAGGAAGGCTGCTCTCAGAGGCACACCAATATGCTGGTGCTCTGTACTTTTTGGTAACTCTTCTCTACCCCTTGGCAAAGAGAAGAGGTATTTACATATTTACATTTGGTATTTACATTGCTGCACCTAACTTAGCTGTCCCAATATTCATCTGAGTAGTTTCAAAAGTAGTAGAGTTTCTACAATACATGAGCAAATTCTCTTTCATGTCTATTGTATGGAGGCTTGCTATTATCCTATAACGTTTTATTTATACATTTCATGTGCTTTCTCTAAAGGGCTGTCAAATGACTGTCAATTAATTATTCATATCAGGTGGAGCAGCTGTAGAGAAACTGCCATATCCAAAGTTAACGAGTACTACCTAAAACTTTGTAGGCAAGAAATAATTCAAATTTTAATAACCTTATTTTTTCACCTATGTGTTTTTTCCTTTTCTAAGCTTTTTTTTTTTCTTCAGTTGATTACCATACATATTGCAGTAGGTGATTTTGTTTGAAGGTAGCTGAGTGAAAAATAAAGATTAATCTTGACTGAATTATTAATCATGCTTGCAAATGAATTGTAGCAACCAAATACGAGCTGGTGTGGAAATGCATTTATTAAGAACATATGGAATCCAAACTGAGCCACTTGGTAATTTTACCAGCTTAGCAAGCTCCTTATGACTTTTTCCACAAAATCATTCATTTGGTAAATGATGGGATGGACTTTAAATAAATTAAACCAGCACTGGGAAAACTTTATATATAACACTGTGTGATGTTGCATGGGGGAAAAGAACAGGAGAGGGGAGAGTGGGCAACAGTACTGAGAGACTGTGGAGGCTGTGTTCAAGTCAGTGCTCTTCTGTAGGCCTTCAGTGGTAGCAAACTCCTTATTTTTATGTTGCAGCTCATTTTTCTGTAAAATGGAGAGGTGGGCACTGATAGACATCATGATGTTTAGGTAATGTCCTGATGGAGGACCTGAAGCTGATGTAGAAATGTATTTTGAAAGAACTGAATGAAGCAGCACATAGACAATTGGGTTGATGCATGTGGCATGAAGATCTGCTTTGTGGCAGACCTTCAAATCCCTCATTGATAATTGGCATGCCCGGTGTTCCTGAAAATTCAGGGGACAGATTTGTCTCTTGCATGTCATCCCTCCTAGGAGCAGCCACCTTATTCCCTCTCACTGCATTTCTTCTAATGCTATGCTTTGTGTACATGTAATGCTGATTAACCTCAAGCATTGCTGCTTGCTCCATTTTACTTGTTAATCTTTTTTCAGTATGAAGGCCCCAAGCCCTTCTAGGGATTGTGGTGGAATCCCTGTGAACGTTTGAGGCATATCAACTTCCAGTGATGTTACTAAGTCCTTCTTTATAGAAGAGCTATGGGTTTTTGGAATTCTTAAGGATAATTTTGGTCAGATATTGCTCTCATTGAAATCAATATGATGGTGATTAGCGATTAAAAGGAACCTCAATATTTTTAACTACTACTAATTTTTGATTCTTTGTAGTCTGCTCAAACTAGGATATACCATCAACCTGCAGCTTCAATCTCTCTTTTCTCAAATATTAATATTTTGGGTAAATTTCTGAGTCCATTCTTTCTCTCATTTCCTACAAGCTGAATCCAGATGACTGAAGCCGGCAAATCTGAATGTAATTTTCATTACTCAATCCTTACTTAGAAAGTTAGAAACCGCCTGAGTTAGAAAAAATAAAAATAAAAAATCTTTTCCTATAGCAGTTTCTCTTCTTGAAACATGTGGGTCTGGCCATTTTCAGATTAGAGTGATGTATTCCTTAGCATAGTCTGTGATGGCAAGTTCCATACTCTGTATTTCAGCATTTCCATGGCACGCATAATTTGGGATTGAGCTTTTTGGTTTTGGTGATTTTTTGTTTGGTTTGGCTTTGTTTTTTCCCCCTTTCACTCATTTCCCAGCCTAATGAAAACATTTGGAGGATCTTTTCTGTGTTCATTTTTTAAACCACAATGTAGCCTTGCAGTCTTCATCACTTTCCCTGTATTATTGTTGTAGGCAGAGTTAAGATCCTAGCTGATTGAGTTTATTGATTTCTGAGTGATCTCTTGAGTGTTATTTCACATTCATGTTCTGTCAGAATTGCTTAGAAAGCCTGTGTTAGATAATTTTATATTTATTATACATGAAACTACTGTTCTGAAGACTTGAAATTTCAAGGCACTGGATAGATGTAGGAACACAAGGGATGATATGCACAATATCTCTACAAATCATGTTTTATCTGAAGATTTTAGAAATAAAATATACTAGTAAGAAACTTTGTGAGAGTATATTCAAGGTAGATTTATTTCATATTTTCAACAGTAACTAAGTCATATCTGAGAGCACAGCCACATATGGGTTTGGAGGATTCTCCTTACCATCTATTCCAGCTTCATGATGGAGATAACAACTCTGTAGAGAAGACAAAGGTCAAGATATGACTGAGTATGCTCAGGGTAAAGTCAGCAACTTCTATGTTCTCTGTCAAATGATTTCTTGATGATACTTTCCTATTTCTGAATGATATTACTCGAATTAACTAAACTGAATTTTTATGTAGTACTTTGGAACACCTATTTGGAAGAAACTTGCAGCTAAATCATCACCTTCCCATTCCATCCCCAAGAGCATAATCCTGAATTCAAGAGGCAAGTAAATAATAGAGAAGTAAGTTATGTGCAGAAAATGTTTTCCATCGTGGTAAAACACAAAAATAAAAAAAAAGGAGATGCAAAAAAAAGGGGGGGGCGGGGGGATTAGTCACTAAATCAGATGTAAAGCTGAGCAAAAAGTCACAGAACTTGCTGTCTTTGTGTGGACCACTTTTTTTCCAGGAAAGAAAATGTGTTCTTTCATGATTTGTTACATGTAACAAATTGTTTTTATTTCTCCTAGAACAAAATTTTCTAATTAATGCTGGCATCTGAACATGTTTCTGAGCTATATACTAACTCCAAAAACTTATAGAGAACCTTGGCCTGCTTTGTTCATCTCTGAAGCTCAACAATAACACTTTATGAAGACGTGTTTGGAAGTGTTGTTGTGATTTTCATGACTAGCCATCTTCTTTATGCCCTAGAGCAATTGTACAGTTTACTGGGATCCTTTCCCCAGATGTTGTTTTAGGCAACAGCCACTTAATACTTTTCTAGAGCACAACTCCCTAAAAGGGCTTGCCTTGAGTTGTAATGGTGTACTCAGAGGATGCTCTTACAATGCAGTGACCAAAATATCTTATAACAACAACTCAAATATGTTACGCATAATGTTACTACTACTTTTCCATAAACCTTGACATTACCAAGTCAATGAATTTCAGACAACTTTGTCTACCAGCATGATGTGCACTAAACTTTCCCCTTTGGATCATTTCTTAAAAACAAGTTTACAAAATGCCAGGAATTCACTACTAATCCATTTGAAATTAGTGGAATTCCACATGCATCTTTTTTAAAATAATAATAAAAAATCTTTTTTTTTTTTTTTTTAAAGCCTTAATTCTTAACTTTATGCATAGTTTACATGTTCGTCAGTAGTATTGTTGGGCATGTGAGATGAGTTTCTATCATACAGCAATTACCCATCCTGGACTCCTTAGTTTGTGCCATTCATTTTCCTGTTGCTCAGCTGATGATAATAGTCACCAGAAGCAAAGTTTTACAGGAAGAAAAAGGGGGAGTGTCTTAGACCTCTAGCAAAATGCTCAAATGAAAGACTCAATTACAGCATTTGAATGAGAAGAGAGTAATCACAGAAAGGTATTAAAGTTCTTCACATACCAAGTATTTTTCCTTTCTTGCTTCTTCTTGAGTATTTTTTTCCTGTTTATTGTAGACTGTGAACTTAGTCTCTCACATCACATAAACAACAGTTAACCAACCAAGAACAACATCTATGTTATCTGTCATTAATTTTCAACTTTACCATCTGCCATCAAACTGGGCTGTGGATCCTGGAAATCAGTCTAGTATGTCAGCAGCTTCCGTTTGTCTCTTTTAGTCACTCAGTCCAATCTCAGCTTTTTTTGTTGTTGTTTGTTTTTTGTTTGTTTGTTTGTTTGTTTGTTTGTTGTTGTTGTTATTACACAACATTTTTCTCATACTCAACTATCAAATAACATCTTTCTGTACTGATTTCTTTTTTTTCTCATTGTGCCTGTGTTGCAATTATCGTTGTGGCAAATTTTAAAAAAGTTGTCACAGGTTCCCCAGAATTCAGAGGTTTCTCTAATTAGGTGCAAACCAAAGCTGGTCCTCTACGTCTTGCCAAATTATCTTGGAAGATTTCAGATGTCTGAAATCTGACCTTCTAATGTCTTTTGTTGATATTGCACCAAGATTTTATCCCCTGCAAAGTTAACAGTCCCAAGTAGAAGGCTGACCATTGTGAATTATGATAATGAGAGATTGGGCCAACTTTCTCATGTTGAAATACTCACAGATTTTCCCACTGATGTAAAAGGAACTATTAACATGAGAAAAACTCCTACTTGTCTTCTAGGATACTTTGCAGAGGCTACAAGAGTAGGCCTCATATAGTCCACAGCCAGACAATGCAAATATTTCCTTATAACCTATTCATCTGAATCAACAGATTTTTAAATGAAGGTTAATTATGTTTAACAGCACTGATCTCTTTTTATTGATGCTCACCAACTACAGAAAGGTATCTAATTACTCTTTTGTGAAGCTCATTGGCAAACATGCTTTGTCTACCTATCCTGAATTATTAATCCTTTTCCATATATACTTTAACACGTTTGTTGATTAGCATTGGCCACAGAAGAGAGTGACTTCAATATCTCACTTTCCTCTTTCAGTTTATCAAACTCAAAGCAAAACCACATCCACTACTAGTGCTTTTTCCCTCCCAGTCATCTGAGAAGCATTTTCTCCCACTGTATCACTTCAGCTTTTCTTTTATTTATAGACCCTTTTTGTTGGCTTTGTTAATCCTCAACTTTCTCAGTGAACACTTTTAACATTGTTTGTCCCCTGACACATGTGACAGACGAATACAACCATATCAATAAAATAAACCATAATTTTTTTACATGCCATTTTTTAAAATATTATTCCTTCATGCTATTTATGCTGATTGTTTTAACTCAACTTAATTTTTATTTGTTGAATCTTAGTGTATCTTATTAGCTCTTAATAATATCTGGTAACTTTTTTTTGAAAATACCGTAATGATTGGAAATTTTTTATTTTAATATGTTTGTGTGATACTAAATTATGAGACTGGACCAGCTCACTTTGATTTGAGGCAACCTAGCCATTTCTGCTATTTTAACTGATTTCTTTTTCTTGTTCCTGAATGGAAGTTAAATTAACATTTCAAGATGATAGAGGTGAATCACCTACAAAAACAAAATGGGAGGTGATTGTAAGTATGCACTGTGATAAAAGACCCACAGTACTGATATTTTATGACAAGCTGTTTTAATAGACATAAGGTCAAAGGCAGAAAAAAACAATGATTAAGATGTATTACCACAGAACCAGGAAATCTTTTGGGAAATATGCAATCTTGAACTAAATGCCAATAAATGTAATGAAAAGTAGACAAGATAAGTATAAGAGAGATGAACAAGGGGGATTCATGAGCTCAGGATGTACATGAAGAGTGTTCAGGAGAAGAAGATTCTTGTGACAGTATGGCAGACCTTCATCCAGAAGGCAATAATATTGGTCAAAACAGACACTGCAACTAGAAAAAGCTATTTTCTCCTCTATCGGAACAGAAAATACTAGTCTCAATTCTAAGTGTCACAATCAAAAGTTAATACTTACTAGTATCCATACCTTCCCTTCTGTCATGAAGAGCACTTGTGCCATTTCCTCATGCCACTTTTGGTTTGTTTTACTATGGGATAAATGATGCTTGAAGGAATTGAGGTAGTACAAGGCAAGAAGAGTCAAGAGACTAGTGACACCTATGGCTGAGTTGCTGATGATAATCTTTTTCTTTTTCTTTCACAATATGTTGAATGTTATGACATGGCCCTAAGCAAAGGCAGAACATTTTGCAAATTCCTAGTGATCTGAAAAATAGGTCATTCAATGTTATATTTAGAGTGACAATTGAAATAAAAAATAAGCAAAGTATCGTGTGAATGTTAATGTCCCAACTTCACCAAAATGTTACTTTAAACTACCTGTTCTTTGCTCTGCTTCTATCTGATATTCAGGAAAATGTGGGAAATTCAGGGTGACTTCCATAAATTATGCCATGAGGAATTTTTTTTAATCAAATTAAAAACCTCACTGCCAGTAGGTCTACAGATACAATAGGGATGTGTTTTCATTAAGTTGGTGGTGAGAAACCTTCTGCACCTACTGTAGCTCCTTATTCTACAGTTTCAGAATTCCTTCTGGAAGAGGTGGAGACAGGTCCTTGTGTAGAGCCTTTTTGTCCTTGAACAACCTCTCACATTTATTCCAAGCTTAGCAGAGTCTCAGCTTCATGCATTAAATAATCCAAGTTCTACAGACTCTGCATTCATCTTTGTATACTTTTTGTTGACATTAATCTAGTTGGAAGCATTTGTTTCTAACAGTTAGCTAGCATGTAAGATTGAGCATACATTTGATATCTAGGGTGTGGAAAGGGTGAAGACACAGGCTCTGTAAAGCAAGTTATATTTTTTGTACTTTAGGTCCTTCTTACCCAAATAGATATCGCTGGAGAACTACAGTAAGGACAGTAATAGCAGAATAAGTTCCTTGCTATTGTCTCTTCCCTGGTTTTCTGTCTTTAATATTATATCAGGACTGTAGAGTGTCAGAGGTAGAGCTTTGTCTTAAAAGTAGAATCACTATGACGGAACAAATATAGCCTTTAAAAGCTGCTCATTTAAATGGAAATAAAAGAAAAAAAAAAATTAAGGTTTTGGGCCATTCATGGCATCTCTAACTTGTGGCATTTTCAGTGTATCTGATCTGCAGCTGTAAAAGAATATAATGCTGATCTGTCTGATATCAGAATTTAAGGAGGTAATTATAGCTGCAATTAACAGTCTCTAAGTTCTTAAAATGGATCTGTAGGACTGCCCTGTCAGTATCAGGACTGTCCCATCCCTGTGCTCCTGTAGTGCAGGAGCTCAGCCATGCCAACAGTGTTTAACTCTGGGGTAGTTATTAGGATATTACCATTTCCTATCCAAGGGTTTTTTGACATTCGCTTGGTTGAGGGGAATGTAGGCATGGCAAATAAATTCCTGCACTCTGTTTATACGAACATTTTATTTTAGACTTAGTAGTCTTTCCTTAAAAGTAATACCAATTGTACATTTTAATTCAATAGCACTGCTATATTTTTATGTGAACCTAGTGAACAGATAAAAATCTTTGTATGAACATATTTAACGAGGTTTTCTACCCAGTTTTTTTGAACAGTTGTGTAATATTGCTGATTTTTTTCTATTTTTTTTCTGTGCTCTTATATAAACAGGACATAGCATTTCAAACGTATTATTTTTTCATTCTGGCAGTTGTTTTCTTCACACTTTTTATTATTTTTAAGCCATTGAACTCTCAGTCCTACGAATACTAAAATTGCACAAAGGCCAAGCAAAATGAAAGCACTGCTTTGCCATCGGCAGTGATGAGGGTGAGTATTTTTGTTGGTACTAGATTCATGGCACAAAGTCAATAGCAAAGCAGTATTTATAGAACTTGGAGATGATTGTAAACATACTTCAAAAAAATCTCTTCAGCAGCACTGAAAATGCCATAATCAGTGATCACAAGTACTTGAGTTATTTTTTCTATTCTCATAGCCAGGCTTTCATATAGTACTGTTCTCGCTGTTTTCATTCTTATATTAATACAATTTTGCTGCAAACAATAAACACAGCAAGAAGCAGAATAATCAGGCTTGTTGGTAAGATGCAGACTCCAACAGTTAGTGTAAAATACAAGGTTCAGGTTAGCTCCAAACCTTTGAAATACCACCTGTGATGCATGTTTAGTAGTTTGGCATTTTACATGTTTATTTTAAATGAAATTATTCCAGTAAAAGATGATCTATCTGGTCTTTGGTGACACAGAAATCACTGCTTTGTTTGTTCAGTGCCTATTCACACCCATTACCATAACTTTAAGGTGGTGTGGTATCAGAATTAATACGTAGTTTAACTCTTAAGCTCTCTGTTAGAGCTGGGCTAGTTTGGCAGCAAGACATGATGTTTTGTTACTAAGGCACCATAACTTAACAGTGAAAGTTGAAGACAGACTGATTAGCTGCACACCAGAACATTCAGCTATGTATTGTGGAGGGGAGAGTCAGGTACTGGCAAGTCAAATTAAATGAGAAATCATCTGAACTGCACATATATACTGTGATATAAGTACAGATTTTCCTCCTATCTTCTCAAACAAGATCAGCTCATAATGCATTTCAGTGAAAAACATGAGGCTTTTGGAGATGCTTCCAATCCATGTAACAGCTGATGACTTCAAAATACACATCCAGAAGTGGCAGCAATAAATCAAACAGAAAACAGTAAGTTCATTTCAGATAAGATCCATTTTATGGCAAAATGTCCAATGTAGGGAGGAAATGGTCTTATCAAGAGGAGTAAGCCAGTTCTCAGGGGAGTTAGAACCAATATGAAACTCTGTGACATTTTCTAATATGGTCATGGTGCTTTAAGGTATGATTTTCTTGCTGGTTAAACTAAAGTAACTAATTGCATCATGTTTTGTATTCAGACTTGAAGATATCAAAAGATTAAATGTTCTTTAATCTAGATCATGAGGAATGGTAAATTCTTCTATGCTCAGGTTCATTTTATTTCTATTTCATTATATAATTTATGAACTATAGTAGTTGGGACAGATCTTCCATGCCATAGACTCAAAATGTGATTGATGAGCTACTCAGCACCTGTAAAACTCACCTTATCAGTTGTTGTCAGCACCATTCTCATTTGCTATTAGTCTTATTTCCTTAGCCCTGACCTTGAAGGCTGTTCACTATTGTTGATTTGCATAAGAGGTAAACTAATACTCCTTGTGGAAATTTAACCACAGCCACCAAGAGAGCAAAAACATACTATTATGTTTTGGTTGGTTTTGATTCTTCAGGGTATACTAAGTCTTTCTGTAGAACTGGCACTGTGCAGTTGTCTGTGTACAGATTCCTTTTTAAGCAGCATCAGTATGCATAGGATTAATGTAGTAATAAATATAATTCATCTAGAAGAGAGCAATAGCTTAATTTAGTCCAATATTTTGACTCTTTCAGTGGCTGACAGTAGGTGCTGAGAGGTGAGATATGTATGAGATCATTGCATTTGCTAGCAATTCCTATTTAGTTTGGATATTACTTTATTCTCCTCTTTAGAGTTTGTG